>NW_027286775.1:7132916-7547916 GCF_022747635.1 Hetaerina americana | reverse complement strand
TTTAATGCGCACTAATTGGTGACCTAACACCCCCCGCCACACGCCCTTGCGGCGGCTTGCGGGGTATTATGTAGATGTAGATGTAAATCGGTTCTCAATTTCGCGCATCTTCTCCACTATTCTCAGATCTCAAACAGGCGAATCAGGTTGCCTTTGATAGCGAGGATACTAAACTAAGCCACGGGGTGACACTTCGCGAGATGCATCACGTGCTATGGATGTGCTTCCCAGTCGCGCCCAACTCGAAGCTCACCGAGGGAGGCCAAGGCACTCTGTTTGCCCACCAATGGATATTTTCCCGGCGCCGCGCTCAGAAGAAAGGAATGTGCAAAATGTACGGCAAGCGTTTCGACCATTGGTCGAAAGCCGCCACCTATGAGTTCCCCAGCGTAGATAACTCTGCACTTGTATAATAGAGGAGACACTTTGAATGGCAATTAGTAATGTTCAATTGTTTCTACTGTCCCTATAGTTTCTACACTGGAGTTTATTCCTTCCATAAAAAATGGGGCGGATAAATTCTGTCCTCCATTATCTTGATAGTTTTTCCCTCTCCCAAATTTTACGTATCAGGTCGAGTTTGTTCTTCCCTTTTCCTTTCCTCCATTGCCGGCCTCGGTGGCGGGGGGTGACGTCTTCACCTGCCAATCCAAGGGTCGCGGGTTCGATTTCCGGCTGGGTGGGTTATCCTCCACCTAGGGTTTGGGCCTTTGTCCCCATTGTTTACACCGTTAATAGTCCGATCTAAAGGCCAAAAAGTGATGTTTTCTGACTAAGGTTAAGGCTAATAAAGTACTGTTCAGCTGTGATTTAATCCTGGGTACCTCCCATTGCTCTGCCGCTTCAGTGGTTTGCCTATCTTTCCAATTTATGGTACAGCAACATCACATAGGGTCATCTGCATCTCCTTATCTCCTGCTTTTACAACACAGGATCACCTGATGGCGCAGACCCCGTCACCCAGCAAAACACACGTATTTTGACTTCTTCTGGATGTTGAAACCTTGTGCAAGGTTGTAAACCCTAAATACCATAAAGTTTAAGAATCTTTGAATGATCAGCAGTATCACTCTAAAAGTTTATAACCAAGAGAATTAAGATAAATGCCTCGCATTTCCATTTTTTACTGTGAGATATTTTCACTCAGTGTGACACCCCTAGTTGGGCTCTCTGAAATGTTCAAGGGAGTTCCGGTTTCATGGGCTGAGTATTTGCTCAAAATGCTTGGCGCATGAAGTTCCTTTCTATGTCCCTGCAATGCAAACTGTGGGGGGATGAGAATGTGAGGAGAAAGCTATTTATTTTGACTCAGAAAAGCATGCAAGCAAGAAATATCTGGATGCCAAGACATGGCGAGGGAGGTACTAGATGAACAGAGGAGACATTCAACCAATCAAAATGCAGAATTTGAATAAATAAGCATCCTAATGGGTTATGGACTTGGGAGTTATTTGATGCGATTCACCTGTAGAACCACTTTGTAGGTTTCAGATAAGAGTAATTAGCAGAGACATTGTAGCATTACCATAAAAGCTTTTCCTAGTTTACGATGATATACATTCTTGTAAATTTATTGGGATTTTAAAATAATTTTTTTGTAAAATTTTTGAGTCTATATGATAAAAATTGTTGACATTTGTAGTGCCAATGATTCTTGTTGTCATTTTTCAAAAATCTTTTTTATTAAGCATCCCTCCAATCTACTTTTACATTCAGCAGTACCGTCAGCTCTGCCCACTCTACTCTATAGAATACCATCTTGAAATCCAAGAAATGCATTATGATAGTATGCATAATTATTTTGTAATACATTCCTCGCCGCTG
Organism: Hetaerina americana; assembly: GCF_022747635.1. NCBI lineage: Eukaryota > Metazoa > Arthropoda > Insecta > Odonata > Calopterygidae > Hetaerina > Hetaerina americana. The sequence continues at coordinate 7,546,092 of NW_027286775.1, read as the reverse complement.
CAATAGCGTCACATATTCCTTCCCCCTTCTAAGCAAAACTACTTTACGACAATGCAGATGCTTGCAATGCTATACTAACTTCTATCGATGAAGCCGCGTGTCACCGAAATTGAATCAAGATTAAAATTGATGCAACAAAGTCTTCTGGCAAAACTTATTCTTCGTAAATTATTGATATAAATCCTAAAACCCTCAATTCTCTAAATTCTTTTACTAATATTATGAGGATATCATCTGCTTATTCCTAATACCTTGCTCTTCTTTACTTCCTGTACCATTATTTTATGTCTTTATTTATCGCACATAACATTGCCTTCTCCATCTTATTTTGAGTTTGCCAACCTTATATTTATTCCTTATTATATTTATACGTATTTTTTTGTCTTTTTTAAATTTATTCCAAATTCATTAATACCTTTTATAAGTCATCACGCATGGTCGGTGTAGTTTTTCTATTGCTATCGTTTGAGAATTCTCTACCTTCCCTAGATAACCCTTCTACATTTATATCTACGAGATTTCGCCATATCTTCACAAATTTCTTTCCACCACATTTCCTAGGCCCTTATGTCTTCTCCACTGGGTTTATTATTTAGAGTTCTATACGGTATTTCTCCATCTCCATGGTCTTCCTCCATCACGTCTTCTCCTGCGGTTCCCAAACATTTGCCACACATTCCCTATGTGGCCCAACTTAAGTTGAGTCACACTTCTCCTAATACTTTTCTGAAACTCGAACAATGTAACCTAACTTCTTGAAGTCCAACCCACATACTATATGCTTCTGCCGGACTGAAGAAAGTCAAGTTTTGCCTGGTTAAAGTTGGAGTGATATTGAAGAATATAATCGGCCCTAACACTAGACGAACACTACAAGTTTGAAAATATTAGAAAAAACATGATAAATTACATTACCAGGTGATTTTTACCACTGGTGTTGGCCAGCAGCAAATATCTTCTTTGAGAGAGGAAAGAGACACTCTCTACTGGTCTGGGACTATACTAATATTTCTCCCTTTTCTCTTTTAGTTTATCCGATTGGTTTCATTTGTGCTCACATTGTGAGGGCTCCCAATAGATCTCCATAATGCAACTTAAACCGTGTTTACGAGCCACTATGATTGCCTATTTCTGGATGGAGTAAGAAAATGTATATCCCTCAGTCCCCAACGCAAATAAAAATATCCACGTTATCGGTAAAAGATGAAAATATCGACAAATTTAAAAAAAATAACAAATCGATTAAAACACTGTTCAGTTTTTTGCGCATCCGCAAAGAAATGGAAGGTCGACTTGTTCTCTATAATTGACTATCGATGAAAAAGTAAATTTCGGAGAGAACAGGTGATACCATTACTATTAATAATACCACTACTCTGCAGAAATACATACAGGTACACTTTTAATGGAATGTTACAAATGATACAGCAGGTAGCGTTGACAAATGTGAGTATATCAACAGGGTGTGCGTGCAAGCGTGGGGCGCGTATTTAGTCGAAAGCCTGGTTGCATTTTTTTCCACTTCAACGGCGTTCTTTTGCCCCTCGCGGGCGACCTCCTCGTCCGCCGAGGGACCGAAGGGGGTTGCGGCGGGACAGCAGCGGGGGCGGGCGGGGGGGGATGGGTTGCTCTCCCACCTCACTGGCTGGACGGCTTCAAGCAGCCGATCTCGGTGCAGGACGCCCGCCCTCCCTCGTGGCACACGCACGTGTTGCAGTCTTCTTTCCAAACGGTTCCGGGGACGCAGCGATCTGGAATTATTCGAGAGTTCTCGTTATGGGTCATCGAACGCCAAGCACGGCCGTGGTGATGGCTTTTAATTTTGATGATTGAGCTGATGACTCACGGGATCTGGAGGTCCTCCTAATGCAACCCATCATGGTGCAAGCCGGCACGCCTGTGCTCGTGCAGAAGCAACTGTTGCAGTCCTCCTTCCATCTGGCCCCCGGGGAGCATTCTGCAAGGCAAAGATTTCAGCATAAAAAACATCATATGCTTAATTGATTCATCGACCCTACTCCATGTCACCTCCAATGCAAACTAAATAATTGTTTAAAATTTATATTCTCGAGACGTGTTAATGAGAAAATATTGCATTTATTTGCGAAAATGATGTGCTCTATGTTAATTTTTTTAAAGTAGCGAACATAAAGTGAAAGATAGACTCAATAGGAAGGCCTTCGGCCGTCTATAGGCGTAGTAATAAATTGCCGAGTCAAATTCATTCGTCCTGCGAATATTGTCGCGAGCTCAAGCCAAAAATTCACATCAGCAAGAATCTTAAAAATAAGCAATAGATGCGCCTTGATAATTAATGGCGCGTGTCACGAACATAAAAATTAGTTTTTATACGGGCTTATCATAATAGTGACTCTCTGATTGTGAACTAGTTTTCCACATGACATCCCTTGACGCATTCGTGCACTAATACCGTGCAAAATTTATTTGTCGTGTTTTGCCGGATGGATTACCCCCAAGGATGGGTAGAATGATTTGCGCGGTGAATTTCTATGGGCAACGCCAAGAAAAGAATTAATGAGACTCTTTGGCTTTATTTCTGCAGAGGATGCAATCTGCGGAATTGACGTGACACAACACTCAAGGACGAGAAAGACGGAATCCAAAAACAGTGGGGAAAATTCCATCTGTTATGGGTGAGCCAGTAAAGCTGACCTCTTATGTGGCCTTGAGAAAGTTAGCAGAATAAAAATGGCGAAGAAAGTATAGAAAAACAGCTGCTAACTGAAAATGGTACTAGCAAAGGCATATGAAAGCGATACAATAGAACTTTTGGACAGTAGAGAGACTAATCCTCGGATTGATAATGATGGCTCGTCCAAATTACAAGGGGAAAGATGATCTAGAGAGAGAGAGAGACGGATAGTAGTTTACAGTTAAGGATTAACGACCTAAAAATAAACTTTCAAATTAATAATCCGATAGTTATAAAACTGGATTTCAAATATTACCCAATGAGAATTCCTTTATTTGGACTTCATATTTAACATTCGTTATCAAAAAGTCGCTATAAATTGATGCCTCAAGTTTTATAGAAAAACTTGTCCTAATCCTCGAGCCCCATTCACCCAATCCATCAGAATCCCTTGTAACGATCAATATCCTGTGAAATAAGACATACCGGGTGATATTTGTCGTTTTTCTCTCGGATCGCATCCCATTCTGGTGCAGGCCACTTGGCGATTTCTGCCGCAAAAGCAAATATTGCAGTCTTCCCTCCATTGGGTGCCTGGGGTACACTCTATACGGTTCAAATAATTAAAGAAAGAACATGTTATCATGTACATATATTTACTCAAGGTAGAGAATTTTTCCAAAACATGTTTATAATAAATCAATATATATATATATATATATATATATATATATATATATATATATATATATATATATATATATATATATATATGCAGTGGGTAATTGGGGGCAGTAACGGGTAAAGTTACGACACCTATTTAATTTGTTAACTTAGATGAAGAGCAGATGAAAATAAAATATAAATGTACTTATATTACGTCGAATAGAAGAATGAATCTGCCATTAATTATTCTGTAGTATTAGAATTTCGGATAGAATAATAAGATTAAATTTATAGCTTGAATTTACATGTTATAAATCAAATAGTGTCGGAGTAAAATTGCTAATTAGCGTTACAAAGCTTCAAATGTTTCGCCTGGTCTCCCTGATTTGAGACTTTCGATTGCAGTGGACTAAAAATAAACATGCAATCGCAATCGTATTTACTACATAATCAATTCACTTTAACAACCAAAATTCGTTTGAATTTTAAAAAACATTTCGTAGAATAATAAACATACTTCGCGGAGAAAAATAATGAGGATATCATTAGGAATGAAAGAACGAAGTGAACACGCTATGCAGTAAGTTGGACGAATTCTCAGGAGGTTTAAAGAAAAAATAAATAATTCGAACTGTTAATGACAGTGGAAAGGAATAATTGAGACGAGACGATTAATTTTAATGTGTGAACGCAAAAGCTTTCGGACGTGCCTCCGCTTAAAACGGCGTCTCTTGGCGACAGCAGTTTCTCCAGCCATGCTGGGGTGGGAGCATCTTCGGGTCAGAGTGTCGACCTCCTCCCCAGTGCAGGATCGACGCATCGTCACTTTTCACACGTCGCGGAAACCTCAGATTTCATAAACGCGAGAGATTCAGGGAAGAAGGAGAGATGAAGAATTACAATGGGAGGGCCTTAAAATGAATGAAGTCCTCAAAGAGGCGACGTGTAACTTGGGCGCTAGAATTCTGCATGACTAAGTATGAAAAAACGATCTAAGACAGTTGTAATTCTTTACTAATCGAGGAGTATTTTATGTAATAAAAAACCAAGCACTCACGGAAGTCAATTTAGTAATGGAAGAAATACATTATTTGAAAGCTTAAACCGCTAAGTTAAATTTTGGCCTTTGGATTTAACGGAAGGTTATTTTTATTACAACATTTTTTGAGGAAAAGTCATGCCAGACTCCTTGAGGAATTTTAATCCTGATCCCGAGTAAGGAGGTTACAACTATGAGTTGAAGAAGAGCAAACGAATGTGTATTTCCTCAGATCAGGAGACAGGACAGATGTCAACGTACCAAGAATGAGAAAATTAAGGGCAAGTGATCCTGTAGAAAGACATGAACATGCCCTCCTGTTCTGACAAACTTATCCTCAGATTTTAACAACTATTCGCTAGTGTTATCGCATATCCATTATATATTTAATTATTGTTTCCAATTGACATTAATGAGGGTTATGCGAGTGCGGAATAACTTCGATAAAGTAACTAAAAAGGTGAGGTGACGATAACTCTGCACCCGCGGTCCCAAATCTGTCCATGTTTGTTTCGCGGGATTTCGAGAAGAGACAGGGAGAGGGGATGAACACCACGAGGGATTTGCATTAGAAAGGATAAATTACTTGCTCGTACACTGATACAGACTCCGCATTTAAGAGACTCCACGAAAGGAGATTCGGGATAGGCGCGATAAAGAAGGGCTGCTCCTTACAATGCGTGATTTAACTGAAACCCGAGAAAGTGATCGGAAGTTACCTGTTCTAACTTGCGTCACAGTTAGGAGAACCATGGCGGTGGAAAGGAGTAAGGTCTCGCGGAACTTCATGGCGTTGCTCGCGGGGGTTGACGCTCTTCTCGAAAGCCAATTCCCAAGTGCGTGCAGCCTTCACGGAGGTCGTGACTACACTGAGTGGCTCATGCGCGGTTTCCCTTATCTCAACTCCCTTGACCCGGCAGTGGTGAGCGCCGGATTTCCTTTCACGTGCGGTCGCACTGAGTCTCACCGGCTTGAAATTCGTAATTACACCAAGTCGTAGCCACTCCGTATTTTCCAAACGGCTGTCCTCCATACCATCCACTATTTTCATTTATTTTTTGTTCTAAATATTTGGATATTCAATCAATTATTAGAGGGGCGAGTCAGTGGGAAAAAGATGCTTAAAATCATCAAAATCAAGGTAACTTTAATTGTCTAATTAAGAAAATCATATAAATATCATTAGTTACGAAGATGTCTTTCAAAATAAATTACGAAGCATTTAAAATAGAAAACTGAAACTTTTTCGTTAGTTGAATGAAATATATACGTTCAGACATTGTTCTCTTTTCTTGTGGAACAATATTCTCGTGTTATTGTAGCGTGCCGTAAATAAAGAACAACTCAGCCATGTCTACTCTAATACTAGATTTTTCTGTCCTGCTTACACTTGCCATCTCATTTCTTTACCAAATGTTGGAGGAGTTGGTCTCGCGCCTCGCTTTTGGTTTTCACATGCATCAGGCCAACTTTTCGTGGTAGGAAAGATGCAGGTCGTTCTGGTGTGATCTTGAAAATACTCCTTAACAAGTTTACTTCTTCTTGAATGACGATTATCTCCTGTCTTCCCCGCTATCAACGGCTTGGTTGCTGCTCTGTTGGGAATGGAAATGAATGCAAACATTGGCCAACGACTGGGTGCTCTGGTGCACCAGTCGTCATCCCTCACTCATTTCGCCAAGTCTGAGTGGACCACAATTGCACTCTAATGGAAATTATTGGTGGCTATTGCTCTCATCAGTCCCTGCAATCGGGAAGGATAAACGTTCAACGACGATTTCTAAGACGTCCAACAAGTTACACAGCAATGTATCCACATAATGTCCCAAAATCTAGCGCAGAAGTTAATCCGCAGGGAAAAATATCCGCCTGCATGCCCGAAGGTCATATGCTGAAGCCTCGCCCGTAGTTTCGGCAGGTTCTCTCCATCTCTCTGTCTTTGGTGGTTCAACGCTTAGGATACCCGATGAAAAGTCAGGAGTGGTGTACCTAAATCCCCGGAAATCTCATCCTAATTATCGCTGACTTTCAATTAAAATTAAACATATCAGCAAAAATAACCGAATAAAACAATTATAAATATGCAGCATTGAAAATGAAATAAAAGAGTAGAAGCAAAGTTAAATTTATAAATAAATAATAAATAAATGTTGTGAGGCAGCTGTTTGCTTGCTGGACACGTTTACGCGCCCATGCCGCGCATTCGATATCTGAGAGATGCGCGCGCCCCTTGAAATATCGACGACATGATATTTTTGGCAGGTAATGAGCAAATGCTAACTTGCTCACTCAATGCATGTTCACTTTATGAGAAATATTCTCTCTTATGAGAATATGTATCTCTCCGATGTTTAAATCAGTAGATTAATTCGCCATTGAAGATAAAATAAAATCAATGAAATAAATTAACCGTTGAAATACGCGTATTTCATTTCTTGAGTTAGTTATGAATACTACATAAATGTCATTTTTACAAGCTGTGCTGTTTCAATTCGATGGAGACATGTGTATTCTCATTATATCGGCGTGGTCATTTTCAGAGAAGGTATTTAAGGAGAAGCCAACATTACACAGCCGCTCCCACCTATGCGAAACGCTGCATCTGTCCCTTACTTAAATATCTCGAAAAATCCATCAATCGTTTGTACAAGACTTTATTGGGATTCACCAACACGAGCCCTCAAGGCAACTTCTACAGATCGCCTGCCACCGTCGTCAGGTGAGAAGGCAAGGGGACTTGGAGGTGCTTCCCTGTCGAGGAGAAGGAAGTAAGTCTTGCATTTGCTAGTGCTCATTAGTCGTCGCTCTCCCCAAGCCAGGCCTAGGGCTCCATCTTTTATTTCGTGTCGCGTACCTATCTATTCGCACATCGTTTTTCGATTTAATTTCTTTCATAGCTGTTTTTTATTGCGCAGTCAACTTTTCCTGATTATACGTCAAATATCATTACCGATGTCTTATTTCTATTCCTTATCCACACTCGTTGGTCTTTAATCTTTTTCATATTGTTCTCCATTCATCCTCTCAATCTTGTCAGAACCTCTTCTGGTTCGATTAATATTTAATTCGTCGCGTCTCTAAGAGCGTGAGTTGATTTAACTAAACAGACACTTCTGCCGGCTTTCTGTGAAGGGCCACTCCGCTTCGCCATGTCTTAACCGTATAGAGGCATTCTCGAATCGCCTCTTCGACGCTTACGTGATCCCATAGCCCCATTAATTTCCTTCCTCAGTTTCGTTCCATGCGTATAAATCTCTTCGTGCTTTCATGTCTTGTATTATGTGTTCACTTTCTTCCGTTCTCTTCTTCCGTTTGTCTTCATAATGATTTCTTTTGTAATCCACGGCTTCCTAACCCTTTTGCTATTCGCTGACTTCCCATTGTTTCGTATTCCTCCCTCTCCGTTCCTTTTCGCGGATATTCCCGTCTGCCTTTTAATGTTCCCCCCTTTGCCTCCCACCTTCGTCCTACCAGCCTGGGATTCCCTCGACTGCCCTCTCCAAATCTTTCCTTTTCTCGTCTCAGGTTATTCGCATGAATTCCATTTGATTTCACTCCTTTCCATCCCTCAAATTTAACATCGCCCTTGACGAGGACTCCATTTTTATCCAAATCCGCACGCCATCTTGGGAAAGTGTGCGTGTGTGTGTGAGGCAGTCGACCTATGCATTAATCTATGCAAACCAGCATATAATCTTAGTGGTCACTTACTGGTACGCCTCATTACGTACCTGCGTCCACTGAGGTGTTTAGACCAGGTGTCAATATTAACTAAGGTATTTCTCCTGCTGGACTCCATAGCTTGCACCCCGTGGTGAACCCATTCTCTCATTCCGTGCCCGTCTCATCACCTCTAACTGCATTCCAGTGCCCCCTCACCATCAAGTCTTTTCTTCCTGTTGCATTCACAATCATTTATTTAGTTTGACTGGCCGTTAATCACACTCTATCCATCTATCCGTCCAATATTCCCCACTATCTTTCCACTCCACTTTGCACAGTCCTTAATATAAATCGTCAGGACTGTGAAAAACACATCAAAAGTTTGGATATAACAAGCTACGAGGGTCATCCGGAAAGTAGTACCCGTTCGTGCCGCATGAAGTGCTGACGACGCGAGTAGCCGCTGGACGAGGTCAGATAGCTTCAGTGGCTTGTCTGCCTTCTCTGAGCCAAGTTGCGTGACGCTAGCATTGCCTGTGTTGTTTCTGTGATTGTTTACAATGTTTAAAAAAATTGAGAACGCCGCCAGTTGTGAAGTGAGGGCAGTGATTAAATTCCTCAATGCAAGAAACGTTCGCCCATGTGATATTCATCGCCAATTAAAGGAGGTGTATGGAGACAATGTAATGGACGAGTCGTCTGTTCGGCGGTGGTGTCGCAACTTCAACATGGGGAGGGGGAACACACACGACGATGAGCGTTCGGGGAGACCGTCTGTCATTACAGACCAACTGGTGAGCTCAGTTGACGAATTCGTGAGGAACGATCGGCGCGTCACAATTGATGACATCTGTGAGCATTTTCCCAATGTTTCTCGAACAATTGTTCATGAAATTGTTAAACACCATCTGCATTATGCAAAAATTTGTGCAAGATGGGTCCCTCGCGTATCTCAATGAGCTGGCGGCGAAGGACTATGCAGCAGGAATACAGAAACTTGTCACACGTTATGACAAATGCCTTAATTTGCTTGGAGATTATGTTGAGAAGTAGTTTAAAGTATCCTCTTTCAAATAAAATTTTTTATGTTTGTTAATATTTACTTTTGTGTCTTTATTTCACGAACGGGTACTACTTTCCGTATGACCCTCGTATTTATCAAGGAAAGGGATCACTTTGTAAAACGTAAGACTTAGAAGATGTTTGTGGGTTTTAAGAGCATGGTTATTTTCCTCATGCGTCTACTTTCTTCCTTGCGGTTTCCTTTCCCCTCCACTCCAGATAAGCGGCTGGAACTGTGTCCGCAGACGGAGCTAAATGTTTTCCAAAACACTAGTGCATCCTTCTCCAACGCAGCGGCGGTTGATTACGAAAAATCCGACTCAAATTACCCAGGAAAATACTACCTTGATCAAAAAGTTCCCGGAATAACCACCGTGTGGCGCTCCCATCGTTCCGATTTGAGTTCTGTTTTTTTTGTTAAATTGGTACATCTGTTGTTGATATTCCCTTTAAATCTTAGTGTCATAACTTGACATTTGCAAAAGTTACGTAGCCAAGAGTACATCTATCTCTGTGTGTGTTGGCGATTTTTTACAATTTCAGAAATGGATTTAAATTTGCAACAACGAACTTGTATTAAATTTTGCGTAAAAAACGGATTTAGTGGCGCACGGACGTTGGAAATGTTGGAAAAGTGTTTCGGCAACGATTCTCTAAAAAAAACGGTCGTTTACCAGTGGCACGAGCGGTTCAGAAGTGGTCGTGAGTCAATCGAAGATGATGAACGCAGTGGCAGACCATCGACATCGAAAGTCGGTGAAAAAATTGATAAAGTAAAAGAAATGTTGGTCAATAACCGCAAATTAACCATCAGAGAAATAGCGGAGGACTTGAACATTGCCTATGGATCCGCCCAAGACATTGTGGTTAATGATTTGGGTTTCCGTCGTGTAGCATGCCAAAAGACCTCAATTTCATGCAAAAAAGAGACCGTGTTGACGTCGCAAAAGACATGATTTGCGAGGCTGAATCCGATCCCACATTCATCAATAGGATCATTACTGGAGACGAGACGTGGGTTTATGAGTACGACACGCAATCCAAACATCAGGCAAGTGAATGGCGTTCACCAAATGAGCCGAGACCAAAAAAACCACGTCGTTTTCAGTCAAAAAAGAAGGCAATGCTGACGGTTTTCATGGATTACAACGGTGTAGTGCATCATGAATTTTTGCCAGAAGGCCAGACAGTAAACAAAGAGTATTATTTGGGCGTTATGAGACGTTTGCGTGAAGCAATTCGCCGAAAGAGACCAGAAATGTGGGCAGAAAACTCGTGGATTTTGCACCATGATAACGCACCGTCGCACAGTGCTATCATTATTCGTAATTTTTTGACGAAAAATGCAACAAATACCATCCAACAGCCACCGAATTCACCTGATTTGGCTCCCTGTGACTTCTTTCTGTTCAATCGAGTTAAAAAACCATTACGGGGAACGCGTTTTAGCAGCCGAGAGGAAGTAATGGAAAAATCGCAGGAAGCACTGATGGACATACCGAAAACCGAATATAAAAAATGTTTCGAGGATTGGATCAAGCGCTGGCATAAGTGTGTTGCAGTCGATGGGGATTACTTTGAAGGGGACAATATAGATTTAGATGAATAAACTTGTATTTTTAATTTTCTGAATAAATTCCGGGAAATTTTTGATCAAGGTAGTATGTCTCAGGAAACTATTTTAAACGTTTCATTGGTCCTCAAACGTTCTCCAATTAAGGTACATGGATTGAATTTTATCCTTTATGGCAATTATCTTCATGCCAAACACCTTGAAGTTTCGAGCATCTTTTTCATTTCCAAACTTTAGGTTAAATCTTGGGATTAGCGAACCAACAGATCTTGAGTCACCTTTACATGGAAAACTTCTCCAATTCTCCCTTTGGCAGTCGAAAAATATGACTACGGGTCTTATTAAGTTAAAAATGTAGATGGTCTTATTAAGTTAAAAATGTAGATTATCCAGTAATAGTTTGACAGACGGTCGATGGCAGGTATTGCTGTGTTATTTATAATAGCGAAGTACGAAGTATGGGATGGGTTTTGTCCTCATGAAAACTAAAGAGCTGAGATTCTCAATAAGTAAAATGGCCAAGTTTAACATTAAATATACGAAATTCAATCACAGTGGGTTACGTGTTTCGCCAGTAATTAAAAACAATGGGTGGAGAAGGGAGGAAATTGCGATGACATAACGATAGTGAATGAAACATTTGACTTTGACAGATAAACTGATTGCAGGGGCAGAGTAAAGAAGTAAAGAAGAAAAACCGGAAAGACTCTCCTGTGGAAAACGGAGCTGTTGGGCGGTCGACCTGCGCTACATTTCGCGGTCTTTTAAGGGCGACGGAGGTTTGTGAAGGTCAATGCCTGTGTAACGGGAAGGGCATCTATGACTTGGGTCTTGGCATCACTGACTGGCTCGTGGTGCTCGTTTTGTTGCAATAGCACTGGGGGGGGGGGGCTGATTGCCCTCAGTACTCCGAGCAGCTGGCTCCTGTTGACGCTTCCAACATTTGGCAGCAATGTCTAACTGCAGCGAAAAACGCCGTTTGACCACACGGTACGAGACGCCTTTTCCTCAACTCCTTGCAGAGAAAAGAGAAGCATTTAATGGGAATCGTGGGGTCGAAGCTGTAATGCACGAGTTTTTTCAATAGAAATTGATGGTATGATTTTTATTTGGACAATTTATTTCGCAAAAATTTAATATAGAGTAATGATTCTCACGTAATGTGCAATAGAATTTTCATCGATTAAACTCGATTTTAGAGCCAGCCACAGTCGTTGCAATCTGAAATATTCTCGCTTAACCTACGCCTGCTTGCCTCAGAAGATGGAGAACTCTTTTTACGAAGGTGTTTAATTGATACTGAGAGGTAACAGGGAAAAAAATATTATTTTCTTGAGGTAACTGCGATTTCGTGGATCCCGTCGCGCAAAAACGCGTCTCCGTCGCGATTTACGTGTCTGTCCATTGCCAACGTCCATTTCACCCCTCGCTCGAAGGACAGGCTGTCCCATCCCCTTTCCACACTCCCAATCTCCCCCTAGACCTGGGCATCAGCCATCCACCAGAAAGAGAGAGTCGTCTTTCGATTCTTTGCTGGTCTCCCCTCCCCTAATTGTGGCGGCGGAGGAGGAGGGCGGAAGGCCAAGTCGTAGCGACGACGCCTCTCCCGCTCCGATTCGAAAAGGGCTCCCCTCCGCCCCTCGACTGCTCCTCCATTTCGAACTGCTGGGGTGATTTAAACTGGTCGATGAATATCCTCCGTAATAAACTATTTTTCTACGGTTCAACTCCGGTTCGAGTCCTAGCATAACTATGTAATGGCAATCAAGCGATTTCTATGACAAGAAGAAACTCTAATCACGAAGACATCAAACAGTGTCTTCGATTCACTAACTCAAACTGGGAATAACTTCCGCGCATTAAAGATACTTTCCCTGAGCATTGACCGACACAACCGCAGAGTGTGATAAATAGTTCATAATCCAGTTTATAGGAAGGTTGTTGGCATTATTTCAATGACCATTCCTTTCTATTACTGCCGATATTTTAAAAGGAAATGGCACACTGACTTTAAGCTTCCATTGCATGTTTCCATGCCTATTGTTTCGAATGAATATTGCACAAAATCGGGAGGTCCTTGAGAGTTTTTGAGACGCCTCTTGAGTTGGCGTAATATGCCCCACCATTCCCAGCATTCGGGGTCCAGCGACGCGAGGAACACTTCCTTTGCTTAACCTTTCCACCCTCTTCGTTGCGACCCCCGCCGAACACTCTTGACCTTTCTCGCCAGCGGCCGGCACCCTTCCGTCGACGGTGCGTTCCAAAGGAGGCAGGGTGGGGGGGGCGGGATGGGGGAGCGCAACGATGTAGGGGGAGGGTCAAGGGGGAGGCCGTTGAAGAAACCAACCCACACCCTCCCCTGCTCTCATGGCTTTGCCAGTGGCGATTCAAATCAAAGTCCCAGTGTGGAGAAGGAATCCAGCCTTCTCCCTTGACAGCGCTGCCCATATTTTTAATACGCATTTGTGCTTTCATTTCATTCAAATTTGAACTTTTAGGTCATATCTCATGAGAAAAATTAAGCACGAGGGTTCTCATAAATTATGAATCATTAAATGATAACCGCAGGCAGGATTTCGACGCGTTATTTAATTTATTAGTGCACATTTTGGAGTGCTCACCATGTTCGATGATTTGAATTGGCGATTGATTGCCAGAAATCTTGTTGCATTTTCAGGTGAATGATATCAAACTGCAATTACTACCGAATAACTACGGCTCTTATCAGAGAGGAACAAGGAGCAGAAAATTCAGCCTGTTCACCATTTCTGAGAAAATATTGTGTTAACCAAAACACTCCACAAAATTAGAGGAATCTAAATTACGAATGAGAGCTAACACTAACCATTACAATGAACAGAAGCCATGGAGATAACTTAAAGACATCCAATTCAACAGAGACGACGCGTATCTCCTGATAAATGCATTGAAAAGGGTGAGGAACCTGCGAAAATATTGAGCACAAATACTTATTGAGCATAGTTACGAAAAATCAACATGACTTCCATCCAAATTACCATCCATTAAATATGGCTCAAGCCATCTCACAGACTAATGTTCGAAGCCGAAAGAAAATCCCATTGTTTCCTCTGGGACTTAAATCATGTCTCTAACTAACGTGGCTCCCCATCGTTCCAATCTGTAATATCTCCTTTAAACTGAAACCAACACAACCTAGCAGCTCCGCCGCGGTGGCTACCATTGGCCCCCGTCTAACTTTGATTATCCAACCGCCCTTCCCACCCATCGTCTCTGCTTACTCAGCCTTCTTCCCTTAAGAGAAATTGCGAATCTCAAGAATACAAACTTTTAACTCTCCTTAATTTCATTCAAAATGTTTATTTTTTCCTCCCTCCCTCTTGATTTCCCAGCTTCCTCCCCTGCTTGACTAAATTCCTCTCATTTAGTCGTCGCTCTCCCCAAGCCAGGCCTAGGGCTCCATCTTTTATTTCGTGTCGCGTACCTATCTATTCGCACATCATTTTTCGATTTAATTTCTTTCATAGCTGTTTTTTATTGCGCAGTCAACTTTTCCTGATTATACGTCAAATATCATTACCGATGTCTTATTTCTATTCCTTATCCACACTCGTTGGTCTTTAATCTTTTTCATATTGTTCTCCATTCATCCTCTCAATCTTGTCAGAACCTCTTCTGGTTCGATTAATATTTAATTCGTCGCATCTCTAAGAGCGTGAGTTGATTTAACTAAACAGACACTTCTGCCGGCTTTCTGTGAAGGGCCACTCCGCTTCGCCATGTCTTAACCGTATAGAGGCATTCTCGAATCGCCTCTTCGACGCTTACGTGATCCCATAGCCCCATTAATTTCCTTCCTCAGTTTCGTTCCATGCGTATAGATCTCTTCGTGCTTTCATGTCTTGTATTATGTGTTCACTTTCTTCCGTTCTCTTCTTCCGTTTGTCTTCATAATGATTTCTTTTGTAATCCACGGCTTCCTAACCCTTTTGCTATTCGCTGACTTCCCATTGTTTCGTATTCCTCCCTCTCCGTTCCTTTTCGCGGATATTCCCGTCTGCCTTTTAATGTTCCCCCCTTTGCCTCCCACCTTCGTCCTACCAGCCTGGGATTCCCTCGACTGCCCTCTCCAAATCTTTCCTTTTCTCGTCTCAGGTTATTCGCATGAATTCCATTTGATTTCACTCCTTTCCATCCCTCAAATTTAACATCGCCCTTGACGAGGACTCCATTTTTATCCAAATCCGCACGCCATCTTGGGAAAGTGTGCGTGTGTGTGTGAGGCAGTCGACCTATGCATTAATCTATGCAAACCAGCATATAATCTTAGTGGTCACTTACTGGTACGCCTCATTACGTACCTGCGTCCACTGAGGTGTTTAGACCAGGTGTCAATATTAACTAAGGTATTTCTCCTGCTGGACTCCATAGCTTGCACCCCGTGGTGAACCCATTCTCTCATTCCGTGCCCGTCTCATCACCTCTAACTGCATTCCAGTGCCCCCTCACCATCAAGTCTTTTCTTCCTGTTGCATTCACAATCATTTAGTTTGACTGGTCGTTAATCACACTCTATCCATCTATCCGTCCAATATTCCCCACTATCTTTCCGCTCCACTTTGCACAGGCCCAACGTGACTAAATTTTCTCTCTCTATCTCTAGCTAGATATGTTCTAGCTTCTAATTTTCTTAACAGTCCGTTTCTCTACTTTCATGGCCCAATTCTTCTCCTGTCTCTTTTTTTTGGCAGCATCCATTTCGCCGTGCAAGGTATTTTTTGTAATGACCTCGGCGGGCGGTTATTTTTCTCTTAACTTGTAGTTACGTTTATACAATTGGCTCAGTAATTTGCTATTATCAATCATTAATGAATTTATGCGGAGACTGCAAGGCCGGCTATTTCATTCTCCGTGGCCAAGCGACAGAGCAATTTGGTATTGGCCAATCGGATGGCCTAGAGAAGAGCGGATAAAGACGAGTGAACCAGATGAAAATATTTGAAATCGTGGTTTGTGATTTCGGCGACGTATATTTTTGAGCAAGGATATTTTAATAGTTATTGTTTTACTCCGGTGTGAGATTGCTAAACATTGATTAGCTGATTTGTCTCGTTATCTTCCGTGATGAGCGAAGTTCTCAAGGAAAATACGTTATCTGTAAATTTTATATTCGCCTTAGTAAATGGTTGTCGCTAATTTTCTGAGGGTCTTAATATTGTACATTCTTGCAAATTTCTGATAAGATTTTGCTCTTTCAGCATCTTCTTAAATATTACGCATTTAATTTCGTACCTCAAAAGTTATCCTCAGAATATATATATCTTGCTGCTTTCCACAAAAATTTTAGTTCCGACTCATGCATTTTTATGCTTTCTCATAGTCCCACGCCGGACACGGTTTCCAACAGCTCAGGATTATTCCAAAAGAAATGAGTGTTTCACTTTATGGTTAATCTCGTGCAGGGCATTTATGTTGATGCTATAAGACAGAGGAGAATGCAAGCTTCGGGAAGCTGTGGTGGTTGCGATCGCGCAGGTCGTATGAGTACGCGAGTAAATATTTATGTTATTGAAAGTCAACCGTTTTGGTAAAATATCCACCTGTTTTGAATTTCTAATCAAGTTACGTTAGTTACATGAATGCATATCACTACATGGGAAAAAAATATTCTGTCGTCTGCGTTAATTTTGTGCCCACGAGAGCGTCTTCCTAGTAGTAGTAGTTTTGAGCGTTTTAGGGTGCGTCGACAGCTAAGGTCATTTTGCACCACTCATTAAAATTAAAACTAAAATTCCTTTTTAATTAGGCATAAATAAATACGATTAAATATATAAATAAATAAATAAAAAATTGTTAAAATCAAAAGGCATTAAAATTATGAGATCCAAAACTATAGCTGCCTCATTAAACCAGTTGCCCTTAAAAAATTTAAGACTCGACTGCCGAATCCAGATCAACACTTTCATTTCACCGGATAGTAAATCCGATCTTCATACTCATTGCTTTCTTGCGATACATTGGTATATATATATATATATATATATATATATATATATATATATATATATATATATATATATATATATATATAAACCATAAACACAGTAATCAACCCGAAGGTCGGTTTGGCAGGTAATGGCAGTGCACCCAGTACTAAGCCTAATGACGTGTGGCATTCACACATCAGGGTTGGGGGGGGGCAGTTCCTTTCCCGGTTATGGTTTCCCAGGAAGATCTGGTACCCGAAAAATCACTATAGCTTGGGTGGACTACTGACCGGAGGGGCCCGGGTTCGAATCCCGGGCAAGGTACTCTGGGTACCTGCAGCTCCACCAAAGCTATGTGATTTTTCGGGTACCAGATCGATCGATACCGGTGATTGTTCATTCGAATGGATCTGCATTTTACATAGGCGAATGCATTACCCCCTTATCCATCCGAATGAATAATCACCGGTACTCCTGCAATTCTGCCTCACTCTCTTCTATTCCTATCCCTTCACACGCAAATTCCCACAACCTTTCATTCGACCAGTGTTTTGCTCTTAGCATCCTGGAATCCCTACCCGATTCAGCCTCCAATATAGAGGTGAGAACTCGAGAATCCGCGTATATATATTATCTTTCTGATCTTTCAAAATTCCCACCCTTAACCGCCATCTTTAATTTCCCTCCCAGCATTCCCTGCACCTCACTTCCCCTCCCCCGCCCAGACCCCTAACCGCTCTCCAGAAAATTTTTAGTGTTACTTGAAGAAGGCCTCGGAGAAGGCCGAAAGCTTAAACAATCTACCATGTGAGTGTCCTTTTAAGTGTTACTATTTTATTTTTGTTCTATTGTGCCGTCTGATATAAATATATATGTATATATATATATATATATATATATATATATATATATATATATATATATATATATATGTGTGTGTGTGTGTATATAGAAACACTTTTAGAAGAGAGCAAGCCTTCTTTAATAATATGACCATTATGACCAAGAAAGCAATGTCAATTATGTCACTACTTTTCTTATCAGTTTCACTCTAATTTTCATGAACATGATGAATCTATATCACATACGTTTACGTGTGTAAGCTAATTGCAGTGGAGCTTTTACGCAATTTCAATGAGATTGTATTTATTTTACTTTTCTCATCCAATTCTAGATCAACATCTCTGGATCATCCTTTGATCTTAGGAATTCCTCTTCATTAGCATAACTGTAAACGATTTGCAGCATTCTCTTCTGCTACATGTTCAGTTTAGGTTTGTTTTGGATTTTTCTTAAGTTTTCACTCGATATCGAAGTAGAAGAATGAAGTTCGTCAACAATGAATGCATACAGAGGTACTTTGATATAGAGACTTGAAAAATAGTTATTGGGAAAGAGACCAGAATTTCGCTCTCATTGACCACTGGATTATAACATTTCATGCCTCATAATTTCCTTACTAAAATGAAATTGCCTTTTTCAATTGTAAGAAATATTTTCATTCTTAATTATTTATTTTGTATCTTTATAAATGATTGAAAGAATACAAAAAACACCCTCACGGTAGCAAAGATAGGCTAAATTGGCGATTTCCTTGTTTTTTCTTTCAAAAGTTTCAGAGTGAAAAACAATACGCCTTTCCTTTCAAATGATATTCTTCTTCTCCATTTTGATCCTGACATTAAGTAACCTGGTTTGATACTGTATTCTTTCAATAACACAGGCTTCCTGGCACACAGCACAGAATTTCTGCAAGAGTAGTAGTAGTAGTAATGTTTAGGGGAGGCGACCGACAGCTTAGGTCATTTGCGCCATTAGGGATGGACAGGAAAGGGTGAAGGGTGGAGAGAAGCCCGGCGTCGGAATTAGCCTACTCTTGTCGAAAGGCGCCATGGGGTCCGCGGCTTAACGTCCCATCTGACGGACGGCGTACTCACTCAAAGTGACCTCTATAAAGCAACACCCCATAAAGGGATCGACATTTCTGCAAGACGAATCATTCGTCTGAACTAACCAAGGCAAGGAACCGCCTTAGGCGATTTCTTTGGTGAGCCTATTATTTCAATGCATTCCGTCCAGATAACAACGATAAAATATTTTGAGAGTTATTTTGCTGGCGAGCAGCAAACGTATCGTCACACGCAACATAATAAAGTTACGACCAACTTAAAACTATGATGAACGTTAATATCCAGTCTGTCCCTTTACAGCTAAACTGATTCCGTAGTTCTCCTTTGCTCGGATAGAGCACAATATCAGTGTACATCAGACAAGGATGCATCAGGTGTGTAACCTAAATCAAGCCACAGAAGAATGAAGGAGAGAAGACCTTAAAATAATATTTCTGGGGCATGAGGAGATCAAGTTTGCAGTGTTTTAATCGGTATGCACTCACGTCAAAGAGTCATCAAGCAAACAAGCTTCTTCTATTTGGCAATTGTGCGGGAGTTGACGATTGTATTTGTTGCAAGTAAATGCCAATTGGTGAGGAATAGTGAGCAAGAATTGGTGGAACGATTGGGTTACGTTTTAGAGGGAAGGGTCATTTAATGCTTATTTTTTAAGGGAAATTCAGGGAATAGTGTTGGAAGTGGCAAATGCTTTTTTTATCGGGGAAGGGAAACCCGCAGGTCTGTGGTATACCCCTCGAGAAGGGGTCCGGGAGGAAGAGGAGGGGTGAGGGAGGGAGGGTGCTTGCCCTACTGGATGTTATTAACAACGGGAGGGAAGGAAAGGCGATGGGCCTGAGCTGGAGCAGATCTGCAGCGAAGACCGAACTGCATTCAATTACCCATGGAGCCATCACGAAGTGTTTGTGCCGTGGGAAATACTTCGGAGAGGGCACCAGAAGGGAGAATGGAAGGGATCGGTGGGCACTACCAAATGAACGCGCCATCCGCCTGACTCGGAGGCCGGCAGGTCGACACCTGTCTGTGGTGGGTGTGGGTTGTGTTGCGTGCTTTTGCAAGGCCTCCACGGGGATTGGATCTAACGGAGGTTCCCCATTGAGTCATCGGTCGAAGTCCACTACTCCGGCGTGCCAATGTGCCCTCCCTCGTTGGTAGCGTTGACGGTATGAAGCGGAAAAACAGAACGATAATTGTTTAGTGCGCCCGTGGTTGGAGAAGAAGGTAAAAGAAAGGCGAACGAACTGGCGTGGAAGAGCTAATTCTTATGGGGTACACGTGCCTTAAGGGAAAGTTGCTAGGTACACATCGACTGGAAAAATTCGGCCACGTGACCAACATTATAGAATAAGTTTTACATAATTTGTATGAAAAGTATCGGGAACACTTTCGGAAAAATAGATTTATTTTAGATATCGCTACAATGCCTCAATATTCTTTAAAGTATACACTCATTAAGAGCGTCTAGATTTTTGCCAGAGCGGCTTTAACACGACACGAAGGCTTCCTGGTAGGCAGATTCCGGAAGGTCCTTAAGGGTTCGCGTGCAAGCTTCGTTGACGGCACTAAGGGTACCATTTGGTGGTGTAATTTGAGGATGATTTTCACTTTTGGGAATAAAAAATAGTCTGCTGGTACGATGTACCAGATGGACTGTAAGGAGGTTGGCAAATCGTCGCGATGATGTTGCAGAAGGTTTTCTTGGTAAGCAGACCCTCTCAAGTCTGCTCTTGGTCGTCCGCCAAGACCTTTGTGACGAGGTTAGCGCAGATCTTTCGCATCGCCAAATTTTCAGTGATAATGGTGCGTATTGCCATCCTATGAATTCCAATATGACCTGTTATCATGCGCACACTTAACCGACGGGCTGAATTCAGCACTTCACGCACACGTCAGAAAAAAATTGTTACCGATACTTTTAATACAAACCTTGCATTATGTATAATCGTAGTATAACATTTTTACGTTTCGACTTGAGAAATGGGAATTTCAGCCGTTATTTAATTGTTTTAGCCTGATGACGATTTAATTCGTCATGACCAAATGATGCTTAAATTTAGTATAAGCGCGGTCCACAAGTAACTCATCGTTTTCAATCGCCCCTTTCTTTTTAATAACGTCGGGGTCGTCCTCGCCTCGCAAATGATATCGGCACACGTCCGTGCGTGACCGCGATGGCTAGGAAGGGAACGAGAGGAAACTTTATGAAAGAAGAACGGGCGCTCTTTTCCGTATCTGTGGAATTTTCATCGTATTTTCACGCTGTGCTGATGATTGGCAACCGTATGAAGTCCTTCGACGGAGACAATGAAAATAACATTTCAGAGAGTTTGAGTTTCGGAAGGGGAGCAGAACAGCGAGGGAAGGAAGGATACTGCACCATGCGATGTCCGATGTTGACACTCCGTCCGCATTTCTGCAAGTTACCATCACACTGCGCTGGAATTTGAGTATCGGCCCTATGTGGCGCGGGAGGGCCAGCCAGGGGTGGATGCCTCTGGCTCGCCACAAGGGGAGCCGCGTACCCCCTTCCCCACCTCTACCCTGCGAAAGGCCGTTTACGCCCTCGGTATTAGATCTACCCTTCTCCAGAGAAGCCGCCGCTGAGGAACTAATGCGCGCGGAGTTGAGCAACGAGACGGCGGCAAGGCGGAGACTTCAACGCCTTCTCTACGAGACGATTCAAAAGATTTCCTTTGAGAACGCATAGCCCACGCCCCAAACACTTCACTACCCTCTGGCGATTCTGCCAAGGGTGGTAATACCCTCGAAGTTTTCCCTGCGTTGTAAACTTTTCTCTCTCTCTCTCTATTTTCGCTCATTTACACAGGACTTTCGAAATCCCGGTGAAGTTTGGCATCAAGTCACTTCTGAAGAAAATCATTATCTCGTGTCATGTATGCAGTCAGTTACAACTTATCCGTATTAATGTATTGAATTTTTGTATGTTAGGCCTAAGATATTGTATGTAATAATTTAATTGCTATTTCTGTATTATTTGTAAAATGTATCTTTAAGTTTAATCTTATGAATGTGTGACGAGGGGTTATGTGGTAGAAGAGACTTCATAGTCTCAATCTTACCTCAAAATTAAGACGACCATCTCTCTATCTGTCCATTTACTCCGAGGTTTAATCGACGTTGAAGGTTTTATTCAAGCTGTTCTATGCCATTCCACAAAAGAGAGATGCTTGCACCGAGCAGGCCTCGATTTCAAATATCCCAAGGGTTTCAGCCTGGAGTGTGTGCGAAAGGGGACAGGGAAGAGAGGGGTCCAAAGCAGTTGATAAACTAAGAACAATCTGGAGTGACGTCACGAAGAGAGGGCGCAGATTATTGGCGCCGGGGGCATCTTCGTCAGCACGGCGAACCTTCTTTGATGCTCGGCGCCAAGAGACAGACGGAACCCGCACAGTGTTTGCCGCGGCGACATCCATCGGCCCCTCGCTGCAGCCACCTCGCCAACCGGCCGCGTTTCTCGCATCAAACAATGGCGCGCGCATGCGCAGAATTGTATGCAAATCACACGAAATTCGCACGAGAAGTTGAACGAGAACAACATCCACCACATTCCCCAGATTTGACCACCGGTAAATTTTTTATTTCCAAACTTGAAAAAACTGCTCGGTGGAAAACGATTCACGTCGAACGAGGAGATCATCGCCAGCACATGTGCCTTTTTTGAAAACTTACCGAAATAATACATTTTGGGCGGCTTTAAGAGTTGAAGAAACGCTGGAAGTGTATCGAGTCAAAAGGAGAGTGAAAAATAAAAGAAATTTCTACTCAAAATAATTTGTTTTACTATTTTTTCCAACGACTTATCTAACGATCAACGTATTAGTTCCATCGTACTAACATAGGAAAAATTGTGTAAATAAATGAAGGGATATTAAATGTAAAAAATATAAATTTAAAATGTTATTTATGAACTAAAAGGGATCAGAAAAACATTATTCAACCACGCTAGGTGGGAATTGTATTTTGTACCAAAAGTAGTCCGGTGCATCATCAACCCCTGCCACACACCCTAGCGGTGGCTTGCAGGATACCATGTATGTATGTACAATGTTCAGCACCCATCTATGCTTTCTCCTCTGTACATAGAAAAAATCCCCTCTCTCTCTTCCCTCAACGTGCCTAGCACTTCCTCGTTCATTTTCCTTTATGTCCATTTCATCTTCTCCATCCTTCTCCACAATCACATTTCAAAAGTCTTCAATCTGCGCCTGTCGTCTTGCTACAACAACAATGTTTCCACCCCGTGCAACACCCCGCCCACATCGAGGTTTTACGAGCCTTTCCTTAAAATACATGCCCGACATCCCAGTCATCAATTCCAACTTCCTTGTGAAAGGTTTTTTGCCAAATGCAATTATTCTTCTCGTCTCCCTACTTCGATCATTCTGGTCCAAAACACTTCCAGGACAGGTGAAATGTTTCAACTCCTCTAGTTTTTGAAATAAAATTTTAATATTTAATTTAGCTTTCTTATTTCAAGTTGACATTGATTTTCAGCCCATCCTAACATGCACATTTTTAATGCACTCTGAATGCACCCCTTTGCTGACTAGCAAACTAAATTTAGATCATAACTGACTTTATGTATTCCCTAACGATTTTCATTCCTACATTTAGTTTTTCCGTGATTGTTTTACCATCTCTTTCGAATACACTTGGCAAGGTACGGGTGCTAATAAACACCCCTGTTTAATACCTCTTACAAACAATGTCCATCCAAATTCTCAATCCACCACTCACAGCAAAGTCTGAGACATGTGTAGACTGCGGAAAAGGGCACTTACTTCTCCCATCTAAGTTCTCAAATACGTTCATTAATTATACCCAACTCACTCAGTTGAAATGAGCCTTCTCGAAATGAACGAAACATATAAATACCTTCTGATTGTACCCAGTATTCCTATCTAAATGTAACCTCAATACTGCAATTGCATCATGCTGGCCTCTTCCCTTCCTGAACCCTAACTGATATTCCTATAAGCACTCATTTGGCCTCCTCCACATCCACTTATTGATGGTCTTAAGTGCCTTCTAGGAAGTGTGCAAAATAAACATTATTGTTCTATAGTCCTCACCCCTCCCCAGACTACAGCCTTGACGTGGTGGAAGGGCTTGTGCGTTTCGATGACCCCTAGAGCTGTGCTGGCGGGAGTAATAATAATTGCTCCTGGTAGATAGGTCGAAGGATAGGAGCCAGACGAAAGGTAGTCCACGGAGCGTCTTTTCCTCAGTGTGGCGGCTGCAATGGCGTCCGACCCCAGTGGGGCGGCCAGCAAGTGATGGTGTCACATTAAAAACACTTTTGAGGAAGGCAACGGGAAACCACCTCAATTATCATTCCAAAGATTTAAATGATGGACAATATAGAGATTTTGAGTCCTGGCAACTACGGGGCTCGGCCCAATCGGCTGTGTGTCATGCCCGGCAGCGGGGGAGGCAAGGCTTCCGCAAGCAAAGGATAGATAATGGTAAGTGAAGTGGACCTGGTGTGGGGTATAAGTACCATTGGGAACTGATTAATTGCTGTTGTTGAATGGAGAGAGTGAGCGAGTTCGCTGCTGAGGAGTGAAGACATTATGTCGAGGGATTCTTTTGATAGTTAGGCCAACGAGACACTCCTTACGGCTTGATACCTATGCTGTGACTTAATAGCTTTGTTATTTACAGCTCATTCCTCAACATGGAGGGTGAAATGAGTGATCATGTTCAGTGAGCTATATATTTCTATTTCTTGAATCGAGTAAAATAATGCTCATGTTTTCCATTCCAAAGTAATGGTGGATTTTGATAAGGTCTTTGGTACATTACATGCACTGGCTCGAATATTGGGTAGAATCGTGAATGTGTTGAAGGAAATGGAAGAAAGATTGGATAACTGATGAAAATGCAGAAGGTTCTTGTTTTAGACCACTCACCTGCAGGTTGTGGTTAAACAAATAAGTTGTATTTCAAATGAAGATTAGGGTTTACTTAAAAAAAACAAGAGTATGGAGAAGAGGTATATTTAGAGCTTAGGAAGGAAGGACAATGGGGAAAACAACTTTGAAGGGATGGAACATTGATCTTATATGATACGGAAAAGGGTAATGCATTTAACAATTGGTATTAACGTGTATTTAAAGGGTTAGTAAACAAAATGGATTTTGTAGATACATCTGAGAATTGATAAGGAGGCGAAAAATATTAAATACTTAAAGTATTAAAATGACAAGCACAGTTTTATGTTCCATGAAAAAACAAAATGGCCATACGATATTTCAATTGACTAGCTTCAATTGGGTGGTTGTGTAATTTCAAATTACATAAACCATTTAATCAATGTTACCTTAATAATGCCCCGCCATATTCTTGGAATGAGGCATATATCACACTAATTATCAGGAGAGATAAGGTACTAGTTGATAATTATAGACCAGTAAGCTTGACGTCAGTTTTATACAAACTATGAAGAAAGATAATTTCTGATTGTCTCTGGGATTTGTGGGAGAGAGAGAATGTGTGGTACAGTTTCCAATATGGTTTCAGAAAAGGGTAGTCTTTTGATACTCGGCTACAAGGGCTGTGCCAAGAAATGTCAGACTGTGGATGCGTGAATATAAGGGGATGCTATTATAGTCAACCTATCAAAAGCCTTTGACAAAGTTGACCATGATCACTTTATGCTTAAGATGGGCCGATTACTATTACCCACAAATGGATCAAAAATTTCATGGAAGACTGAACACAAATGGTCAAATTAAAGAGTAGTGTACTTTGAAAAAACAAGGGTAACATCGGGAGTCCCACAAGGAAGCGTACTTGACCCTCTCTTGTTTTCAATCTATATAAATGATCTCCAGGTAAATATTAATTCTCCGATAAGACTTTTCCCAGGTGACTGTATTATCTACAGGAAAGTCGAAAATGACAGAGACCGCGACAAACTTCAAAGGGACATTAATAAAATGGCGGATTGGGTGACAAATAATGGGATGGATATTAATGCTAGGAAATGCAAATCCATCACTTTTAGTAACAAGGTAAATGGAAACAATAGGGAATGTAATTCTTAGAAAATGTCATTCCTAGAAGTGATACTTGCAAATACTTAGTTGTATATTTAATCTAGGATTTAGGGTGAGGCTATATAAGAAATACATGAAAGCTTTCCAACTGTGCATCGGGTGAGGAGAAACCTAAGAGCGAGCATTAGAGCAACTAAGGAAAAGGGGTATAATTCCCAGGTAAGACCAGTTTTAGAGTACTCATCCCTTGTGTGGGACCCCCACAAAGAAGGACATATTACAAAACTGGAGAAGGTCCAAAGAAAGGCTGCCAGATATGTACTGGGGAAGCAGAGGAGGATGGAAAAAATGCCAGACTGGGAACCTTTACAAAGTAGAAGAAAAATAAGCAGACTTTGTGGAATTCCACTTTCTGAAGGAAGAGAAAGCATTGGGTGAACTAAATAAAGGTGGAAAATCCAAATTTTATTGAAGGAATGATTACAAATTTAACATAAAATGCTAGGCACAAAGAACAGATAGAAAAATTTTGTATTCTTAAAAAACCGTTGTTTATTGGAACAGGTTACCTGCAAAACTCTTCGAGCCCTTTGCTAACAAGGTATGTAGTTTTTGAAAAAGAAGAAAAGAAATTACAAAATGATTCGATTGATGTGCTGTAAAAAATTTTATGTAACACTTTGTGATATTTTTCTTATTGATTGAGAAACTGATATTAATGAAATGAG
The DNA here is from genome assembly GCF_022747635.1 of Hetaerina americana. Taxonomy (NCBI): domain Eukaryota; kingdom Metazoa; phylum Arthropoda; class Insecta; order Odonata; family Calopterygidae; genus Hetaerina; species Hetaerina americana. The sequence goes on along the minus strand of NW_027286775.1, from coordinate 7,519,810 downwards.
GATTTTTTTTTGTGTTAGAGATTGGCGTATGGAAGTTTCCTTAAAATGTATTTTTTTCTGACTGATTTTATATATTATCTTTTGTGATATTGATTGGATTGGAGATATCATCATATTTTTCCAAGGCATGTTTGTTTGTAATACTGAGGACTTGTGTGCCACCTGACATTGTCCAAATGCATATACTATATATACATATATATATATATATATATTTATTTATTTATTTATAGATACATACACATATATACTCATATATATATATATATATATACACACACACACACACGAGGGTCATCCGGAAAGTAGTACCCGTTCGTGAAATAAAGACACAAAAATAAATATTAACAAACATAAAAAATTTTATTTGAAAGAGGATACTTTAAACTACTTCTCAACATAATCTCCAAGCAAATTAAGGCATTTGTCATAACGTGTGACAAGTTTCTGTATTCCTGCTGCATAGTCCTTCGCCGCCAGCTCATTGAGATACGCGAGGGACCCATCTTGCACAAATTTTTGCATAATGCAGATGGTGTTTAACAATTTCATGAACAATTGTTCGAGAAACATTGGGAAAATGCTCACAGATGTCATCAATTGTGACGCGCCGATCGTTCCTCACGAATTCGTCAACTGAGCTCACCAGTTGGTCTGTAATGACAGACGGTCTCCCCGAACGCTCATCGTCGTGTGTGTTCCCCCTCCCCATGTTGAAGTTGCGACACCACCGCCGAACAGACGACTCGTCCATTACATTGTCTCCATACACCTCCTTTAATTGGCGATGAATATCACATGGGCGAACGTTTCTTGCATTGAGGAATTTAATCACTGCCCTCACTTCACAACTGGCGGCGTTCTCAATTTTTTTAAACATTGTAAACAATCACAGAAACAACACAGGCAATGCTAGCGTCACGCAACTTGGCTCAGAGAAGGCAGACAAGCCACTGAAGCTATCTGACCTCGTCCAGCGGCTACTCGCGTCGTCAGCACTTCATGCGGCACGAACGGGTACTACTTTCCGGATGACCCTCGTATATCTCCTTTGGTGGATGAAACAGCTCCCTAATGCCATCTCTTGGCCAAAGAATCGGGGCACTTGTTTGCAAAAAGCATTGCAGAGCTCAGTGTAAATTACATTTCCTGGATAGCTCAAGTGGTGATGAGCCTCTGCCCGCCAAGTGGAAAGATCCTGAGTTCAAATCCTGGTCTAGGAAATATTTTTACATTCGTGATCTGCTTGATGCTGCCTTACCCACCTCTCCTGTGCTTGTACTTTATGTGTGTTCCGATCCCTTTTCCTTATATCTGTTTCTATATAAATGAGTATATATATATCCCTCCCCGGACTACAACCTTGACGTGGTGGAAGGGCTTGTGCCTTCCGATGACCCCTAGAGCTCTACTGGCGGGAGTAATAATAATTGCTCCTGGTGGGGTCACCCATGCCAGATAGGTCAAAGGTTAGGAGCCAGACAAAAGGTAGTCCACGCAGCATCTATTCCTCAGGCAGGCAGCTGCAATGGCGTCTGACCCCAGTGGGGTGGCCAGTAAGAGATGGTGTCATGTTAAAAACACTATTGAGGAAGGCAATGGGAAACCACCTCAATTGTCATTCCCAAGATAAATATGATGATCAGTAAAGAGATTTTGAGTCCTGGCAACTACAGGGCTCGGCCCAATTGGCCATGTCTCATGCCTGACAGCGGTGGAGGCAAGGCCTCCGAGGTCGTCATCCCACGAAACCCTCGCAAGCGAAAACCAGCAGCAGCAGGACAGAAGACGCAGGAGAAGAAGACCAAATAAGTTAGAATAGGAATGTGGAATGTTAGGACAATGACGAGGATGGGGAAATTGGAGAATGTTAAGCTAGAGATGGAAAGGAGAAAAATGGATATTTTAGGTTTGCGAGGTGAGATGGAAGGATACTGGGGATTACTGGAGTGATCAGTATAGAATAATATAGAGAGGCGGGGACGAGAGCCAACGAGGGGTAGCCATAGTATTAAATGAAGAGGTAAGAAGAAGCATAGTCAACATAGAATAGATAACAAATAGAATATTACTAGTAGAGATAAAAACAGAACCGACAAACTTGGTTATTATTCAGGTATACATGACACCGAGTAACCATACGAAGGAAGAGTTCTATAGGATATACGATCAGTTAGAGGACATAATCACATGAGTTTCCGCAGGGAAACATTTGATAGTGTTGGGGGATTGGAATGCGACGGTAGGCGAAGGAAGAGATGGTGACAAGGTCGGGGACTACGGTTTAGGCACGAGGAGTGACCGCGGGGAGAAAGCAGTTGAGTTCTGCATGACACAGGGGTTAGTCATCACCAACACCTGGCTTAGACACCACAAAAGGCGCAGGTATACATGAAATACGCCAGGTGACTCAGAGAGGTATGAGCTAGATTATATTCTGGTTAGATGCAGGTTTAGGAACAGTTAGATAAATTCACACAGCTTCCTGGGAGCGGATTTGGACTCTGACCATAGTTTAGTTGTTATGAAGTATAGCGTCCATTTCAAAAAGATAAGGCAGGAGCGGGTGGTTAGAATATGGAATGTAGAAGCATTAAATGGATTGAAAAGGAAGGAATACAAACAGGCGGTAGAGGAAATCATGGAGGATGGTAGGAATAGAGAGAGATGGAAGAGAGATGGAAGGAATATATAGAAGAACTGTATAGTAAAGAACTTAGAACAACAAAGTTAGACACTGAAAAAGAATATGTCCTCTCCACTCTTCCCCGAGAACGCCATTCTGAAGACAACGGTTTAGCCGTCGAAACGTCAAATAACATATTGTGAGTGTCCTTTCTTTATGTTTCTATGGTCTAAAAATCTACATCTGTGTTTTTATATATTTGTGCGATGCCAAAGAGTGTTCCATTTTGAAGATATGTATATATATATATATATATATATATATATATATATACATATACATATATATACATATAAATATATGTATGTATGTATATATGTATGAATATATATGTGTATGAATATATGTATATATGTAATTATGTATATATGTATGTATATATATGTATTTATATATATATTTATATGTATATATGTATTCCGGTATAGTATCCAGCTCCCTGTCCTCAGTCATGAGTTTCTCTACAGCTTACTTATACCCCTTCCTTGTGTTCCTAATTATTCCTTCAGTGTTCTATTCCTTAATTATCTTCCCTGCTCTATCTTTTTAAAAAGGATGCTACTCTTCGTAATTACTTAATTATGATCAGAGTTTGCATCTGCTTCAGGGAATGCTTGTGAATTAATCATGCTGTTCTTGAATCTTTGCCTAACCATATTGTAGTCCATCTGCAAGGTTTCTGATTTCCCAGGCATTTTCCATGTTTACCTAATCCTCCTCTGGTTCTTAACCAAGTGTTTGTTAAGATTAACTTTCATATCCTGCCGAAGCCTATATTTTTCTCCCCACGGTCAGTCCTTGTCTTTAAGCTTAGCCTTCTACCTCATTACCATCTCTTACTCTTGCATCACAATCCCCTATGACTATCATTATTCTCCCTTCAGGAATATTCACAATTGTGCCTTCTAGCTGATCCTGTACCCTGACGAATATTCTTCCCTTGATTGATCGGTGGTATGTAGATCTGAGCAAAAACCATGTTCATCTGTTCTGCTTTTACTTCAACTAATAATCCTTCTAATGAAACAGGATTAATATCACCCTCTAACACCGTCCAATAGACATCAACCTCTCTAACTTCCTTGTCCACTCACCCTTCGTTCCTAACATCCTTCCCCCCCCCACTCCCCTCCCCCACGTATTCTTTCCACCCCTACTTCGAGAAAGGTATTTTGAAGATAATGGCCTGCTCACTAGAATATCAAGCATATTCCTTCAGAGTCCTTTCTTTGTGTCCCTATGTTTAGTTTAATTTTGAACCAGATTTTATTTATATATGTATGGAGGGTCATGGTTATTAGTGTTCATGCCTACAATGCAGGAGCCTGTGCCACCACAGAAATGCTGGAGCCTTTTTCACTGCAGAAATGGTGATAATATACATATATAAACAGGTATTTATATACCTAAAGACTCCAGTATTGTGGGCATTAACACCGACAACTACAGTGCAGAAGTACTCCATCTGGCCAATGATGCTGAATTTTGTCAACTCCTTTCAAAGAATTGGAATTCTGCATCTCAATCAGAAATATCATCATGCCTCCAAACCTATGAACGCAAGGAAGGGCTTGCAAAAGGCTTTCATCACCGTTATTTCTTCCTTAAATCTATGAACTTCCCAAAAAATTGTTGCTTCATAAAATACCCTAACCAAACAAACTAAGCTGCCCTATCATTTCAAATATAAAATAACTCACAGAATGCGTTTCTACTCATGTGATTTTCAATCTGAAATCCCTTGTCCGCACACTTCCTTCACCCCCGACACATATCACTTTTAGAAAGGCCATACGGTCTCCACCTCCTCCTGCAAAGCTATGTCATAATGATCACAATAGATTTAACCTCCCTATAGATTTCCATTCCCAACAGTGGAGGCCTTGCTGCACTCCAGACTAATATTCTCAAGGCCTGACTCACAAGGTCCCATCCACAGAATTCCTCCTCAATTGAGCCATTTTGTGCAGGAGAAAATACCTACTCATTCAGAGAAAAATTATTCTTACACATGAAGGTGATGACATGGGCTTGATAATGGCTCCCTCACATGCTAACATATTCATGGGCCTCCTGGAATAAGATTCCATCTCCTCACCAGCCCTGAAACCACAATTTTGGGTCCACTTCATTAAACTAATATTTTCTTGCATCTGAATTAATGGCCCTGATTCTCCATCCAAGCACCAAAATATATCAATTTTCAATGACCATTTCCTCACCTCAGGTCCACCAATAGTACCTTTATTTCATTAACTGTTAACATCCACGTACTAAATGCTTACTCTAAATACTTAACTCTCGATCCATGCCCATTGCATTTGCAATAATTATTTGTCACTCGTCCATTATATAGATAATCCCCCCCTCTTAAATGCGGCCATCCATCATCTCCACTTGATTGCCATATCATCCCTTCCCTTGTTGATACTATTTCCCATAAATATACCAATCATCTCAGTCCAGTAGTTCTCATTATTGATTTGACAGTGTAAGCTGCATTAAAGGAATCTTTAATTACTGCCATTTTTCTCAGCACCATCCTCCAATACTGCAATTTTATTTATTTCTTGATGATCTGGAAACTTTGGAGAAGTGTTTAAGGGTGCTATATTTTCTACAAAATTGTTTCATTGCTGGGAAATTGTACTTGCCCATGGTTGTCACACGGTTTTATTCTTGTTTTCTGCATCATATGTCAATTGGGAAAGTTCCCCTCTGTTCTTTCTTGGGGAAGTTCGAGGCTGGCTTGGAAAGTAACTTCCTTTTCTCAAACGCAAAACGCTTTCAAAAAAAGGAAGTAATATTGCCGCACCCTGTCTGATTGATAAATTGCTTGGATTTCTTCCTGCTGCGTGTGAGGTCAAGGCTGTACTCCGCAAACTGTAGTTTCATCAGGAAATTGGCAGTTGGCTTGTGATACTTGTATTGGTTTCTGTAATAGTTCCTGGTCAGTAATGGTCTTATTCCTTTTAAAATATTTACGTAACTGCTAATTTGTCTTCTTTACCACTGTTGCAATATATAATATGTTGTTTGAATAGGCCGAATGTTTTCTAAACATTTTATTACAAGCACAGATTCCATCTTAGTAGTACTTACACAATAATTACTGATTTTATTTATTTTTCCAACATGTTGATGTTCATGTCAGTGCAGGTTTGTTTATAAATGACAAATGCAAAGCAATTTATGAACCTAAAATGAAATCATACCAGTTATCTTAGGTTTTTGGATACTTTTGCTTAATGAAGCTATTTCAAAATGAAGTGTTCATATTTTCAATTCTGTTTGGCTTCTATAGGTTTAGGAGACTCCCATTCGCACTTAACTATTCCAGTTATGACTTTCACAAAGTAATGCTGCAGATATTTGGAATAACTGAAGGGATTTTGATCATCGTAGATGATAGTTCAATTGAGGGAGACACGTTGTCTGAGTTTACCAATAGATTTATTGTTATAAACCAGAGCTAAAGGAAATGGAGTAACATATAAGTGCAGTAAGCTTGATTTAAAAAAAAGTGCAATTATTTTTCTAGGCCACAAGTTAAGTTCTAAAGGAATTATTTGTGGGGCTGTAAAATTCAAATCATTCAAGGAGATAAAACAATCAAGACTTCTAAATTCCCTTCAGATAATATTTTCTTTGAATACTTATCCAGAGCAATTAATATTTATTTGATTTGTCAAAGCCTCATAGTGTTATGTTAAAGGAAGTGAGAATTCAACTGGAATGCTGGTTAGGATATGATTATTGGTCAGATAAATCAACGTTATAAGGTCATGAATTTCAACTTATTTTATCCCAAATAATTTAAAAATTATTATCCGTTGATACTTAGTCTATGGGCCTGGTAGTAGTACTTTTTCAAGTTGGTCATTTAACTTGTCACAAATATGTATTGAAACACAATGACACTATTCCCAAATAGGAAAAGTACTTTTTGACACTCTGATTGAAAATGACTGCTTAAAAGAAGGGATTAATGAAACTCTAATGTTATAATGGAAGATAACCACATACCCTTGGTCACAATATTTAATGCATGATCACATCTAATTCATACCAAGCAAAATCGTATGGTTTGAGTGAGTCAGCCATGAAAAAAAACAAAAAAGCCACCTATGAATTATATGACGTCTGATGATAATATTTATTTGGCTTCATTAGTTCTAAGGATTACGTTGAGGGTAAAATAAGACTCGCCTACAGATTTCTGATTTCTTGGTTCCCGAGGACTACCCTGCCTATTCATTTAAATCTCTTGACCCACAGAGTATATCATTGACGGAAAAGAGATGTTAGAGAGAGTAGAGATGTCATGATAAAAAATAAAAAATGACCAAGAAAGTACATTTAATACAGCATTTGAAAGTAGACGTGCAAGGCAAAAGTGGGCATGTGGGATGACAGTCAGTTTGGTTTAAAATGGATCAATGAGAAAAATTCTGATCCCATGGTGTGATTGTAAAAAAATGTAATGAACCAAGTTCTTATGTATTAAAAGACATAAATGAAAGCCATCCTGGAGAAATACTTTCACACAATAACAAGCGGGGGATATTTGATTCTTCCAGTCTTTTCTTTGCAAAAACATCAAGTCTAAAAGAGTAAGTGTGTGCGTCAGAACATTTCCACGGCGACAGGTATTTTTTAAAAATATTTGCTTGTCTCAAGGGAACGTTTTTGAGTCGGAACTTAGAAAGTAGAGATATAAATGCGGCTAACTAAAAAAACTGCAATGAAAAATTCAATTTACTACAGTGGGATGATGAAATTAACGAGAAACGCTAAACAAAATCCCCATTGGTCCATCTCCTGAGTGAAAGATGTCACTGACGCAAGGGCGTTTCTTGGGTTGAATTTCGTTCGTCTCATTAGCGTGGGATATATTCTATTTTAATTTCTCCTTGTTAACTGATTTCACTCAAATTCTTCTCGCAAAAGATTAGAGTGAAATGCCACGAGTTTCGCAATCGACCACCGTGGGTTACGCTTCACCGCAGGCAATTTGAGATCGAACATTTGCACAATGGGCACCCACTGATATTCGATTCCCGCGATTGGCGTCGTTCAGCAATGGGCGTGAGGGGGCGGGGTAGGGGCGGAGAGGCAGTAAGGGTGGACCTGAGGTCGCATCCATCGGTCGGAAGGGGGAGGGAGGGCTGTCCTCGCCCTCCCGCCCCCTTCCTCGCCGCACTGCCCCGCATGACACATATCACTCATTCACTGCTCGCAAATCGATGGGAAAAAGTTGAAAGGGGAGGGAGGGAAAAAATAGAGTCCCAGGCCGCCATTCTTTTCCCACGGAGGAGCCTCGGAGTTAAAGGTCGTGTAGGGAAAAATGGATGGCTGATATGGGGGGGGGGCGGGAGGAGGGGTTTGGGGGTTCAGGAGGGTTCATCGAGGAAGGGAAAGGCAGTGGATATGGGCTGGGATGGATGGCGAATGAAAGAGTGATATATATATATATATACACACACACATACGTTTATTTAGTTTAAAAAAATTGTTTTTTTAAAAAAGATTAATCAAAGCGAAAGTAGCTCACTTACTCACTTCAATGATTTGATGGCCTTAGCCACCTTAATCAGGGTACGTACCGTAACTCGTACTTATTCATATGTTGGTCGCGTTGGTCAAGTGGGTAGAGCGATGGACTGCTGACCGGAGGGTCCCGGGTTCGATTCCCGGGCAAGGCCCTCTAGGTACCTGCAGCTCCACCCAAGCTGAAGTGATTTTTTCGGGTACCAGGTCTTCCTGGGGAACCATAACCGGCACAGGGAAAGGAACTGGTCCCTACCCTGATGTGTGGGTATTTTCCCACGCCGTATAGGGCTTAGTACTGGGTGATCTCTACCATCACCTACTAAATATAAATATATATATATATATACATATATATATATATATATATATATACAATTATATACATGTACATATATATACACACATATAGATATTATTATTATTAGGTAATCTACCGGTTAAAGTAGGTTTTTGGATGGACATAGCTAATAAATAAAACATTTTGTGACTCCTAAAAAAACAAAAAATCCAGCATCCTATTCTACATCAGGTCCCTCTTCATCTCCGAGGACTTTCTTCCTTCCTTCATCCCGTTCAACATCCCTATCCTGTTCCTTCCCTCTCCTCGTTTGCCTAACATTCTCCCCTCAATTAGTCTTCAATATCCCACTACCGGCCAATACCCCCTTCATCGACTTTTCCTGCCTCCATAGGATTTCTCCCAACAAACCCCTCTCTTCGCCCACCATACCAAGTACTTCCTCATTTGTTTTCTTCTCGGTCCATTTCACCTTCTCCATTCTTCTCCACACCCACATTTCAAAAGCCTCGAGTCTACGTCTATCCTCCTGCTTCAATGACCACGTTTCCGAGCCGTACATAGCTACGTTCCATATCAAAGTTTTTGCGAGTCTTTTCTTAATATCCTTACTCAACGTCCCTGTCATCAACTCCCTCCTCCTTGTGACAGCCTCTTTGCCTAGCGCAATTCTTCTCCTTTCGTCCCTACTACTTTGACCGTGTTGGTCCAAAACACTTCCGAGATACGTAAACTCTTCTGCCCGCTCTAGTTTTTGCCCTCCTATTTTAATGTTTAGCTTAGCCTTTTTCTTTCTAGAAAATCGCATAGCCTTTGCTTTATTAATATTGATTCTCGTCTCATACCTCTCGCACTGAATTTCCAATTCACTGAGCAATGCCTGCAACCCCTTGGCTGACTGACAAACTAAAGCTTGGTCATCAGCAAACCTAACTGATTTTACGAATTCCCCGCCCACTTTCATTCCTACCTCCAATTCTTCCCATGCCTCTTTAATCATTTCCTCTGCATATAGGTTGAACAGCAACGGTGATAATGGGCAACACTGCCTTACACCTCTTCCTAACATTGCCCATCCGGACTCCCCGTTCCCCACTCGAACCTGATCAGTCTGAGACATGTACAGGTTGCGGATAAGCCTCCTTTTCCTCCAATCTATTCTTATTTTCTGCAATATACTCATTAGTTTTTCCCAATTCACTCTATGAAACGCTTTTTCGAAATCTACGAAACAGGCAAATACCTCCTGGTTGTACTCTATATTCCTCTCGATTAATAATCTCCTTACTGCATATATATATACACACATATATATATATATATATATATATATATATATATATACACACATATATATATATATATATATATATATATATATATATATATATATATATATATATATATATATATTTATATATATATATACATATAATGATATAAGTGTGTTTGTGTCCGTGGTTCAAGTCCCGATCTTGGAAACTTTTTTTCATTTGTGATCCTCACCATTCCACCTTCTCCACCAATCCTGTCTTTGTCTTTTAAGTTTGTTCCCATCCCTTTTCCTTGTATCAAAATATATCCATCTGAATGAATATGTGTTCGCAATTTGGCTGGTTTTCGCGTTTGAATATTCATTTGGCCGATGTGACTCATTTTTCTTCATCTGACTCTCCTTGCCTTGGAACACCCGGCACCCACTCTTCATGACACTGCATGAATTCTTTCCATGGTACACACAATCCTTAGTGAAACAGCTCCCGAACGGCAACTCTCAGCCAAATAATCTGGGTACTTGCCATCATAAATCCACCCCACGTATTCCTAGATATCTCAAATCGCTGAGCTATAGCCCCCGTTCAGACAAAAGTTCATGGTTCAACTCCCAGTGTTGGAACCTTTTTCCCTCTTGTGATCCACTCCCTTTCACCTTCCCCACCAAATCTGTTTTAGTGTGTTTTCCTTTTCCTTCTATCCATATAAGGTGTGCGGTTGCCGTGGAAACTGTTGGATGGTTGCCGTGACGGAGGGGAGAGACAGAGCTGGGGGAGTGGGGGGGAGAGAGAGAGAAGACAGGGGGAGGGGCAAATTTAAAGTCGGCTGATGGCGGTATTAAGAAGGCAAAGAGATCTACAGCCAAATATAAAAAAGAGTTAAAAATGTGACGACTTAGTTTATGTGAATAACTCCAAGCAGCAACTAAAAGAATGTCGTAGTAAGACGAAAAGTATTATGCGCACAGGACTACACTCTTTTAAATCTAAAATGCTAAGCGAATGTCTTGAGGAAAATCCAAAGTCATACTGGTCCTACGTTAGGGATATACAGGGTAAACGTCCAACTGTTCATTATTTGAAGACGGAAAATGGAGAAATCATTACAGATAGCGTGAAAAAGGCAAATCTTTTAAACCATTTTTTCCAGAGAGTCTATAATAAAAACACAAACGCACCAAACGATCCTCCACACCCACCCGGGGAACACATGAGCGATCTTACACTGACCAAGCAGGGAATAGTACATCTGCTCCGTAGTATCAAAGCACACAAGGCACCTGGTCCGGAAGAAATACCTGCAAGAATATTAAAGGAATTAGCTGAAGACATGGCCCCGTTTTTACATATTGTTTTTCTAAAATCGATAGAAGAAGGCTCAGTGCCTCGCGACTGGAAGCTAGCCCATATAACTCCCATCTATAAAGGCGACGATAGGGATAAACCAACCAATTACCGACCCATTTATTTAACATCGATCTCGTGTAAAATATTGGAACACATTATTGTGACTAACATTATGAGATTTCTTGATAGTAGGAAAATACTAATCCACAACCAGCACGGATTTAGGAAAAGCAGATCTTGCGAAACACAACTTGGTCTCTTCATTCAAGATATACTTAGATCGGGAGAAAACAACACACAAGTCGATGCAGTATTCCTGGATTTCAAAAAAGCCTTCGACAAAGTCCCACAAAATAAATTGTTACATAAACTTAAATACTATGGGATCAACGAGAAAATAATTAATTGGATCAGAGACTTCTTGTCAAACCGCAAACAAATAGTAGTCATAGATGGGTTGTGCTCAACGGATAGATATGTAACTTCGGGCGTCCCCCAGGGAAGTGTGATAGGGCCTTTTCTGTTCTTAATATACTTTAATGACTTAAGCACACACGTTGGTAGCAATCTGAGGTTATTTGCTGACAACACGGTGGTGTACAGGGAAATAAGGAGCCAACTAGATCGCGAGCTACTCTCTAGAGACTTAGACAATATCTCAGAATGGTGCAATAAATGGGGATAACACTTAATATAGATAAATGCGCAGTTTTGAAATTTTGGAACAAAGAAAGCGAGGAACAGGATATAAACTACAAAATAGAGGGTTCAGTATTGACTACGGCAAATCAAGTTAAATATTTGGGGGTTGTTCTAACACCACGCCTTTCATGGGTAGCACATATCAGGACAATATGTGGATCAGCTTTAAAGAAACTTGGCTTCATAAAACGGGTGGCGGGGAAATGTAATGAAAAAGTTAAAGAGAGGTGTTATTTTGCTCTAGTTAGACCTCATTTGGAATATGCCGCAAGTATTTGGGATCCGTGGGAGAAAATTTGGCAAAAAGTATTAGATAAAGTCCAGAGAAAATCCGCTAGATTCGTTAAAAATTGTTATGATAAGAACACAAGTGTGACAGGTCTCTTAGGGGATTTAGGCTGGGAACCACTTGAAGTGCGGAGAGAACAAGCGCGGCTTAGACTTTTAGAAAGGTTCAGAACAAACGAGTTTAACTATGACACTGAAGGAATTATAATGGCCCCACATTATTTAGGTAGATCAGACCACAAAGATAAACTAAGGGAGATAGATTCCAGGACAGATAGGTACAAATACTCATTCTTTCCCCGAACAATCAGAAATCATAATAGTAAGAAACCGAAGTCACTTTAGAAATATTGAAAACATTGAATTTACAAGTCGGAGCAAAGTGAAACACTGCAAAGCTGTTAGGTATACTTTCAGGTGCATGTGTATGTAAGATGTAGTTTGAGTGTTTGCATGTGTGTGTGTGGGGTGTAAGTATTCATGCATGAATGTATGCCATGTTTTTTTGTGAATGTATGAATTTGTAGTTCTTGCACGCGGTTTTTTTTTCTTTTTTAAATTACGGGTGGTGTCCTAACCCCCCCCCTGCCACACGCCATTGCGGGGTATTAAGTAGATGTAGATGTAGATGGTGGGTATCTTACTCCTCTCCACGGGGAGCACCGCGGGAGTGTGAGGGGGACCTACAGGCGCATGTTACCACGATGCATTTCAAACCTCATCTGACTCTTGATTTCGATTACTCTACGGGATTTGAGTCCACATAACTGGTGTTAGGTAACCGGGATTATGCATAACCTCTACATTAATCAGGCTACAACAATGCCAATGAAAATTGGAATAAAAATAGAAGCCAAAATAAAGAAAGGAGTAAGACAAGGATGCAACCTCTCGCCAGCAATATTTAACGTATGCCTGGAAGAGGCAATAAAAGAAACACGAGAAATGGGTATCAAAGGAGTTAATGGATAAGATATCAACATACTAGAAAGTCGGTCTGCAGATGACATCGCAGTAGTGGCGGAAACGCGAGAGGGCATGCAAGCAACTCTAAGTACTATGGATCAAGCACTGAGGGAATACAATATGAACATCAACAAGAAGAAAACTAAAATCCTTGCGTGCGGAAGAGAGAGGCTGAATCACCATTCGAGGGGTGAAACTAGAGCAAGTGGAATCCTTCATCTACCCGGGCAGCAGTATTGCATGGGATGGAAGGAGTTAAACCGACACCAAGTAAAGAATAGCCCAAGTTAAGAACGCATTCAGGAAGAAGAGGCAGTGACTATGTTCAAAGAACTTAAGGCTGGAAACAAGGAAGCGATTCGTCAAGACTTCCGTGTGGAGCATGGCGCTCTATGCTTCCAAGACTTGGAAGTTTGGAAAAGTGGACCAGCGAAGAATAGAAGCCTTTGAAACGTGGTGCTGGAGGAATATGAATGAAGATTAAATGGGCAGAGAAGGTAAGGAATATGGAAGAGCAGAAGAGGAAAGGACCATATGGAGAACTCTACGGCAAAGAAGAAATAGATGGATTGGACAAACATTGAGGCACAATGGATTGATCAGGAATATAATAGAAGGAAAAATAGAAGGAAAGATTTCACGAGGAAGATCAAGAGACACGTACATAGGACAAATTAAGAAGGACGTAAAACAGAGAAGGTATCAGGGATTGAGGGCATTTACCATTAAATAGAGTAGATTGGAGGGCTGCAGTAAACCAATCCTAGGATTGAAATGATGATTATGATGGATGTATATATACATTTATGTGTATATATATATATATATATATATATATATATATATATATATATATATATATATATATATATATATATACATACATATATGCATACATATGTGTGTGTGTGTATGTTTTTTTTTTTTTAAGTTCATGGGAAATGCATTATGCACTGACAGACAGGAAACCCTCGTGTCGGACTCCCACCGACTAAAACCCCTCGTCTCTTCCCCTGTGATCTTGATTTTCTCCCGCGGTACTGCTGGTGGCTTATTACTTCGCGAGAGAGACCATTGTCCGTAGCTTTTCCTCTATGCCTATACTTCTACTTCCATTGTTGCACTCCTTGCGCGCTCTGCTCGGCGCAGCTCCTTCATGATGGCGGTAATGAAGTCGCAAATTACGCTCCAGGTCGCCTCCGACGACAGCATATGCTCCGCCAAGGTCTCTTGCGTCAGTTGAATGTGTACCCTTAATACAAGAGCGTCGCGCGATGCACTAAACCGTGGGCACTCAAAAATCACGTGTACAGCATTCTTTTCAACTCCTGGTCACGTTGGGCAGTACGGTGAATCCTCATGTTTGTATTTATGCAGATACGCCCGAGAACACCCATGGCCCGATATCACTTGCGTGAGGTAGTAGCTGAGCTCCCCATGTGACCGGTTTACCCATTTCGGGATTAGCTGGTGTGTCCATCTTCCCTTCGTTGACGTGTCCCACAATCTCTGCCACTCCTTAACACTGTCTTCTCTCACTTCTTTCCTGGGCTCACCCGAATTCTCCCGCTGATACCACTTCTTCTCCTTTGCCAGGAGCTCCACTGGTACCATATCTGCAATCACGTCAATGGCATCCTCGGAAACTGTCCGGAAAGCGCTTGCCACCCGCAAAGCACTAATCCGGTAGGGCGCTGCTACCTTCCTGCGATACCCCTTCCTCAGCAGTGCATCAGCCCATATGGGTATCCCATAGGTACTGAGGTAGTAACTGATGCCAGTAGTTGTCTTCTTTTCTGCTTGGGGCCACCAACATTGAGCATAAGCCGTTGCAGTGCGGTCGCCACTACAGAGGCTTTGCCGCTGACTTGCCTCACCTGCTCCTTGAAATTTAGCCTGGCGTCCAGGGTCACACCAAGATACCGAATGAACGGCCGCGATGTGATCTCGGTATCACCGGCGTAAAGAGTCACTTTCTCGGCCCGCTTTCTGCTGGAAAGAAGGAGCGCTTCTGCTTTATGTTCTGCCAATTGCAGTCCGACAGAGAACATCCATTTCTTGATCTCAGAGAAAACCTCCCCGAATATGGCGATGACTTGCTCTCCACAAGTTTAGCGGTAATTACCACTGGCAAGTCATCTGCGAATGCCACGAGGCGCACCTCACGCGGAAGTCTCAGCAGCAGTAGCGGATTGTAGAGGATGTTCCACAAGAGTGGCCCCAGTACTGAGCCTTGAGGAACCCCTCCAGTCACTCTATGCGTCTTCGGTCCGTCTTCCGTGTTGTACATTAGAAACCTGTCACGCAGGTAAGTCACCACCATCCTCCGAAGACACTATGGGACATTAAACTCGTTAAGAGCCTCCAGGACACACTTCCATTTCGCCGAACTGAAGGCAATTTTGATACCGAGAGTGGCGATCAAGCAGTACTGCTTGGAGCCTCTAGTATATCTTTTTCCTGATATTGCTTCTTTTGCAGTATTGACCACCTTGCTTATCGCATCCAACGTAGAGCGCGATTTTCTGAAAACATGCTGGGTTTCTGCCAGCAAATGATCCACGATCTCCTCGATCCTATTATATATGATCCGTTCGAAGACTTTTCCAGCTGTGTCCAACATACGGAGAGGACGATAGGATGATGGTTCGTCCGGAGGCGTTTTCCCTTGAGGTTGTAGAACTAATCTCTGCCATTTCCATTTATCCGGGAATGTTCCGTCCTCGGAACATGTGTTATACATATCTAGGAACATCGCCGGTGCAGCCTTTATAACTATCTTCAAGGCCACGTTCGTGATTTCGTCAATGCCGGGAGCTTTGTTGTTTCTCACCCTTGTTGCTGCAGTGAGTATCTCCTCTTCCTTAATAGCTGGAATATCCTCGCCTGCCTTCTCCTCGATGCCATAACTCTCCACTTTCTGTTCAGGGAAGAGAGTTCATATAGTTCTCTTGAGCAGCTCTGGACAGGTAGGCGATGGCATGGGCTGGCTCTTCAGCCGACTCATGACAACCTGATACGGCCTCCCCCACGGGTCACTGTCGACCTCACTGAGAAGCTCTTTCCAACTTTCGGTTTTAGCTTCCTTGATGGCCTTTTTAAGTTCCCTTCTAGCGTCCTTGAACTTGTCCTCCATTACGGCGAACGTGGGTTTTCCTCGGGCCCTTGACCTCAGAGATATGTAAAAGGGTTTTGAATTTATATATATGAACCGTTAAAACCCTCCCACTTTCCTCCGCCAATAGGAGGAACGCTCCTCCAACTATCTCTGCTCCGTATATCTTTCCCTCTCCAACTATCATTGCTCGATTCCCTCCCCCACCGACCCTTCGACCCTCTCACCTCCCCGGGGCCGGAGTGTAATGTATATTGATGGATGTCCGTCAGAGTGGTCACCTGGAGATGACGTTGAGCGTCGAAACCCGGGTCGTCTCGTATTAAACAATTTTCAGTGAAATCACAAAGTTACTATTTTTCATTTCCAATATGAACCGATTCCATAAATTTACGCCAGAAACCGTCAATTGCACCAAGATTTGTTTATACACGTTTGTTGTCTCATCCACAACATGGCGTGCCTTAACTTTCCCATAACCGCTATATAATGCTGTTCATTTATTGTGCATCCTTTGGGGACACGTTCATCAAGAATAATCCCAATTTCCCAATCGAAGAAAACGATTAACGTCACCGTCACGTTCGATCGCTACATGCGAGCTCTATTGGGTCGTAGGGAAGATGACCCCTTATTTCACTGAGAAGCTTAGGGTTTGGTCTGCGTATCATGACCATAAACCTAGGTTTCGGTACCTATGAAGATTATTTTCAATAAGTTTCGGTTGTCGTTTGAACGACCGAGGAGTATCTGGTTGATGTCGAGACATTTTTGCTCTGTTCATCTGTTAACACTCGCGGCACAAATTTGGACGCCACGCGCTGCACGTCCAAAACAGCCAATCGTAACCTCCCAAATCTGAATTAGATAGATTGATGGAGTTTAATTGATTTTACACCCCCGAGTCGTGGATATTTTTCGCTAATAATCGCGTTGAAAGCAACGAGCTTTACCTAATTTCAATATCATAGCATTTGCCTAGTACAAAAAAGACGTTTCGAATGTTTCTAGCCATAAAAAAGATGGGAATTGCTAAGCAAGTATGCATTTACTGCATTTTATATTTTCCTTATTTTAAAAATAAGGAAAATATAAAGCGGAATGCTGATATAAAATAATGTTACCAAAAGAAATGGTGTGCCATCTCGGCCTTATCTAGTGCGTTTTACGGTTGACTTTGTTCATCCGCGACCGAACAAATAACTTGACAAAGAGTCTTTTTCTCTCTCCGTTACCATGTGGAAAATAGAACGAAGAAGATGTGAGTTGAAACTGAGACAAGTTACTGCGAATTGTATTTTTCACAGCCAAGATTCTGCGAGAATCTTTCATTTATCCTTAAGCCCTTTCCGTCCCTCGTTTAAAGGAGAAGAGACGCGTCGTCGCATTCAAGTTTACACATCTCGGATTTCTCCTGCGAGTTCCGATGGTATTTACAGTTGCTAATGAGGTTTCCTAGGTTTTCTTTTAAGTGAAAGACGACCCCGTCAGTTTCTGAGGAGATGATTAATGAATTTCAGGATTAATGCCTATTACACGTTCATCCGTCGAGGTTTCTCATCCAAATGGAGGCAAAGAACAATTTTTCATCGCGAGCCCCTGGGATATCAATGTCCTCACAATTAAATGGGATGAGAAAAAAAAGAAGTCGGAAATTTGGACGGCCACCACTACTTATTTATACGACCGGCAACATCCAGCTTCCCGAAACAATTCATATTACTATCTAGTTCCTCGCCGCGGCAATCATCGCGTTACGAAAGGGTTCTTAGATTATTCAGAGCATTTGAAATTTTCCTTCATGATTATAGTTTCAACCCATCACTCCCCTCTCCCTCCTCCCCCTGGGATATCCCTCGCTATTCACCCCGAACCTTCAGCCCTCTAGAGCTCCCGGAAAAAGGTCTCCTTGTGCGAAACGCCCCCCTCCCCGCTGCTCTCATTTCTCCGGTCTCCTTTTCTGCGTATTACTGCTTGTTAATGGCCACACCCACATTCTCGCCTTGCTTCCAGACTTGGTGGATATACAAGTCCTAATAGATGCAGTTTTCCTAAAAGCTTTCCATCACCTTTGGTTGAGAACACGCTTGTATTGATTACTTTGTAAAAATATTCCGTTTGGGTAGATAGAGAATTAAAGTACATGATACCTTTTCGATTTTATACGGGAGCGGTCCAGAAAGTAACCTCCATTTTGATATAAAAAATTCACTGAAATAGATACAGAAAATTTGTTATTTTCATCTAATAACAGCATATTTCTACTATTTTTATGCATTACTAAAAAAGAAAGAAAGACTCGTACTTTTCCACAGATTTTATTTTACGGTACACTGCGTTTCACCGACTTGCGGCATCATCATTGCAGCAAATTTGTACCTGATGATGCCACAAGTCGGTGAAACGCGTTGTACCGTATAATAAAATCTGTGGAAAAGTACAAGTCTTTCTTTCTTTTTTAGTAATGGATATTAAATACTTCCACGAAGTGAAGCCTGAAACAATAGAATATATTTTTATGCATGTTTGCTAAAGAGATTTAAACGTTTGCCATATCTTGGTTAGTTTTCAAATTACTTCAGCATAAAATTCTACCACCTGAGATCACAGCCAACTGATGGCGGCATCTTGAAGTTCCTTAAAGTCAAATCGAGCGCAAAATATGTAGAGTAGCCAAACTTTTCACTCGTGTTTCTATGCAACGGAGTCGTTGAAATATGTGGAAAACTTTCTCAAGATTTCAGATATCGTAAAATGCCGATTTTACGATATCTGAAATCCCAAAGATGAATGTCAGCAGCTTTGAATATTTTTATCAGTAAAAACCTTAGCACTGAACGGACTTCATATTTGGTGGGAATTTAAATAGCATTGTTCATTTTGACTCGCTGTTGTAAACAACCGACTAGCGGCGCGACCTGCCAACCACTGCAACTCGAGGCGTACTGGCCTATGTTGTGTGCGTCAATACAGCGACCATTGGGCTCCCTCTTCCATTAATACTCACGCTGCACGAAAACGGATATCACTTCCTGGACAGCCCTTGTATTTAATATAGTGTTCTACCAGTTATTATTTTGGGTGGGCGATAGGGAAAACATGGTGACGACTGTATTCTGGTAAATGGGAGGTTTGGTGCGGGAGGTCTTTATTTTTATGAGGGAGTTTTGGGTGCCATGGTTTGTGGAATGCGCACAAGGAGACGCGGGCACCAGAGGTGAGGCGTTGGTGCGGAAGGGATAAGTGCTCTTGCATCGTGTCGGAAGCCTCTCGGTCGTTCGGGTTTATATATATTAGACATATATTATATATATTGACATATATTATTATAATGAGGCATCGCAGAAGGTGGTGCGAAGGATAGACGAACACAAGACGCGTTGGTAGTGGAGTAGAGAGTAAGTATTCTTCTAGGGAAATAAGTAAAAAAGCTTCTTCTACGATGGAATTACACATTTCCATTTTGAATTCGAGTAGAAATGAATTTATTTTATTGGTAATTTTTTAATTCAGCTTGTGGTTTTGGTTTAATACTCTTTAGAATGAAAACGGGATAGCCGAGACCGTAAACTTGATTGGCACTAGGTTGAAAAGGGGTGCCAATCAAGTTTACGGCTATCCCATTTTCATTGCTTCACGTACGTTCATTTCATATTTACTCTATTTAGAATTTCTACGTTAAAGTTGATATTCACGGATTTATGGTCGCTCAAACTTACGTCAAAATATGCGCTTGTTATACGCTCTGGAGTGTTTGTAAGGAATTAGACTGGTATATTATTTCCACGGGTTGGTACGTATACTGGTACGTAGTGAGTTTCTTAGCACCAGAGTTAATAATCCATTGCGAAGATCGCGGGCACTGATCTGGTTTGTAGCTAGTTGGTAGAATGAAACTATATGCAAATTAAACAAACTATTTTAATGCAAACCCACACACGTATATGCATGTATTCGTGGGAAAATTATTTTAGCTCACAAACAAGCAAACACATACAAATAAGCAACTAATATTGATACACAAGCACATGCACCGATGAATGAACTTAATGTCTACGCATGCGTTTAAACTGGCTTTCGCTAGAACAACATTAACTTCGATTTTGTCACTATTTTGATCCCTGATTGTCCCAGGAAAGAACTGTATATACAAATGTATATCAATCTGTACAGATTTGGTTTCGGGCTAATATGTCATCTTCACCGGAACCAAAGCGCTTTAATCAAAGTAAAGGGACGTGGGAAAGAAGCAGAGATTAGAAAAAGGGTTAGACAAGGATGTTCACTTTCGGCATATATTACTTTCAGAGGCTAGAAAGACAATGAAAGAGAAGACTAATGGTATAAAGATAAATGGAAGAAAGGTACACTACATTAGGTTTGCAGATGATATTGAGACCCTGGCAGAATCAGTTTAAGGTACGGGTAGAATTCTCAAAACCCTGTCCACAGATTTGGCAAAATGGAACTAAAAATAAATGTGAAGAAAACCAAAGCTATAACAGTGAATAGAAATAGGAAAGATCCTCCGGTAAATTTATTTGCAGGGGAATCAAGGATAAGCCAAGTGGAAGAGTTCTGCTACCTTACACATTAAGAA
The DNA here is from genome assembly GCF_022747635.1 of Hetaerina americana. Lineage (NCBI taxonomy): Eukaryota > Metazoa > Arthropoda > Insecta > Odonata > Calopterygidae > Hetaerina > Hetaerina americana. The sequence continues at coordinate 7,498,981 of NW_027286775.1, read as the reverse complement.
AGGAACATATTAAGAAAAGATAAAAGATGCATCTCTGCAATGAAATGTAGGACAACTTTGGGAAAGAAGACATGAATATTTAAGAAAATTATATAGGAAAAAACGCATAAAATTATAAATTAGAAAGTCTATTATCAATGTGTTTATTTGGTGTACATTATCATATGGACTTTGGGATAAATGGAGAAGTCCCGATTGAAATTAATGGAAACGTGAATTTGGAGAATGATAGCAAAAATAAGATGGACAGACAGGAAAACAATAATTTTTTAGAAGGATTGAGAGAAATGTAAGAAGAAACGAATTTAATGAAAGAGATGGAGGAGAAGAAATTTGAAATTACGGGACATGTTTTGCGGCATAACAACTTCCTGGGAAATATAACGGAGGGAAACGTAATAGAGAAAAAAGATGAAGAAGTCCAAGAAAGAAATTTAAAGATAAAATAAAAAGTGCTATGGAAGTCACAACATAATAAGGATTTGAAAACAACAGCAATGGAGAGAGATATGGCTGTAACGACAAGGCTCCGTCTTTAGAATATGACGATGCAACCCCTTCATCAGTAGAAGATGCTGAGCATGTACTATTATTATTACAGATAATCTACCAGTTAAGGTAGGTTTCGGATGGACACACCTACCAAATAAATCTCTCCTAGCATAATGCAACCTAACATCTTACTCCACGACAAGCCCCTCTTCATCTTCCAATACTTCCTTCCTCCCTTCATTTCGTCCAACTTATCATCCATACATACATCCCTATTCCTGCCCCTTAATCATTTGCCTGACATTCTCCCCTCCATCACATTGTTCAACATCCCACTGCCAATCAATATTATTTGCGTCCTTTATACCTGTCTCCAAATGATTTCTCCCTTCCTCCCCCATCCTACCCATCCTATTGATGGCTGCCAAACAAATACTAAACATCGTGGCGTCTTCAAACTTGAAACATAAGCTTTGTAGATTGCGTACCTTCTAATACAGTGATATATTTCAAACAACTACCGCCATCTCTAGGTCAGGCCGGGTACTTCTGGGACCACCCTCGTATATTAAAGTAATTTTCCTGGATGAATAAATACTCTATACTCAAAATCAAGTAAGTAAACTGAATATTTCTCTTATTAACGAAAATACAACATGAGTTTGAAATTTCAACCGTCACCATCAATATTTCTCCAAACATAAGATGAAATTTTGTTTATTTAAGATGTTCACATAAAAATGTATTCATAACAGTTAATTTTAACAGTATGTACAAATAATATAGCATACGCAGTTAGCAAAAAATAATGTTTATTTCGGTAAAAATTGGAATCACTACTTTTGGTGCTTTCGCACAAGTATGTTGTATTGTTCATGTTCGTTAAGTTGTTGCTGTGCAATGTCAAGTTTGTTATTAATTATACTTGTTTTGGTTCGGAAAATGATAATTTTATCGAATAAATCTTGGAGCACATGACCGTAGATTTATGTCAATCAGTGACCATTTATCGTAATTCCGAGGGATGATTTCGCGTCTCCTACATGCCCTTTTCAAATTACTACCTTGCTCATAAAAATCAGTCCAGCTGCTTTCGACACACGACTCGCTCACCGTGGCGAATTAGTTAATTAATTAAATAGCAGATAGATTATTGCCAGCGGTTTAATAACCACTGCAAATTGTCTCTGTCGTAGAGAATAGAAATCTTCATTCAGTTTAGGCTGCTCAAAATTGTGAGTCGTATTTATTCCATCTTTTCATATCGCTCATTTCCCCTTTTTCATTTTAATGGAGAATAATAACCTGAGGTAATTCCATTTTCATTAATTCCCACCTTCTCGTTTCGTCGAGTATCTCCAGTGGAGAGGATCTCCGAATTCTAATTTCCGCCTTCGCAACCCCCTCGAGTCTCCCTTGAATCTCGAGAGCCGAGACTCTCGAAAGGGGAGGCGGCGTTCTGCCCGCCACCCCTCCTCCCTCTCCTCCCTTCGAGTTTAACCCACTCTCCTACGTGTGTCACCTGTCTGGCAGGCGTGACTTGTTACCGCCAGCCTGAGCGCGTAAATGAGGAAGAGAATGTCTTTTGCCAATTGTACTATCCTTACATTCTGACGGCTAACGTTTGTGGACATAGGCACAGTCTTAGAGGAGGCACCTGTTCACTTGCTCTGCTGAAACATTTGTGAGCAGTTTGTTGGGAGACAAAGCAAACGATTAATTTCCAGCTTGTGATAGTATTTCTTTAGATTTCATTTTGCCTATTCCAATTGCCCATTCCATTGACGGAAATGTTTTTGTGATTTTTTTAATACAAACTTTTAATTGTTTTGTTCTCACTATAGAAAACTTTTAAGATATTTCGATCGATTTTCAGTGTAATTAGCTCTCATCAACAATCTATATGGACGTCCTTGAAATGATGATGAGAAGCTAATTCATATCTTTTAGACGAAATGCCTCGGGAAAAAAATGCTCAGAAGGCCATTCGAAAAAAGAACCCTACCGATTTTTTTGAAAAGTGGAGGAGACGCTGGGATAAGTGTTAGTGAGGTCCCAATGGGAGTATCTCGTGAGGGGCGACTAAGGCCTCGTCATTGCTTGAGGCGGGATATTTTTCTCAAAATATTGTATGGCTGGTTACTTTCCGGACAGACCCCTTATATGTAAGTTTCAATTTTTTTACAACAGCCACATGCACTAAATATATCCATGAATAAAATATTTTCTCCAAATGTGACACGATCCGCAGAAAGAACAACGAAATAAGGGAGAAATAATATTAGGATGCATAGAATATTTTTCCCCGCGCTATCGCTTACCGTTATTTTGATCTTTTATCACCAGCGGGGAGAGTTTGATCTTAAGTGTTAATCGTTCTAAACTATTTTGTCATGATTTCACTACTGTATTACAACTGGGCTGGTAATAATTTATTGTTAGCACATCACCATTTGCCGACCCCGGTGGAGGCGGAGTAATTTCCTCACCTACCAACCCAGAGACCGCAGGTTCGATTCCCACCTGGGTGTGTTTTCCTCCACCTAGGGCCAGGGAATTATCTCTCTTGTTATATATATGTAATCGTAAAGGCCAAAGTTGAGCTGTTTTCGGATTAATGCTAAATAAATAAATAAAAGATTCTCGTTTCCAATTTATGCTAGAGATTCAATATGTTCTCTAGCATTCAATCTTCGAGTTATTCCCAATCTAGTGTCTCAAATAATCTAATTTTTGATTACCATAACAACGTTTTATGAATCACCTTATGCCACTCTGCCTCAAAGCGATCGAATCCAGCAACAAAACCGATTTCGATTTTGAAAGGACTCTGGTTATTTTGGGGTCAGGAATAATTTAACTGCAAACGTAAATATTACTTTGAATTTGTTGGGTTATTGCAGAATCAGTATTCACTTTAAGTTACCTCGTAAAAATAATTATTTAGCTTAGCTTTCTTTCCACTTATCCCAACGGTGTTTTCACTTTTTGAAACAGTCTTTGAACACTTCTTTCGGAATGCTCAAAAGCTCTTGCATTGAATTTTTCTCTATCACTGGAAAGGTGGCAATTCTTATTCCTTTGGGTGGGGTTTTCAGTTTGGGGAACAGGAAAAAGTGACGTGGGGTCGGGTCTGGTGAGCAGGGTGGCTGGGGAAGCACAGCGGTCTTGTTTTTGCCTCGAAACTCACGAGTTCTGAGAGACGAATTTGCCGGTGCCTTGTCGTAGCAAAAAACCATCCGCCCCTCCTCGAAAGTGCGGGCCGTTTTCGCCTGATTCTCTCTCATAGACTTTTCATAATCCCCCAGGTAGTACTCCGTGTTGACTGTCTGACCTTAAGGTAGGTATTGGTTGTGCACAACCCCCTTTCAATCGAAAAAAAACAGTCAACATGTCAAAAATTGTGGAGCTGTTTTAGGGCGGGGGTATGTTTCACCAATCCATTGCGAAGATTTCACTTTTTTTTCGATACCATGACATTTTTCAATAAAATACATGGAATTCTGACATTATGTTTTTGAAGTTCCCAGAAGAGGTAATAAAATATTGTACACAAAAATGTTATTGTAGTACTAAAATATAGATAAAAATGATATGATCACTTTATAATAAAAAATTTTTATTTTATTCAATCTCTCTCGGTAATTTTTATCCATACGTAGTAGTAGTACCTACAGGGTTCGTCCGGAAAATAAGTGTACTGAGCTCAGGAAAAAAAAATTATTACACTTTTACATATCTTAAGCTAATATTCCTCAAAATAGGACCCTTGTGAGTCGATACACTTGTTCCAGCGGCGTTCCCATTCCTGGAACGCTCCCGCGAAGGCATCATCGGGAACCTCTCGAAGACTCGTCGTCGACCTCTTCTCTGCCCTCCACGAACATCTTGTGCCACCGAAAGATCATGTTTCTGGACATGGCTGACTCCCCGTAAGCCTGGTTAATCATACCGACAGTTTCGGTAGACGATTTCCCAAGCTTTACCGCAAATTTGATGGAATAACGCTGCTCCAAAAACTTCGGCATCGCGTTCCGTGACGTGGGTCGAAGCGTGGAGGTTCGCGTTAACAGAGCTCCTCACTACACCACAGCTCAGAGCCGACTGCCTTTTTCAGCGTCGCTTGCCAACATACCCCCCTCCAATCGCAGCCCGTCAGAGCGGTGCTGGGCGCGCCCAGCCCAGGAGTCAGTACACTTATTTTCCGGACGAACCCTGTATCTTAGGTAGAGCACGGTAGTTTACTACCGTGCCGATTGAAGAGCTTAAGGTGACACTCTTTCATTGAATGTGGAAGATAATACCAAAGGTTTGTGGAAAGCATACGCTATAAGTTTTCGTAAGTAGTAATCCCAAGGTATATTCATAAATAGACAAGGTGTTTCCATGCGATTTCCAGAGTTTTTGAGACATAATTATTTTTTATATAATTATTTTTATCGCGAAATGAGTAGGGATGGTTTGAATTCGAGAAGGGTATTTAGAGAACAAGGGCACGTCAAGGACCTTTCAGTTAGTGGCATTTTATTTGCTACCTATTGTCGCTTATTTAAGTGAGTATGGCATTATTAGTTGAAATACCTATTTAAGTAATAAGTAATATTTACTCCGGAGGTCAGCATGAGATGGATGCATTTCAATAATATGTTGTGAACCGGTGAAAAATCCAGTGATGAAAACATTAACGGAATTAATCAACATTTTGGATAGTTAGGAGTAGATATTCAACGAAAGGCAGACTGATCTATGAATTCGCAATCACAGTCTATTTATGGTAAGAACGCTTGCCATATCGAATTCTGTTTGCGAATCCTTGCGTCTAGTTCCAGTGAAAAATAAAGCGGAAAGATTATAAAATCGGTGACATTTTTTCTAAATTTTTGTGGCCGTGAGAATTGCCTGGAGATGAATTTTATTTTCCCTGGGAATAAAATTGTTTTTTTTTTTACAAAATAAATGCTCTCTTATTATAACTCATTTCAACCGCATTTCTATTTCTGCATTTGATATAATTTGTGTCGAATCACCAATTTCCGAGATCAAACGAAAAGATGCGCCCAAGATTCACTCAATTAATGCGCCTCAAATTCGACAGAGCAACTATGTAAATTTACTAGTTATGATTAGAATGCTCTAATTAATAATAATGATTGCTGATGCTAGAAGAAATAGATTTCTAAATTCACTTTCGAAATTTTTAAGTATTACGAATCACGATGTTAACGTTACTCTAAATTTCTTTGTTTAATTTGCATTAGTCCGAAAACAGCTCTTCAGCCCTTACATCGGACTTTAAACAATGATGTAACAATATTACAATTAAATACACCCAAGCCCTATGCAGAGAAAAAGTCACCTAGTCGGAATCGAAACCGCGACCTCTGGGTTGGCTGACCACCACCGGGGTCGGCAAATGATTCTTTATACTGAGGCCGTCCCAAAACATTAGTAGAATAAGTCTGGAGAAAAGAATTTATTGCACATCAAAGTACAAATAGTTGAAATTCTTCATTATAGCACCAACACATGTATCGACGCACCGATGCCAGCGCCTCTACCACGATTCTGGTACGCTTCCTGTAAGGCATCAACAGGACCCTCGTTCAGGCACCTCGTCGTATGACCTCTTTGACATAATCCAGGGGTCCAAAATGGTACCCAAAGGGGTTATACTTGGGTCGTACTCAGAGACCCATGTCCCGTCATCGATTTAAAAAATATGGGCCACTTTAAGCGTGGCCCAAGAGGTCCAAGGTAAGATTGTCACACAAGCAGTCTTCCGACAGCACCTTTCTTGGCACATCTTGGCACGCATCTTTCTCATGGCTAAATCTCCTGTAAGAATGGAATGCACTGTGGTTTTCTTAATTTTGATATCTGCTAATATGCGACACTTGGGGGTCAATTAGAATCGAGCATGTGTCTCACTCTTTGCACAATTTCATCACACACTGTGTTGTCGATGGACATTCCTCATTCAGTCAACCCCCTCTCTACCCTCCCAGAACATCCTGTGCTGAAGCAGAGAACACTCACTTGGGACATTTCTCCATCCATCCATAAGCATCTTTAACCATGGCCATAGTCTTGAAACCCAATTTTACGAGCTTAATCCGCAATCGTATCGCATCTCATAACTTCATAGAAAGTGGCTTCGCTCATTCGTGATGTGACCCTCGGATAGGGATTCAGTCTAGCAGTGATATGTTGAGTGCAACGGCCCGCAGACAACTAACGCGGGCCGTGTTGCTTTTCCAAGACCTCTCACCATATTTCCCGCCACAAATTGTCCCGCTCCAGTGGTCCGCTTCGCCAGGAAAAATCGCTCTACTTACTTTTTGGGACAGACCCTGTATTTTAAAATTTTCCAATATGGAAATTGGATTTCCATTTTAACGGTGTAAAAAAATACGTGAATGACTTGATATTTCCTCAACGAATCACCAAGGAAACGGAAGGCGACTCCACAGCAGTCATCTTCCTAGGAATCGGCTTTTCCTCCTCGAATCGGTGAGTATCATGCCCACGTCATAAGCAATGCTTAAAAGATTTCTTCACCCATCTTAGCCATCTTGTCGTGAGAATTGGCACATGAAGTGCCGAAGCGGGCTGAGTTCTACATTTTCCTCTTCTCCGTACTGACGTTTAAAAGGTTCCGTTGACGTCCTCCGTCGTGTTCTTGCGATCGTGGAAATTCCATCCTCGTTCAGACAGTCACACGCCCCCGCCATCGGCTTAAGCGCAGTGCCCCCCCCCCTCCCCCCCGGCTATTACATCTCATTCGAGATTACATTCGCTCCGAGGTTGGCGGCAGCGTTCGGCGCCGCCTTCGAAGCTCCCCACGGATTCACCTTCGGAAGATGGCAATCGCCTCTCACGCCCACGCCACTTCAGCCCATCTCGGAGGGGGCAGGGAAGTGGAGCGGGGTCTAATTCTCCCTGATGAAAGGGAAAAGGAAAACCAGCTTAATTTCAAGACAGTCGTTCCTCCTTTGATATCCAGTGTTAAAGGGGAGGGACCAATTAAATCCCACTTTTAGGCATTTCCTTGGAAACTCTGTCTCTCTCCTATTTCACATCTTTACTCGCTGCTCGAATTTAAGACTTCTCTTGCTCCCAAATCTAAAAGACGACACGAAAGAGAAGGCAGACCAAAAAATTGACTGATTCTCTACATTAATATTACAAATAATGATGTAACTATAGATTTTTGAATAAATACTGACTGGGTGTGATTAGTAATGTGACGTAATGTGACGCTGATAATCTCAATTCATTCGGTCTGAAAATATTCCGATACATCTTTCTTTGGAGGTCATTGTGATGTGCGTGGCTGTCTGATTGAACCAACCAGGCCACAGGAATTAATTACATCGACTGTTGCTTTGGTGGTTGAGAGAGAAAGGGAGAGACATCCCGTGCTATGTTTGTGAAAGACTTTTGAAATCCAAATGGTCCCATCCAACCTTAACGGGGGTTGATTCGCTCTCCTCCGTCTCCCTTGATTCACCAGGCAGACTTGGTTCTCATATAATATAGTGCCGAGTCAATTCTGGCTTGTACTCTCACATGGGGCTGCTCACCCCTGGCTCCAAAATGTACCTGAACAGTTGCGTCATGATCTGATTATTTAAGACACGACGCACAGAGGGAGAAAACTGGTCAAAACTAATTACGCCATTCTGTCAACGTGTTACACCATTTTTTAGTCAATAGTTTACATCGTACTAAGTTCGATTTAAGAATTCGTTTATAATATATATTTTACATATAACGCTGAAAAGTGCTTATTAACTGGAAATAATTAAACAAAAAAAATATTAATTATAAGTTTTCCCATGATTTCCTTCTACATGATGTTTGATCGATTTTTCCTCGTCTTGACATATTTTACATATTAGAACACATTAGTCAATGCATTTTTACATAAAAGGTTCTCAAGGAAAATATAATGACATTTGTTCATAAATATAATTGATACCATGCAAATTATATCATTTGATTAGGGTTTTTAAATGTCTTATCTCTACAAAACATTATTTTTTCTTAAATATTTGGAAATACGCTCCCTAGAACTCAAAAAAAGTTAAATTACAATAAAAACTAGCCAACCAGCTCAACTCTCTCACCCTTTATTTCAACCAATTTCCTGAGTATGGTAGTTCCTGGTATTAAGAAAAACGGATTGTCAATGAAAGGTTCAAAATTATATCATTAAATGAAATGGATGCCATCCAGTGAAATGTCGTGAAATTTCAGTGAATTACTTTCCTTTTTGATTAAACATAATGCATTGAATACATTCCTCATTTTCCGCCATGAACTTGCTATCATACATCCAGGAACTAGAAAATGGATGAAATTGGATCGGAATCAACCTCCTGTAATAGGGTGCTTGCAATCACTTTAAGCAAACCTTCTCAAACGGCGCTCACGATATCTTCTAATATGCGTTCCTTGTTCTTTTGAGAGATATCCAAACAGAAATACTGCTTTCTCCAAATGTTAACCTCCTAAACTAAGAGTTTGTAGGCTGTATGTAATACCAGGCATATTGCCACACATTGAACAGCTAGCGAGGCAATACATGTTTGTGAAATTAATCGTTTATTGAGCTTATGAACACTTGAAATAGCTCTCAGAATATGCAACAGTTTTGAAATTAATTTTTTTATTAATCCCTTGAACACATGAACATATAATTAGTTGGTTCATTAACAAAACGATGCGATATATACAATTGAGTCTCCCTAATTTCAAACAGAGCGTTATCACCCACCAATAATCTCTCAAAAATATTCGTTGTCCAATACATGTTACCGCTGATTTTCACAAAGAAAGCATAGCTATCGATGCTTCAAATTTTCTGAATGCATTCTCGCAGAAAAGTATTGTGTAGGACATACTGAGAGGTAATCCACTCGAGCAGATCCCGGATCGAAAACACGAGCCCTGTTTGAGAAATATGTCGGATCGAGTTTGATTACTTACTTCGAGGTGTCCTCGTGAAAAGAAATGCAGAGAGGCAGACGGAGGGAACGGGGGAGGGGGAGGTTGTGCGATTGAAGAGGAAGCATAATCACTTTTGCAGGCTTGTGGCTTGCTTAAATAAATTAGTCCCCTGCAGCGTCACCTCTCACGAAAACTATGAAACATTCCATAGTTTGCGTTAAGTTTTCATCTTTTGTTTTCGGATTCAAATTAATTAATCACACCTGAGATATTTTGGAGTATACTTTCCATACACCCTCTGGAAAACAAATGAGATTTACGACGGTGATAGTCATTCAATACAATGAAAACATTTGGATATCCTCTTCTACAGCCTAGTTTGAAATGGCTGCATGGTAGGATTTTACTTTTACAAAAGGAGGCCTTTGCCCTGACCTACGGGTATATTACCTCAACTTCATTCTTACAATTCTCCGCTGATATACGAGCCCTGCACTCCACAGATATCTTTCAACCTGTTCTATTCATTGTTTATGACATCCATATTTTCTCTGTGGTTTCTTTTCATGAACTTCATCTGCCCAACATTTATCCTTATTCCCTACTTACTCATATCTTCTAAGTTATCGCATTTCTTTGAAGAGTTTGGGTGTCATCAGCCAGTACCAACAGCGTATCATCAGTAGGTCCGATGCAGCCTATCTTCCGTGCCTCAATACTTCTCCTTTTATTTCCTTCCAAGATGTTACTCAGGCCTATCTCAATATGGCGACAAGCAGCAATCCTGTCCATAAAACATACCTATTTCTTCTCCTCTTTCTCTAGTCTTTCGCCATTTCGCTTCTTATTAGAACAATGGCATCTCCTCCGCAGTCCTCTTCATACAAACTCTTCTTCCCCCACGTTCCATTTTTCCTTGTATTCTCTGATTTAATACTACTTTTGGCAGTGTTTTAGCGGCATGTCCTATGAAGCTTATTGTTCTCTGATCCTCAGAATTTAGGTTCCTGCTTTGTTTTTTGAATTATTTTACTGCCCCTTCACATTCGCTGGGTATATTCCGGTAGCCTCGTATATTTTATTTCAAATTTTTGCTACTTGCTCTATACCCTCCGTTCCTATAAATGAAAAAAATCAATAGTTAGTTCATCTATTTCTGTTGAGTTTAAATTTTTCATGGCTTTCATTGATGGCATTATTTCATCTTTCAATAATTTAGAACCTTCCTCATCGTATGCAATCTCCTCAATTAATTCCCATTAAATTCTTTTTGAAAGTTTCTCCCTTGAAATAATACACAAGTTTTCTAGATACTCCGTCCATATTTTCCTCAAATCTCTTTCTTCAATTTTTCCTTTTCCACCTTTGCATCCCATTTCGCTGGACCGCCGTGGCACCGCAGATTCTCTTTACTCCTCCGTGGAGGAAGACTGGAGGCTGATGCCGGAAGTTCAAAGCTGCGTGGACTTCCTTTCGTCTGGCTCGTAACCTTCGACCTATCTGGCATGGGTGACCCCACCAGGAGCAATTATTATTACTCCCGCCAGCACAGCTCTAGGGGTCATCGGAACGCACAAGCCCTTCCACCACGTCAAGGTTGTAGTCCGGGGAGGGATATGTATATATATATATATATATATATATATATATATATATATATATATATGTATATATACATATCTATACATATATATATTTTTTATATATTTATGTATATATAAATAAAAACCTTCAGTAATAAGGTACTTGCAATCATTCCGACTAAACTTTCTTAAATCTTCTAATTTGCTCACTTGACCTTTTGAGAGATATCGGAACAGAAATATTGCTTTCTCCAAATGCTAGCCTCCTGAATTAAGAGTTTGTAAGCTTGTATGTAATTCGTATTATTTTATATGAACCAGTTACACCAAGTCTGTGACAGCAATAATAGATAACGAGTCATTCAAATATTATGAAATATCTAAAAAATAATATACAACGCCACTGAAACCAAAGGATATTACCTTTAACCTATCATTTTGTATGTTGACGGAGAGTACTACTTCAATGCTCCTTCAAATGAATTTAAATATCTTAAACAATCTTCACAAATAGATTTGGCTTCACGCATTTTATCTCAGCGTAGGATATCCTTCCTTTACTTGGCATCAAAATTTCAATATTCATCCTTTCCATTAAAACATTTGGAATGGCTCGTTTAAATTTGTTTCGAAATTTGAAATATAAAAATAATTCTTGAAAAAAAATCTTGAAACAAAACGTGTCTCTCGAGATCCATATGTAGCGGTTCTATCAAATAATGGGACGAAAAAAAATGCTTTGAGGTTTTATTATCAAACGAAGACAATTTATTTGATGTGGTGCAGAGTTAGTAACATGAAGTTACGTATCCTGAGCACGAGGCGATTCTTTCGCGAATTTAAGTGCGGCGAAATTGACAAATGGCGCGAGTGAACCGAAACCAGTCGCAATGGGATGAAAATGTGAGCGGTGAAAAATATCAGAATGCGCGAGGGCACGTTGCGGCACCAACCACCTGGCAAATAAAAGCAATTTACGCGCATGAAAATAAAAGAATATTGAGGGAGAGTGAGAGAGAGAATCGGAGGCCGGCGACGTCGGGGGCGAACGGATTTTGTGGCGCCGCATGAGCGGAGGAGACGTGATCGAATTTCGTCGAAAGGCTATTTGAGGAGAGGCGTTTGGGGGGTGCGGGGGGGAGGGAGGGACCGGGAGGGGTGGTAGTAACGGAGGGAGGTTCCTTAAGCCGGGAGTAGGGGTCCGGGGGCCGTAGCCATGGACCCGTCAGTGTTGGTGCCCGCCCGTTCGAATGTGTGGGAGGGAGAAGGCCACACGTGGCGGGCGGGCGAGAGTGCCGCCGTTCCCGGAACCTCTTCTGCTTCGGAAAGGGAGAAGGGGCGGGCGGAGGGGTTGATTGCAGGGCGCGGATTAAGGGCCAAGCGAACATAAAGGATGATCAACGAGCCGACGGGTGCCACGGAGGAGAGATGGTGTGCGTGTGGTTTAGTGTAGTTTTGGGTCTTCGAGTGTGGTCGTGTGAACCGTGAGTGCGGACCACGTGGGAATGAAAGATGATTCGTGATCAAAAGGGCAGCGGGGGAATGGTGGAATAAATGGTACTGCTTGCACTCCATGTTTCTCAATATGGAGGAGTATTAAAAATGTCATTGCGCCAAAGGAGATGTATGTACCTGCTTGAAAAATGGTTTCGCCGCATCGGAGGCATTCAGATGACCCAGGGACGAACGAATCCGGGAAGGAAGTCTCGGGCAACCATACACTGTGTATACGAATTGGATCGCGTGCAGCGTAGTGGAACTACATTTGAAAACAATTTGTTATGATAAACTTGAGTAGAACAGATAGATTTAAGATCTCAGTTTTCTACGAACTATAAGGGATCAGAATAACATTGTTCAACTGCGGTAGGGTCATATTCGGGTCAAAATTAGTCTGGCGTGTATTCACTCCCTGCCACACTCCCTAGCGGTGGCTTGAAGGGAACATAAATAAATAAAACAGAAAGTTGTGTGATGAATACGCAATAATTTTACTGAAGATGGAGCTAGATGCAATACACACAACCAGCGACACTACTTATGCCATTATACTGCTTCTGAGTATTTCGTAAAAAACTAATTCAAACACTTTTTGAAAATTGAATGGCCAATACCTCTTTAGAAATATGATAAGAAATCTATTGTAAAAAGATGATTTCATCTTACTACCTGTGTGTAGTATTCATTGATAATCTGAAATTTGGAAAAAGAAAGAGTTTGACCCAAGATATTTGAGACTGGATTGGTTGGTGACCATATGTCGCTATCCTAAAATATGCATCGAATTGAAATAAATCCAAAGCAATCATTATGATGGGCTGAAGGTGGAGCACTTCCAACATGAAAATAACATTGAAATATCTACGAAGTAAATAAATTCAGGCACTCATAAATAAAACGGGGCAAGCAGAGCACAGGGAAACATCAAATGAATATGAGGGAAGTTGAGTGCGAGAAGAGACTTCAACGATAGCTAAAATTGAGAGATTGCGTTGCTGATCCGGTTCTAAAAACTTTGAACTTCCGGCATCAGCCTCCAGTCTTCCTCCACGGAGGAGTAGAGAGAATCTGCGGTGCCACGGCGGTCCAGCATGGCTGGTGACGATTAGGAGATATGGAAAGAAAATAATGCAGCGAAGTTTGCGGACCGAGCTTGAATCTCCGGAGTGGGAAGTGTTCTGAGGGGGAGGGAAGGGGTGAAGTTCCCCGACAGCCGCAACCAACTATTAAGCGGTAAATATGATAGACTGCCCCTCGCTTTAATTTGCACTGCTTTCTACAGTTGGCAGTTTGAGCGTGCCAATAAGCGTAATAAATTAGACGCCAGTTCCCTCGGGCGCAAATAACTTAGTCGCAAGGGTCAACGCACACTATTTCTAATGCGTACCCTTATGGTTTTCCAGAACTATTAGCTGTGCTTCTCAAAGCGCTACAGTTTTAATCTTAAAATAAAAGCCATGGTTTGAAGCGCATTATCTGTAAGATTGTGTGAAAATTATGAAAAATTCAAAAAATTACTAATTACGTTCTACACTTCCCTTTTTAACAGATTTTAATTCTTGTAATTGAGTGTGAGATACATGCTTGTATTTAAAAGTATCGGGAACAGTTTCTGAAAAAAGGATTTATTTCAGATATGGCCTCACAATTCTCCAAAGTTACAACCCTTGAGCGTCAGCACACTTCTGCCAGTGGCTTTTCCACCACTCGAAGGCTCGCTCCACGGTAGAGGAATTCCGGAAGGCCCTGCATTGTGGAATGCCCTGTGAATGTAAGGGCACGCGTGCAAGCTTCTTCAGCGGCACTTGGTTTCCCATGGTGGTGGTCTTTGAGGGAGTATTTCACTTTTATAGGGGATAGAAAATAGTCCTCTGGTGCCAAATCGGGACCTTAAGGTGGTTGGGAAATCGTCGCGATGCCGTTGCAGAAGACCTTCGCAAGCAGATACATTCGACTCTGCTCTTGGTCGTCCGTCAAGACCTTCAGGACGAGTTTAGTGCAGATATTTCGCATCGCCTAATTTTCAGTGATGTAAATGGTGTGAACTGTCATCTTATAAATGCCAATACGATCTGCGATCATGGGCACAGTTAACCAAGAGTCTGAATTCAGCACTTCGCGCAGACGTCAGGAAGAAATTGTTACCGAGAATGTTTATACAAACCTTGAATGTGGACGGCATTTAATTGAGAGCACCTAACAAAGTACCACCTTGGTTCTCGAAAATAGTTAGCCAAATAAATACTATGATTTTTATAGCGTTGAACTGTTTCATCGCTAATTTGTGGTGCATAAAAATTTTTATCAAACAGATGGTTTCAAACAAAAATAAACTAAGGTCCGATTTAAAGGCAGTGTCGGAAGTGTGATATTTGGAATGAATACAGGTAAAAAATGAAAAGTTCTGTATGAAACTAGAAAATGTTTGCTTTTCTATATGAAAATGGTATATTTTCAATTAATTAAATAAAAGAAAATTGGTAAATATGTAAATTAAACTTGTCCTGCCTCCCTATTTGGCTCCTCCCTTTGAATTTCAAGTTAAAGATATTTCGGCGGAAGGGTTGGTGTGTTCCGATGACCCCTAGAGCTGTGCTGGCGGGAGCAATAAAATTTGCTCCTAGTCGGGTCACCCATGCCAGATAGATCTAAGGTTGGGAGAGAGACGAAAGGTAGTCCACGCAGCATCTGTTCCTCAGGGAGACGGCTGCAATGGCGTCTGACCCCAGTGGGGCGGCCAGTAAGTGATGATGTCACGGGAAACCACCGCAATTATTCCCAAAGAAAATATGATGAAAAAAAATGTGCAGATGAGTCTTGGCGACTATGGGAATCCGCCGGGTGGAGCGGGTACCGTTCCCGGCAGAGGGAAAGCAAGGCCTCCGTGGTCATTTCAAAAAGATAAGGCAGGGGCGGCGAGTTAGAAAATGGAATGGAGAAGCATTAAATGGTTTGAAAACTAAGGAATACAAACAGGCGGTAGATGAAATTATGGAGGATGGTAAAAAGCTAAGTAATATCGAAGAAAAATGGGAAAGTATTAAGGAAAGGTTGTCTAAAGCAGCAAAAGACACTATTGGAACCCTTAATGCGAAAAGGACTAGGAAACCATGGATCACGGATGATATGATTACAAAGATGGATGAGCGGCGAAAATGGAAGAATATAAATACAGAATTAGGCAAAATGAAGTACAAAGAATTAAACAATAAATTGAGGCGGACAACAAATAAAGCAAAAGAAGCATGATGGAAGACGCAGTGCGAGGATATGGATAGTCTGCAGAGGAAGGGTGAAATCGGTGCGCTGTACAGTAAGGTAAAATCTTTATCGGGAAGTAAGAAAGGGAGATCTATGCTAACAGTTAGAGATAAGGCGGGTAAGGTAATAGTTGACGCAGGAAAGATCCAAGAGAGATGGAATGAGTATATAGAAGAACTGTATAGTAAAGAACTTAGACCAACGAAGTTAGACATAGAAAAGGAACATGACGTAGAGGAAGATAGCTAAGGTCCTCGACGATGAGATAGAAACGGCATTAAGGGAGATGAAACTAAATAAGGCCGGTGAGGTGGATAATATTCCTACAGAACTACGGAAATGTTTAGGAAAACGTGGGAGGAAGAGGCTATATGGCCTGATTCGTAGTATGTATGAGGAAGGAATCTGGCCGGAAGACTTTGTGAGATCCGTTTTAGTCCCTATTCCGAAAAAGGTAAAGGCTCCATCATGTGAGGACTACAGAACAATATGTTTGATATGCCACGCAGCTAAAGTTGTTCTCAGGATTATCAACAGAAGATTGGAGAGCAGGGAAAATTATTACTTTGGGGATGGTCAATTTGAGTTAAGGAAAGGGATAGGTACGAGTGATGCCATTGCAGTAATGAGATCACTGTAGGATACAATCAGGAAGTATTTGCCCGTTACCTATATTTCGGAAAGGCGTTTCATATAGCGAATTGTGAAAAACTAATGAGTATATTGAAGAAAATAGAAATAGATTTTAGGGAAAGGAGGCTAATCCGCGACCTTTACATGTCTCAGACTGCTCAGGTGAGAGTGGGGAACGGGGGGTCCGGATGGGCAGTGTTAGGAAGAGGTGTAAGGCAGGGTAGCCCATTATCACCGTTGCTGTTCAACCTGTATGCAGAGGAAATGATTAAAGAGGTATGGGAAGAACTGGATGTAGGAATGAAAGTGGGCGGGGAATCCGTAAAATCAGTTAGGTTTGCTGATGACCAAACTTTAGTTTGTCAGTCAGCCAAGGGGTTGCAAGCATTGCTCAGTGAATTGGAAATTCAGTGCGACAGGTATGGGATGAGAATCAATATTTATAAAACAAAGGTTATGCGATTTTCTAGAAAGAAAAAGGCTAAGCTAAACATTAAAATAGGAGGGCAAACACTAGAGCGGGCAGAAGAGTTTACGTATCTCGGAAGTGTTTTGGAGCAACACGGTCAAAGTAGTAGGGACGTAAGGAGAAGAATTGCGCTAGGCAAAGAGGCTTTCACATAGAGGAGGGAGTTGATGACAGGGACGTTGAGTAAGGATATTAAGAAAAGACTCCTAAAAACCTTATATGGAGCGTAGCTATGTACGGCGTGGAAACGTGGTCATTGAAGCAGGAGGATAGACGTAGACTGGAGGCTTTTGAAATGTGGGTGTGGAGAAGAATGGAGGAGGTGAAATGGACAGAGAAGAAAACAAATGAGGAAGTGCTTGGTATGGCGGACGACGAGAGGGGTTTGTTGGGATAAATCCGAAGGAGGCAGGAAAATTGGAGAAAAGGGGTATTGACCGGCAGTGGGATGTTGAAGACTTTATTAGAGGGGACAATGTTAGGCAAACGAGGAGAAGGAAGGGACCTGATGCAGAGTAGGAAGCTGGTTTTTGTGTTTTGTTAGGAGTCACAAAATATTTATTATTTAGCTAGCTGTGTCCATCCAAAAACGTACCTTAGCCGGTAGATTACCTAATAATTATATATATATATATATATATATATATATATATATATATATATATATATATATATATATAACGATTGTACGGAAAAACTCACATGAGCGGCACAATAATGGGCTGACACAATATAACGCAAATAGAATAGAAACATTTAAAAGGACACTCACACGGTAAGGCCTTGAAGAAGGCCTCTGAGAGGGCCGAAAGCTCGAACAATTTACCGTGTGAGTGTCCTTTTAAATGTTTCTATTCTATATTCTATTTGTGTTATATTGTGTCAGCCCATTATATATATATATATATATATATATATAATGTATGTATATACATATACATATATATATATATGTATTATATATATATATATATATATATATATATATATATATATATATTCCCTGCAAGCCACCGCCAGGGTTTGTAGCAGGGGGTGAATACACACCAGAATAATTTCACCCGAACATGACCCTAAGGCGGTCGAACACTGCTATTATGATCTCCTGTCGTTCGTGGGAAAAATGACATCGGAAATCTATCTGTTCTACACTTTTCCTTCTAATTGTATTGACATGGTCTCCCCTATCGTACTACGATGGGGGTAATAAAACACTTTCACATCTTTGCTCAAGAGATCTCCTTCCAATTTGTGCAAGAGCTGCAATCTGCAATTTAACCTTCGCTATTCCTAGCCTAGATTCCCTAATATTTTGAATACGCTCTTCAGTTTATCATAACAAAGTGTTTGAGGGTAATAGAAGATTGATTCCTATCCGATCCTGATTTAATCTATTTTGGAGTTCTGGATGTATGGTAGAGTGTAGGTCAATTAGTGGATCTCCTAAGTCTTCTTTGCCAAATTATGTAGCTTTAAATGAAGTGACATTCGGTGCTAGCAATAGTTCCTTTAACACTAATCAGATTGCATCGGATGGAAAATTTTATGAGGGATTCAATATTAATTTAAGAAGACCTTCCTCAAGAAGAAGAGTTCTTCTTGAGGATCGTCTTCTTGAATTCAAGAAGAGTTGGATTTGTGAAATGTTGCTATGATAAACTTAATAGCGCATCCAAAATATTAGAGCAGCTAGGCTTGGAAGAGCGAAGATTAAATTACAGATTTTTGAAGCTCTTGCATAAATTGGAAGGAAGTCTCTTTTGCAGTGATTTTGAAAGTGTATTATTGCTACCGTCGGGCTACGGCAGAAGACATAATGCCACCAAAATGAGAGAGATTAAGTGTAGAACAGATAGATTTAAGATGTCATCTTTTCGACGAACGATAGGGGATCATAATGATATTGTTCGACCACGGTAGGGTCATGTTCGGGTAAACATTATTCTGGTGCGTATTCACCCCCTGCCATACACCCTATCGGTGGCTTGCATGGTATATACATAAATAAATAAAATAAACAAATAAGCGTAGTTGAGTGTTTGCTTGCGAAGACCTTCTGCAGAGACATCGCGACGATTGTCCGACCCTTTTCCAGTCTCACCTTGGCACCAGCAGACTACTTCCTATACCCTTTAAATGCGGAATCCCTCAAAGGACACCACCCAGGGGCCCTTAGTGCCGTAAAGAGGTTTGCACGCGTACCCTTAGGGACTTTCAGGAATTCGCCTGCCAGGGAGCCTTCGAGTCGTGGAAAAGCCACAAGGGCAAAAGTGTGTCGACGCTCGAGGGATGTACTTCCAAGACTTTCGAGGCATTGTAGCCATTTCTGAAATAAAACTATCTCTCCGAAACTTTTCCCGGTACTTTTCATATAAACTTTGCAGATGAATAATTAATTGAGGCGCTTTCGTGGTTCCTTCCTTCGTAGTGTTTTTAACGTGAAACCATCATTAAATGGCTACCTCACTGGGGTCAGATGTCTTTACTGCCGCCTGACTGAAGAATAGACGCTTTGTGGACTAACTTTGTCGGGCTCCTAACCATCGATCTATCTGGCATGGTTGAGTCTACTAGGGGCAATTATCATTCCTCCTGCCAGCACATTAATAGGGGTCATTGGAGCGCATATATCCTTACACCGCGTCAAAGGTTTAGTCCGTGCGAAGGGAAAATGGGAAGGGAAACGCAAAAATGTTCGTATGATTGGTGAAGAATATCTACGTAGTTTTCTACAAAATCCTGCTGATACACAGTATATAAAAGAAAGTATGACTTTTGCTCTTCGAATATATTGTGGCATTGAAGTGGAGGGTGGGGAAATATAAATGTGTGTAATGGAGCAAATCAGTCCATTCCCCAATAGAGAATCATTTCACTCAATTAATCCCTATATAAATTCTTTCAAAAGTATGAGTAGAATATCTGTTGTAGTTTTACGAATGAGCAGTATTAAATATGGATTTGGATATCGTGTATGAAAGTGATGCAATTTTACTGTTTCATACATCTTCCTATTTTTTTATGTTAATCCTTATCCCGATTAAATGTTTGGTCAGGTTATTGAACGAATATCACAATTTTTAATCTCATATTCTTTTATGAGTGTGTTGGAAAAGGATACTTAAAATTATCCAAAATGAGATCCACTATTTAGAATCCAAAAGCAAAGGATGATAATTTGATACAAACTAATCGAATGTATAGTCTTCGCGAAGGGTGACATTGCAGGAGACCCATTTTTTTACATCACAGGTCTGAAATAGCGACTAGGCTTCCTCTCCAATCACAAACCTCCCCTTCCTCGTTCTCTCTCTCTCTCTTCGCATTTCTTTCATGAGCACAATGACGGCTTGCCTCGACCAAACGTCTCTCTAAGTCGATCCGACATCTTTCTCAAACAGGGCTGGTGTTTTTGATCCCGAGTCTGCTCGAGTGGATTTGGGTCACGTCCGGGGACTCGCCGCCTGGAATGCTCGTATCTTTTCAATCTATTCACCGCTGTGCGAATCGCCGATAAAGTGCGCCCCGGGGCCAATCAAACGACCTCCCCCGGGGGCGGGCACGGGGGCCGCCACATAGAGGGGTACTTTGACTCACCCCTTTCCCACCCCGCCTCCCTCTTCGAAATGTTTGAAATTCTACTCCGTGTTAGAAGCTTAGGGTTGGGGTCGGAGACGGTGTGAGATGCAGGTGTTGGGGTCGGGGAAATAGGAAGCGCCTTCCACCGCGGAATGGCGCCAATACTGCCGCCAAGGAAGGCATTCTAACCGAAAAGGGCAAGTAAGTTCATTCCTAGTTGAAAGTGACACCGAGGACGCTTTTTCATGACGTTGTCACGCTTTCCTTTTGGGAAAAATGCTGCTATGCCCAACTCCCCTCCTCCTCCTCCGGTGTCTCTCCGGACTCTCAACAACTTTATCTATCCCTAGCCTCCATCGCCATGTTTAATCATTAGATCTCCCAGTACTGTTAACACTTGCCATGATTGTCGATTATCCTTTTTCTTTACTTGTTCTTGTCTTCTTTCACTATGCCCCAAAATTGACCCCAGGGGAACTCAATATTTGCGCAATACACGCCGCAATCAATTGGTCTTGCTCATCATCTGCAACAACTTTCTCTCCCCTCCTATTAAAATGACATTCATCACTTTTTTTCAAATTCAAGCTCTCTATTCTTCTTCACGGTCGCATCAAAATCTTTTTACATGCTTCCTCAACGCGCATGTTTCATATCCGCAAAATGACACTCCACGCAAAATTCGTCTTAGCTAACCTCTTCCTCAATTCGAATGGAATCCAATTTATCAGTTAACAATCATTTCATCTTCTTTAATATATATTTCTTCCCCTAGATATACTGCTATTTATACTGATCTCTAGAAAAATATTTCAGCCGCTATCCTGATAAACTCCTAGAATTTCGTAATCTCCTTAGGGGTGTTCGAGAAAAAGGAAGAGGGATGCAAAGATGATATGACAACTGAAAGAAAGCATTCATCCTTACTTAAACATCTCCGTCAAAAGGAATTCGCTTCCCGATCCACTACGATAATAGGCAATCTCCCGAGGTCATAACGAAGACCTTAATGAACTTCTTTATATCATATACGTGTACTATAATAGGAGGCTTCATAGTGTTCAGAAAAAATATTCTTTACTGGTATGGAACTATATTGAACCACTCAGCTCTACTTAAAACTCAACCGCATTTCACTGCAATAAGTGGAAAAATTGGGTATGCCACGATAAACATAATGCTGAATAGAAAAAATGCGCCGAGTATACTTGCACGTGTATGTGGGGTACTTGAACAGTGGTCGCGGTAAAAATAATATCGATGGGTTGAGGAAAGAATGAGTTACGAAAGAATGTGTATCAAATGCGGTCGTTAACAAGTAGGAGAAAAGCGTGTGGAACTGATTTGTTCGCGTCGATCGATTGGTTGAATCACCAAACAGATCGAAAAATATAGTGCATGACTTGTGAGTGAGGGAAAGGGAGAGAGAGAGAATTTCACGGAAAGGTGAAATCGGTCGAAGATAGCTTCCAGACGAAGATGAATAGGAGTCACAGGAGACGTATGCATGGTTGTTGCAGGTACAAAAGAAGGGCGGGAAGGTATGCGGGAAAAATTCGAGATATTTTCCTAAGGTAACCCATTACTTACAAGGCGCTTCTTGTGTCCGCCTATCCCCAAAGGGAATGGCATGTAAGGTATTTACGCTGCTCTTAATGTCATCGTAATTTAACATTAATGATCCGACCTCGCAGCTTTGGATGAAATGTGATTTGGCGCGATGGCTGGTCCCGAGAGTACGGCCGAAGTTCATCTTCATTCCTGTGAAACGCGCTATCGGCAGGCGGTCCAGTGGTTTTTAAACATGCTAGAACGCCGTAGGACCATCAAATATCTTGACCTACGATTAGTTCTCCCTTATTCTCAACGCGAAACATTTTTCTATTAAAATCCGATGCGAACAGCACGCTAACTGCTTTCTCCATATGGCCTTTATTTTTAATCACTAAAGAAAAATACAGCATTACTGGCTGGAAATCATAAGTTACACTCATGCTGAGTGTAACTTATGATTCAATTTATAATCATTTATCAAAAACACACACGTGCTGATAGACAGTGTCAGGTGGCACACGAGTCGCAAAAAATCGCAAAAGATAATAGATAAAATCAGTGTAAAACAAAGTACACTCAAAGAAAACTTCAAAACCACAAATCTCTTTAACAAAATAAGAGAATCCCCATCTCATTTACATCAATCAATCAGCAAGAAAAAAAGGTAAATTTAAAAAAATTAAGCTGTTACATATAATACAATACACCAATAATCAATCAAATTATTACATATATTCCTTACATCTTTTCTTAAAAGTATACACTCTGTTAGGAAAGGGCTCGAATATTTTTGCAGGTAAGGTGTTCCAATCAACAATTGTTCTATTTAGAAAAGAAATTTTTTTTTATTTGTTCTCTGTGCCCGGCATTTTACCTTAAAAATTACTGACTTAGCTGAAATAGGTCTATTAAAATATTTTTTATTCGTGTCTCCGCAAGATAAAAAGAAGTAGTAATCTCCGTAATCATTTTATTTTCAAGTTTATTCATTGTTAGGCAATTAGTTTTTAAGAAATCTCTTATTTTTTCGGAGTGGAATGGTTGCGCCATAAGCAGAATGAGTCCGGAGGCGGCCGGCGCTGTCCGTGGAGTTTCTAAGATTACGATTAAAGGAGTCCAAGAGAAACTGAGTATTAACGGCGTCTCGTAGATATTCGCGGAAAGAAAGGAGGGGAGAGAAAAAGAAGGCTCAATTATTCGTTGAATGTTGAAGTCTAACGCGGGCAACTAATTTTGTCATATTTTAATGAGAAAAAAGAAATTTTGGAAATTCGGAAATTCGTGTTTCAATAAATTGTGCGGTTTTCTGATCTCTAGTTCTATTTAAGTGATATTTTTGCAAGGCTTCAAAGTTTTTTTGGGCAGCGTTACTAGTACTTACGTGTTGAAATAAGGCCTTCAAAGTTTTCTTGCGTTGCCTGGACGCTTGCAGTCATCTAAATACTACTTTTAATGAAAATTTTTAATTTAGATTTTTACTCTCTGAGTTGTCATAACTAAAGAAAAAATCAACCACAGCCACAAGAAGAGACATTCTTCCGACAATGGTGAAAACGTGTGCATGAAACCTTAGGATATCTATTCATGCTGAAGCCGGGGATCCAAATTTTTCGTGAAAATATGGATTCCCTAAAGAACGCGTGGGGAAAGTTGAAAAGTAAAATTCTTATAATAATGTCAAACTACATTGGGATTTTGGAATAAGAGAGACAATATCACCACTTGGATGTACACCAACCTTAGGATTCTGCTCCTGAAGCATTTTTTCCAAGGAAACGCCAAAGATCAGAACACTAATGTGATTGATTATTTTATATTCTTTCCTTATATGTATTTATTTTTTTGTGACATGTTGCGGCGATATTTTTATTAACAATTGGATACGTACCTGCAGGCAGATATACAGGCTCCTTTGACCGTCATTCTTATTCTACATGCAATTTGATATTTACATTTTACAGGATTGAAAATTGTGCTTGAGAAGATAAATAATTTAATGCATTATATTTTAAACAAATACCATTCATCTATCAAAATGCATCAATCCAAATGTGTTCATGTTAACATATGTTTTGATTAACTCTCTTGGATGATTACTTAACTTACTGAGAAACACTGTTCTTTATATTATCTTGGATATGTTTCCCTTTTTTTCTATTCTTTCAGACTCTTCTTGTCCTCCTGACACATTTAAGAGTTTCGCATTTATTTAGCTTAATATTTTGGTGTTTCAAACGAGGTCATGAAGTTGATTGTCTCTTGATTGTTGTGGCGCCTTAATTGGTTGATAGTCATCCTCTATGCGGTTCAGCAAAATTACGCTTCAGGCGGTATAATGCCGACAAGATCCATGAGCCTTGTGTTTGGTTTTGCACATTCGAAAATTGTACGCGTGATTAACTTCAATCGATGGGAAAACAAAAATTTCTCTCTTCATATTTTTCTTAGCATATATTTTATGCTTAAAATTAGAACGCATTTATTAAATAAAAAGTAATAATGGTTACTATTGGAAGTCGTGAAGCTGTGCGCGAGAAATTTTCCTGGATGACTTCTTCAAAATAATTAAAATCAAAATGTCGGAATTAGTGTGTGCATTTTCTTGAAGGATTATTTGTCTTCGGAAACTCAACCCCGGAGTTAATTCTTTTTTTTCATTCAATGACCCTATATAGAGCCAATTAAAATAATAATAAAAAACATTTTCAGATACGCCGCGTATGATTTGTATCCAACAAAGTGGAGGACGCGTCTCGGGTCAACAGAAATAAATGCGCATCGCGAGATACGGAAAAGAATGACAGGAAATGGTAAACAAGGGGAGATGATGATAATGATAATGGATACAGATATCCGGTATTAATAGAGAGAAGGATATATAGTTTAAATTATTTATATAATATATTTACAGCGTTATTAACAAATTGTTTTTCATGATAAAAAATAATGATAATTAATTTGAACTTTAGCGTGTCCACATTCATATTTGTTATCGTAACAATGAAGTCAAACATATAAATGTGCTGATTATAAGTTTTATTAGCAAAATTTATCGCAGAATTAGCTATCAAATTCGCGAATACATTGATTTTCACAGTGAATTTTGCATTTATTAAGGCAAATTCATCATAAGCTATTAATATAAAATATATTTTCTCCTATTCAGTTCAACCAATACAATATTTTTGAAGATCAACAAAATAATTTATGAAATTCTTTTCAATAGTATTTTTGCGAATCTGAATTAGCATTCGTTATTATTGATTTGAAAAACACGTTTTAACTCATTTACAGTCATATTGATACACATTTTAGTCATTTTTGAAAATAAATAGGTAAATATTCTCATTTGCACAATAATTTTGACACATTTGAGTTCATATTTGCAATTTGCGGCCCCAAAAACGCAGGCGCACCAATTTCCATCGTAATCGCAACAATCTTTCTTACGTTGGCCAGACTCCAGACACCTCCAAACCATTATAATCGACGCGATGGCGAGAGGGAGTGAAGAGAAAGTGCTCCTTTGTGCTTTCGTTAGTAAGATTGAATCGAGGATTCAATAATGGTACTTAAAGTGGTCCCTTCCCATTTTTCGATTGATATCGAGTGAAGAAAGGGACGACGCGAGGGAAAGTAGAGCATCCATCGGAGGGAGATGAGGAAACAAAAGACGGACAAAGGGAAGGGGGCGAGTTGCGTGGGAGCGGCGGATATCCCGGATTAAAGGAGCGAAAGACAGAGAGAAATAGAAGACGAAAGGGGGGTGCAGGGGGTGGGGGGCACGCACCAACGACGCAGCTCCCCTCTGCCCCTCGATTGTTCCTCGCGGAGAGCATAGGACGACGACGCCCATGAGATCGAAGCCTCCCTCCTGCAATGGCGATGGCCGGAGTGACCTCATGAGGACGCGCCTCTTCCAATTGGCGCCACTCGACGATTTTAACTTCTTTTCGAATCGATCTGTCAAACTCCTCCCTGAATTATAAAAACTGTCCCATCTGCTTAGCACTCTACGTTTTAGGGGGACTGTAACATTTTGAAAATCAATTCGACAATGCCAATGCTTGGTGTAAGGGAAGTTCTCTTGGAACAGCGTCGAAATCTTACTTGTGAGCTCATGGCATGATAATTTAAGTTTATAAAAGCTATTTTCTGGATTGAGGACACAATGACATATTTTTTATGTGCTTCTTTATCAATTGAAACCATAATATATTTTTAAAAAATAATTTGAGATTACTTATCGAAGATTCAGCTAATCCTGAGGGAACAAATTGGAATTCCTCTTCCCAGTTGAATGCGCTGCAATTAATTGAATACACGTTAAAGCCATTTAAATTACAAATCCTGAACAGCCTTATAATCATTTAAATATTGATTTCTAAAGCTTATTTGTCAAGTAATTGGATGAAGAACTTTCGCTGAAACATTAACTCTTTCAATGTCAATAGCTTCTACCTATATCCTATATATTTTTTACGCTTAGGTACGTATACGTACTACTCATCAATAGTAAAAACCGCCATAAAATAAAGAGATAAGAAGCCGGACAATACTTTTTTCTTTAGCTAACCGGAAGTCGTGAAGGTAAAGTAATCTCTTCAACAAATTCAATTAAATTATGTGAAAGTGTGTATACAATCAGGTACTCAGGACAAAAGAGAACAACTGTTTTACTAGTGTTAGCAGTAGGTAAAGGAATTTACTTGCTTGCAACTTTACAGAAATGTTTATAAATGATGTAAATTATAGCATTGATTGGCAAATTCAGTTAATGAAATATCAATTTAATGCGAGAGGTTAGAGAAAAAAATGGTAAGTTGTGAGCGTGACTGCCGAAATAGTCCAAATTTACCAAGGCCCAAAAACTTGGGACCGGGAAAGTGCTTTACAATTTGGTATTTTATGTAAAAATAATTGCAACCCGCGAAAATTATGCCATGACTGAATTAAATAAAATGCAGGAGTACCTCATAACATTGGCGACGAAACGAAAAAAGTAAAAAGTAAATAAAAAACTTGAAAATCAACGCTCGGAATTTTAATTTTTTTAAATATATCATCTCATTTGTTCAAATATTCGCGGTAATTTTCCGCATTTAAATTTTATTTTCGAACGAATTTTCAACGCTTTCACTTCATATCAAGGTGACGCCAGGCCGCAGCCATGATGAGTTGGACCGAGGGGATGTGGATCGGGAATGGGGGAAGGTGGGGCCGGAGGAGTTGGCAGAATGAAGGAGGATGGAAACGGAGACGAGGAAGCCATTGAACGGGAGAGGGGGGTGGGGCGAGGAAGGCAAAAGCAGAGTGAGACTGGCCGCGACATTTGCAGACAGCAAAGGGGGCCGGGGCTCCAATTTCACCTGAAACAAACAACTTTATTCGAAATAGTAAAAGCGGGGAAGTTGGATCCAAGTGCAATTTCAAATTGTCCTGAAACATGCAGTTATAAATCTTTGGCATTGGCATGTACCATGTGTTGTCTGAGATCATTCGGGTGTGCGGCTTGTACACGGTGTTCGCGGGAGAATTAATAGGAGACCTGCTTGATGGCATGCATATCTTGTCTGCTTGTGTCTCACATGAAAATGCCTGACATGCTGTGCGAAAGAAACCACATTGTAGTCGTTGCAAATCAAACAAGCACGTTGTTTAGCAAGTGTATCCAGCATTTTTAATTCAGATTCCTTAGGTCATAATCGTAGGTCACGGTAGTCCAGGGGTAGAGCGTTGGACTACTGACTGGAGGGCCCGGGTTCCAATCCCGGGCAAGCCTCTCTGGGCACCTGCTGTGCTCCACCCAAGCTGTGTGATTTTTCGGGTTACGGGCATAACCCTGGGAAACCATAACCGAAGAAACTGATGTGTAGCGCTATACTACCCTATTACACCACTATACTACTATGTGTGAATTACACGCGCCGTTGGGCTTAATACTCTGCGAATTCGACCATCACCAACAAAACCGACCTCCAGGTTGATTTCTGTGTTTAGGCTGTAATCATATTTTCACTCCCATTAAACCTATTACATCTGTTAATTCATTTCATCAATATACGTACGTATACTTGCTAAAATATGCTTTTTTATAATTATTTTCTATTTAATCCATAATTCTTATGCCCTCTTATGTATTTCTAATTATGCTGTTTGGAAAGGGTTTATTGGGTGAATGAGGAAAGCATGAATAAATGCCAGTCTCTCAATGCCAGTCGAGTAGTTGTCCGTTGTTTTGGATCTGCTGAAATTGAATATTGTCGGTTATAATGAGTCAGGAGGCAGAGCGGTCCAATATTGGCCATAAGAAATGATTTGAAAGAAGAAAATAGGTTTTAACGTCTAAAGTTACGTCTATTAGCCTGTATCAAATTTTATGACTCATTTTTCGCAAGCAATACCTCCCATCTATTTTTTTTAAATCTTGGATGTATGCGCTAAAATTTATAAAGGGGCAAGGCTTTCACGTGATGTGAACACGGCGGTAGCACCGGTTTCCAAGAAGCACACCCACTTGAAGTCGGGTGGCCGTTTACTCACTCGCGTATTCTTTGAGCATTCGCAGTACGTAAGGAAGCTCGAAGGGAAGAAAGGCCTCGGCTGTCTTCCTGGATCGCCGTCGGCCGAGGAGTTCCTCACCGCTCGCGTCGCATGCCTCATTTCATTCGTAGCAAGCATTAGTTAAGAATGTCCATGACGGGGAGTGACAGAGAAATTAGTGATTGGTCTCCGGGACGAGAGGCATCCGCAACCGACGGGGTGTTCCATGTCAGCGGGAGAAGAGACTGGCTTTCCCGAGAGGCAAGAATGCCCCTCTCCTTACAGCCTCGTGCCGTCCCCTGCAACGTCATCCTCTGCGCACGCGCGATGCCAGACATCTCCCGCCGTTGTTGATGCGACGCATATTTTGAGTGGTCTATTTCCGGTTTTGATCCAAGATTGCCAACTGCAATATGTTCTCCCGTCATGAGGAAACAGTTACATAAGTTAATGAATTCAATGGCGAATGTAATGACATGGTGGACAGTGTTCATCGCCGATGGCCACATCAGTTCCGCGGCATCCATTACGCAGCCCTCGCTCCTAAACTGCCACCGCTGTCGGGCAGGATCCGGAAGCAGGCACGTCGTCGTCATGGAAACGGCTTCGCTCCAAACACGAGGGAGGGAGATGCAGAGATAGGGTCGATAACGGGACCTGGCGGGTGTATTTTCTTAATGGGGTGAGAGTTTGGAGCGGAATACGGGAACCAATTATCTTTTGGGAGCCGCCTCCCTCGTCTTCCCCATTCATACTACGCACACACGCGATGTTCCTTGATCTCTGGGAGTCAGCCCGACTTCTGCCGCGGACCTCGCCGGGGACCCCCCCTCTCCCACCAACGAACGGTTGGGCTTGAACAGGTGAGAGTGATTTAAAGCGCGAATATTGTTTTGCTGCGAATCGAAACTGAGAACTGCCAACTCCTTCTAGCCCATCACTTGGATCGCGTGCAGCATAGAGGAGCTAGATTTGTAAATCGTTGTTATGACAATATTGAAACTAAAAATGAGTTAACAGTTCCAGGCTTAACTTCGTGGAATTCCTTCGTGATGAGGGTAAAAAAAAGAGAAATTTTACACTTCCACACACTTTTAATGTCCTACTAAAAGGTGTGTGGAAGTGTAAAGTTTCTGTTATTTTTTACCATCATCATAAAAATGAGTTATCATCATCCGTATTTCAATCCAAAAATTAGTTTACTGCAACTCCCATTCTACTATTTGCATAAGTGACGGGAGTAAGCATATTATTGGGAGAATATAGTACTGTGGAAAAACCATTTATTCTAAGCTGAAAATTTTCGCCAGTCGCGAAAATTGAATCAGTGACCTTCAGCTCCACAGGCAGATAAGTTACCTATGGTCTACCCTTGCCCCCTAAACTTACTATCGTATCCAAAATATTAGAGGAGCCAGGCTGGGAAGTGCGTGATTCCGGAGCGAAGGTTAAATACATATTGAATCTCTTGCACAAATTGGAAGGGTATCATTTTAGCATCGATGTTGAAAATGTATTATTACCCCCACCGTACTTCGGTAGGAGAGAACATGTTGGAAAATTGGTTAAAGTAAAGAGTATTTTATTTATTTTAGTACCCGGCAAGCCGCCGCTGGAGTCTGTGGAAGGGGGTGATTACACAACAGACTAATTTTGACCCGAAAATCTCCCTACCGCGTTCTAACAATGCAATTATGATCCCCTATCAGTGACAGTGTATCCCGTATTGTCTGTGGGAAGGAGTCCTTGAGTCGGCTAGTTCTGGCATCTATTTCCCGAATTTTATATGCATGATCCAAGCGACCAATGTCTGTAGGAGTGCAAATTATTTGCGAGACCTCGGTGCTGAAACATGCGAAACTGAATTTATTGAGTAAGTTCAACCTATCATTGAATCATCTTTCTTATAATGATTCCCAGCTCAACTTAACAAGCATTTCCGTGACGCTTTTAGTTTTATCGTAAGAGTTTTTAACAAAACGGGCTACCCGGCGTTGAACCTTCTCAATTTCCCGAACGAGTCCTTTTTCACTCGGATCCCACACGCTACATGCGTATTCTAAATGAGGCCTTACAAGAGCGTGGTAACAACGTTCCTTGACCTTCGAGTCACTTTTGCCGGCAGTGCGTCTAATGAATCCCAATTTTTTATATGCTTGCCCGCAGACTTTACGTATGCGAGTCCCCCAAGTTAAGTCTGTTGTGAATGTTACACCTAGGTATTTTACCGTATCAACTACGAGGGTCATCCGGAAAGTAGTACCCGTTCGTGCCGCATGAAGTGCTGACGACGCGAGTAGCCGCTGGACGAGGTCAGATAGCTTCAGTGGCTTGTCTGCCTTCTCTGAGCCAAGTTGCGTGACGCTAGCATTGCCTGTGTTGTTTCTGTGATTGTTTACAATGTTTAAAAAAATTGAGAACGCCGCCAGTTGTGAAGTGAGGGCAGTGATTAAATTCCTCAATGCAAGAAACGTTCGCCCATGTGATATTCATCGCCAATTAAAGGAGGTGTATGGAGACAATGTAATGGACGAGTCGTCTGTTCGGCGGTGGTGTCGCAACTTCAACATGGGGAGGGGGAACACACACGACGATGAGCGTTCGGAGAGACCGTCTGTCATTACAGACCAACTGGTGAGCTCAGTTGACGAATTCGTGAGGAACGATCGGCGCGTCACAATTGATGACATCTGTGAGCATTTTCCCAATGTTTCTCGAACAATTGTTCATGAAATTGTTAAACACCATCTGCATTATGCAAAAATTTGTGCAAGATGGGTCCCTCGCGTATCTCAATGAGCTGGCGGCGAAGGACTATGCAGCAGGAATACAGAAACTTGTCACACGTTATGACAAATGCCTTAATTTGCTTGGAGATTATGTTGAGAAGTAGTTTAAAGTATCCTCTTTCAAATAAAATTTTTTATGTTTGTTAATATTTACTTTTGTGTCTTTATTTCACGAACGGGTACTACTTTCCGGATGACCCTCGTAGCTACGCTCCATATAAGGTTTTTAGGAGTCTTTTCTTAATATCCTTACTCAACGTCCCTGTCATCAACTCCCTCCTCTATGTGAAAGCCTCTTTGCCTAGCGCAATTCTTCTCCTTACGTCCCTACTACTTTGACCGTGTTGCTCCAAAACACTTCCGAGATACGTAAACTCTTCTGCCCGCTCTAGTGTTTGCCCTCCTATTTTAATGTTTAGCTTAGCCTTTTTCTTTCTAGAAAATCGCATAACCTTTGTTTTATAAATATTGATTCTCATCCCATACCTGTCGCACTGAATTTCCAATTCACTGAGCAATGCTTGCAACCCCTTGGCTGACTGACAAACTAAAGTTTGGTCATCAGCAAACCTAACTGATTTTACGGATTCCCCGCCCACTTTCATTCCTACATCCAGTTCTTCCCATACCTCTTTAATCATTTCCTCTGCATACAGGTTGAACAGCAACGGTGATAATGGGCTACCCTGCCTTACACCTCTTCCTAACACTGCCCATCCGGACCCCCCGTTCCCCACTCTCACCTGAGCAGTCTGAGACATGTAAAGGTCGCGGATTAGCCTCCTTTCCCTAAAATCTATTTCTATTTTCTTCAATATACTCATTAGTTTTTCACAATTCGCTATATGAAACGCCTTTCCGAAATATAGGTAACGGGCAAATACTTCCTGATTGTATCCTACAGTGATCTCATTACTGCAATGGCATCACTCGTACCTATCCCTTTCCTTAACTCAAATTGACCATCCCCAAAGTAATAATTTTCCCTGCTCTCCATTCTTCTGTTGATAATCCTGAGAACAACTTTAGCTGCGTGGCATATCAAACATATTGTTCTGTAGTCCTCACATGATGGAGCCTTTACCTTTTTCGGAATAGGGACTAAAACGGATCTCACAAAGTCTTCCGGCCAGATTCCTTCCTCATACATACTACGAATCAGGCCATATAGCCTCTTCCTCCCACGTTTTCCTAAACATTTCCGTAGTTCTGTAGGAATATTATCCACCTCACCGGCCTTATTTAGTATTTAGTATTTAGTATTGCGTACACCTCACAAGTCGTAGAGGTCTTAGTATTGGTTGAGCTCTTATCCTCAACCACCAATCCAACCCTCGGGTTGCTAACCGTGGTGGTTGGCGTGGATGCCACTGGGAGGCACACGGCCGCGCTCGGCTTTGCAGCAGAAGCATTTGCCCTGGAGAGATCCGCCCGTGTGATGAAGGAAACGTCGAAATTTACGAATGATAAAAGAGTAAGCAGAGTGATCTCATTGAGGTTTTTTATTTATTTATATACCCCGTAAGCCACCGCTATGGTGTGTGGCGGGGGGTGAATACACACCACAGTAATTGTTACCCGAAAATGACACAGCCGCGGTCGGACAATGCTCTTATGATCCCTTATCGTTCGTGGAAAAATGTCATCTTAAATTTCTCTGTTCTACGCTTAATCTCTCTGATTTTATTGACATGATCTCTCCTACCGTAGAGTACAATGGGGTAATAATACATTTTAAATATTAATGCTAAAGAGACGTTCTTCCAATTAAAGCAAGTGCTTCAATTTGTAATTTAACCTTCACTCCATTAAGTGATTACTAGCCTAGCTACTCTAATATTTTGGATACGCTAACAAGTTTATCATAATAATGTTTTAATAATCTCACAGATCCTCTAAGTTGCTCGCGATCCAATTCGGCAATCGATCCAGCTTCATGATGATCCCATATGTACTTGCGGCATATTCTAAATGATGTCTAACAAGCGACAGGTAACATTTCTCTTTGACTTTTTCCTCATATTTACCTAATAATTTTCTAGTACTATAGTACTAGTACCTAGTTCCAGACTAAACTAGTGCCTAGTACTAGTGCTAGACCAGGTAATAGATTAGTACCAAGTACTCTAGCATTAGTAGGTGGAGAATGTTTGCTTGCGTGCATTTGTAAAAAGAAGAGGTACAAGGTAAATTTACGAAAACATGAATTCTTCAAAATTAGTAATTCATGAAGAGGAACACTCACATAATTGCTGATACGTTTGAGTTGTGACGCCGCCTTAGCTTAGCTGTCAATGGATTTATTTTAATCTACGTAGTTTTCAGAATCAACAGCTACCCCATTTCAATGTTTGGCGGTCATTTTTGGATAAAACATTGAACGTATAAAAAGTACCGGGAAAAGTTTTTGAAAGATAGATTTATGTCAGATATTGGTATGTCTCAAAAATCATCAAAGCATACATCCCTTAAAAGCGTCGACACACTTTTACTAGCGACTTTTCTACGACTTGAAGGCTCGCTGGTATGCGGAAGGTCCTTTAAGGGCACGCTTGCAAGCTTCTTTCACGACACTTCCCATGGTGGTGTCCATTCAGGGAAGGAAGATTTCACTTTTGGAAATAGGAAATACAGGGTTCGTCCGGAAAATAAGTGTACTGAGCTCAGGAAAAAAAATTTATTACACTTTTACATATCTTAAGCTAATATTCCTCAAAATAGGACCCTTGTGAGTCGATACACTTGTTCCAGCGGCGTTCCCATTCCTGGAACGCTCCCGCGAAGGCATCAACGGGAACCTCTCGAAGACTCGTCGTCGACCTCTTCTCTGCCCTCCACGAACATCTTGTGCCACCGAAAGATCATGTTTCTGGACATGGCTGACTCCCCGTAAGCCTGGTTAATCATACCGACAGTTTCGGTAGACGATTTCCCAAGCTTTACCGCAAATTTGATGGAATAACGCTGCTCCAAAAACTTCGGCATCGCGTTCCGTGACGTGGGTCGAAGCGTGGAGGTTCGCGTTAACAGAGCTCCTCACTACACCACAACTCAGAGCCGACTGCCTTTTTCAGCGTCGCTTGCCAACATACCCCCCTCCAATCGCAGCCCGTCAGAGCGGTGCTGGGCGCGCCTGGAGCGGCGGGAAAAAATCAGTACACTTATTTTCCGGACGAACCCTGTAGTCTACTAATGCCATGTTGGGACTGTAAGGGAGTTGGGGAATCGTCGCGGTACTGTTTTTAGTCAGGTAGTCGGTTACCTTGAAGCCTTAAGCGCTTAAGACCTTTGGGAACGAGTTAAGCGTTGATCATTCGCGTCACCAAATTTTCAGTCATAATGGCGTGTGAGCACTGTCATATTATCAATGCCAATACGATCTCCGCTTATGGACAGATTTAACCAACTGTCTGGATTCAGCACCTCACGCAATGTACGCAGGGATAAATTGTTACCAATACTTTTTATGCAAACATTGGATGATTTATTTTAGCCACTGTCTCAGCCAGGAATAGCCTCCATCTACGGAGTCGCGGTGTGATGTTGGCGGTATTTATTTCGTTTCCATGAGCTAAGGACGAACAAAGAAGCTGGTGGGTTGGGTTGGCTCGTTGCTAGAGATGGACCTCGGTAGGATGAAGACGCGGGGCTTAGCGCCCTTAGGTCCTCGATTGCCTCTCTCTCTTCTTGCACGAAGGCGCACTCGCGTTTCAAAGGTGGGAGGGGCAGCGGAGGGCGATCGGCTCGCTCCTTCCGCCTTCGTCGGGGTGATTTTAAATTTTACGCCCTGGCCACAAAGAGAGAGACAGAGAGGCAGCACTGTGCCTTCGTGCCCATAAAGACACTCCGAACCCGCGCTGGGGTCGTCAAGATAAGCACATCAGACGCTTCAAGTGGCCGGGTTATATAACCGTGACGCTCCAGAATGGCAAATTGTACCCGGAGTGCTCCTTGGTTCGGAATTCCACGTCAAATGAGATAGTATTTCGTCGTGTCTGGAGCATGAATAGCGTAAAATTCTGATGAGAATTTTTTTAGGATTTTTCAACCGGTATTGATATGCTATTTTTATGATTCTACTGTTTTTGTCGTTTAATACCTTAAGTGTAACTCCAGCGTTTCCGAGCCTGTCAAGCCAAAAGTATGAATGAATCTCGGGGTGGCGACATTAAATATAGATGGTTTCGTTATCCAGAAGCAATTCAAAACATTTTTCATCGACTCATGGGGATATTGTTCAGACAAAAGTGCACTAGAGATGAGTCGGAGATTCCTCTTCATAAGGCACTTGATGCAAAACAGATAACACCGAGGCTAAAAATTCTGAGAAAAAGATACTTTTACCATTCGTTAAACTCCGGATTTTGGATTAGATTTAAATTAAGTTTAGAACAGATAGATTTTAGATGCCATTTTTAACTCGAACGATAGAGGATCAGGATAAGATTGTTCGACCGCGGCAGGGTCATGCTCGGGTAAATGATCGACCGGGGTAGGGTCATGTTCGGGTAAAATTATTCTGGTGTGGATTAACCCCCTGCCACACACCCAAGCGGTGGCTTGCAGGGTATATAAATAAATAAATAAATAAAAGAGATGAATAAAAATCAGAGCTCGTGGGATGTGTGTGAAGCCACCACAGATGACATCAATCAATGAAGCTGTCCCTGAACTCGAACAGACCTCTTTGTAAACCGCGGGCGGCAGGGGCAATGGACACGCCTCCCCCGCCCTGATTGTATGTGCCTTGGAACTAGACGCGCCTATCATGACGGAACAATCGCTTAAAATTACCTTTGGCGCTATCTTTCCTCGTGTCACGTTGATTGCAGGCGAATGCAAGTGAAGGCAATTATTTCCCTTCCGTTCTCAAGAACATAGAACATGAGAAAATTGTCGCGGGGCATATGCCAATGGTCCAACCCCCCACCTCTAAATCCTCCCCATATCCCTCCCAAGATTGGGTCGACACCAAGGGGGGAAGGGTGCGAGGCTGGGTGGGGAAGGTCCCCTTCCCCTGCGCTATTTCCCTCTACGTGATCCACGCAGGGTCCGACGCAGGGGGACGTCTCCTCGAACCCTCCCATTGCCCCCCCCCCACCCCCGACCCCCAACGCCTCCTCCACCCCCACCTATCGGCTCCTCCCATCCTCAGCCGCATTTTGCGTAAAGGCTGAAAGCATGAGCATTTATTGAATCGAGATGTGATGAGAGTTGAATGAGTAGAGGGGAAAGATACTTATTCCAAACTCAAAAAGTTGGCGTCCGCCAAAACAAAGTTTTTTGCTAACCGATATAAACTATATAGCAAAAAAAGAATAAAAATTAATAATTAGATAGGGAAAAGTAATAATGTGAAAGGTGATATGGTGTTATGAATTATTGCATAATGAAATACTAACGGTAATGCTTATGGTGTATTTAAAACGGAATACCTGCGAGGACACATGGAATATGCGTGAAGGCGGCTTTTCAATTATGGGAATATGTGACCAAAATAGAACAATGATTTTTTTCCACCATAAAATACTAATAGTTATTCTCACTTTCTATTAAGTTGGCGATGAAGTTCAAAATACATTAGGGCTCCTAATGAATGATTTGAGAAGTTTGTTTTATTGCTTCAAAGGCAATTAAATTGTGTAAATGCTATCTTTAAGATAGCCAAGATAAAAGATGATTGACGGGAGATATATGAGGTTACTTTGGCCCAAAAAGTGTAAACAGAGAGATAAAGAATAAACTTTCGGTTGTTTCTGGCTTTGATAGATAACTATCTATATCAAAAAAGGCCATCAAACCTTGGATGGCTTGATGACCCACACTCTTCTTTCTTATTGGCTAATGTACACATTTATTGCAATATATTTTTATTTGGACAATTGACAAATATTTTCCCACACGGAGAAATATTTGCGTAATGGCAGAGAACATTAAATACTGTCAGAAATTAATATTTTTATTAGATCTTAAATTATCCTTTGCCGCTGGCGATATTTTGCATGTCAAATTATGTGCCAAAAATCTAGGGATCTTAATAGAATTGAGGAAAAAATGCAAAATTATTTTATTTCATAAGTTTTTTGTTACTTGAACTAAATTTCCGGAAACATAGAATATTCCTTTATAGGTCTATGGCAGTTTATCAGTAGTTTTCAAGGAAGAGTAGAGTGGATATTCATGAAGATGTTGTTCTAAAAATAGTGAAAATAAAATTATCACATAAATTACTTGATGAGCTATGTATGGAAAATGTAATCCTGCGATGCAGGCTGTAAATCATACTGACGCAAAATGGTCAACTCCCAAATATTTTAAGATATGTAGGTTTGCATGAACGAGGGTACAAGAGAATTTGAGCAAAAAATACCACGGAATTATACGAAAATGCAAATTAATGCAAAATTTTAAGTAAAAAAAGTTGCAAAAAGATTTTGCTCGAGCATTAGGGCCAAAATAGTCTGAGATTAAATGTTCTGTGTGAAGGATTTCGCTCTTATAGGCTCAAATTATGTTAATTCACTGCTTCACTGCCAATCATTGTGCCTCAGAACATATGATATGTACAGACCAATCCGGTAGTTTGTCAAATAATTAGTCAGCTCTGCAGTAGGCATATTAATGCTGCACGGAGTTCTTTTCCTTATATCTGCCATATTTCGTCACATTACAAGATCTGCATTCACTTTAGCGAGTTTTATCCCATTCATTCCTTTTATAGGATTTTTTTAGAATTGCGGGTCGATTCTATCCTCTTGTATATTTGCTCCCTCGCCGTAACTGCTCTTCCTTTGAAATTCTGCACTTCTTCTTCATATTACCTCTGAGTTGCAAGTGGGGCGCCAGCCAGCCACGTGCACGTCAACCAACACCACTCCGATGAAATCGACCACGCGTCTATTCTTCCTCTCCGAGGCAGACGACTGCTGCTCCTCTCATCCCCGTTCCTTCTTCCTCTTCCCTATTAGGGATATGAAGGCTGCAGACGTGCCTCGTTATTCCTGTTTGCATGCTCCCCCGCACGTTGCCTTAAAACTTCTTTCATTTTCAACAAAAATATGTGTTCCATTGAATGTTTCGGCGTTTGGTGGCTCCAATGAAATTAAACATAGCTGAAACGCATGCAATTTGTTTAAAAAAAATAAGCATAAAATTTAGCTTTAAAAAAATACAAGAATTATAATTAAGCGAGGATCAACTTTAAAAATATTCCATGAGCATAATGATTAATGTGGATGGTCTGAGATGTGCAAACAAGAGGTACAGAGGTTTTAGACTTTAATTTTCTCAACCTGTCTTTCTTATTTCCACAATCCAGAATCCATCCGCCGACTGCCTCTCCTCTCTAAAGCTACTCCCTCATTTGTCTCCCTCTCAGCGAATTCTTTTGTTTGATTCTGCTTCATATTTACAAATCCACCTACTCATGCACATCTTCTTTGACCAAGTATACCTACGAGTCATGCTTTGTGTCATGTGTGTACAAAACATTTAGTTCAGTGCACGTATCGTCTTCAATCAAACTCCGATCTTCAAATCACTACTTGATGAATAACCATGTTGTCCTCGAGCAAATAAATGGTCCATTATGAAAGTAATGCGTATGATTTTATTGTGACGCGACTATTCATGGCAGCACGGTAATACCGGTTTGGAAATGTGATGGGGGGGGGGGGTCTGCCCTTCCAAGGAAGCCGGTTGCAAGTTTGCTCCGAGCAGTCTGAGTGGAAAGACTTGCCTCCGCGTGAAGTGTGTTTTTCGACTTTGTAACACATCAAAGACACGTTCAAGTTCCACCATGACAAGGCCCCCAGGCACACGTCCTTCATCGCTACCAACTTCCTGGCTCGGAGCACCACCCCACCCCGGTGGTCCCCCAGCCCCCTTGCAGTCCCCACTTGTCGCCGTGGACTTTTTTTTGTTTTCCCCGACTGAAGAGAGAGCTGAAAGCAAAGCATTGGGAGACCGCAGAAAGCACCCAAAAGTATGTTACAACCTTCCTAAGAGACATTCCAGTCAAGGATTTTCGGGGTACCTTCTAAGTGTGGCAAGCACGTATTTGCAAGTGTATTGATACCTGGGGAGAGTATTTTTAATACTGTTAAGCATTTGTACAAGTACGATTAATAAATCTATTTATCGCAGAGATTGCGCATAAATTTCATAGCTGACCTTGTATTCTCCTAATTTACCTATTGCGGCGGTCAATCAAAATGGTGCGTAAATACGTGTTTTTCCAATATTCCCATTCATTGCGCTTACCATATTGCTAGTCATCATGGGCAGTATTAGTTGATTGACGGCAGCCCTTGCAGGTCTTCCGTTTCTATTGACATTCTTCCCTTAGACACGTCCTCTGGATACGTCCCTCTGGCAATCCCCTTCACATGGGCCTCTGGCGCGTCTGTCACCATTGGATTCCATCCCTTCTTAATGTCCCGGACAAGACCATCGTTACCCCCGCGGGTAGGGGGATAGAGAATACTCCCGCAGTATCCCTGCTTGTCGGAAGAGGCGACTAAAAGGGCGGGGAGAAAACCCCGAAAACAAACCCCAAGCCAGCAAGGGATGCGTCCGGACAGTGCTGTGGATCCACTGTCTGTGAGCGGCCATACCATCTGGCCTGCGATCCGCCCAGGTGTTTGCCGTGCCTGGAGACCCGTAAGGGAGAGAAGGGGATCCTAGAGGATGATCTTTCTGGTTACCACCAGGGTTTCGGATGCCCTGTGTGGACCGGAGAGCGATATCCCTCTTCGGCCCCAGATTTCGCGGAAACGGGAGGCCGGGAGCTAGCCACTCCCGGTCAATCTGTTTCCGTCGCGTCTTCGATCCGGTGGCGAGTGCCAAGGTTTTGGGGGTCTGCGTAGGGAGGTCGGAGGTTGTAAGGGTATTGGTGGGCCCTTGCATCGAAGATCCACCCCGAAACAGGCAACCACTCCTGAAGCGCTATATCCCTCGAGTTAGCCCTGGCGACGGCTCCGGTTCTGCGGAGCGGCGTCCCGAATGTGTGGCTCCGTAGTGGGTGGGGAGGCCGAGGGACAAATTATGTATTATTATGGAGGAAATATCTTTTCCACCACCCAAGAGATCCCGTCCGGACACGGGCGGGGGAGATAAGTGTATTGGCGTATGTAAGAATTACTTGATAATGTCATGTGTAAAGGAAGGTGAGACCTTGAAAAAGGTTTCCACTGCTCATAAAGACCTCAAACGAAAAACCCAGGGAAAAACTATTAGCAATGGGAATGATCCATGACAATCCGATAAAGGTGGAGGGGCACCGCACTCTTAACACCTGTCGGGGCGTAATTAGTCATTGCGATCTCCTTTATGTGGATGTTGACGAAATAAAGAGAGAAATGTTCTCTCAAGGAGTGACTGATTGTCGTCGACTCACCACGAGGCGCAACGGAGAAAACTTGAACAGCACCTCCGTGATCTCGACGTTCGCGCGTGATAGACTACCCGACAAGGTGTTTGTTGGCTCTGAATCGATCCCAGTGAGGCATTCACTCCAAATCCTGTGCGTTGTTTCAAGTGCCAATGGTTCGGCCTTGTCGCGTCGCGCCGCGAGGGTCAGGCAACCTCCCCGCGCTGTGGCAAAGACGTGCACGAGGATAAAGAGTGGTGTTCGGAACTTCTTTGTGTCCATTGCGAGGGTATACACCCGGGAACTCCGGGAACCTTAATCGAGCACCTGTCCCTTGGTGGAAAGGGGAATGCGACAGGACGATCCGGACGAGGAAAAATGCGTTAAATATTTAAAAAAATACCCCACGCCAACAAATCTGGCATAATTCCACAGCCTGCGAGCGCGAGCTCGAAGGGCCATTAAGGAGGGCCTTTCTCCTACGTCAACACGTCGTAGCAGTCTTCTTCGACCTAGAGAAGGCCTATGATAATGTGTGGCGACGGAAATTCTAAACACGTTGCACAAGTGGGGATTTAGAGGCAATATGGCCCTATTTATCAGGCATTTTTTAACAGACCGCTTTTTTAAAGTAAGGACTGGGAAGTACCTACCCTGATCCTTTATACAGGAGAACGGGGTACCCCAGGGATCAGTGCTGAGCGTGACGTTATTTTCCGTCGTCATCAACGACGTGGTGGAATGCATCAATGCTCCGGTGATGGCATCGCTCTATGTGGACGACCTAGCCACATTTTGCCGGTCAGCAAGATTAGCAAACGCCTCCAGGCAAGCCCAGGTGACTCTAAATAAACTGGGAGAGTGGTCGCGAAGGAACGGATTTCGTTTCTCCACGGAGAAAACGAAATGCGTGCATTTTCACCGTCTTCGCGGACACCACGTTACCCCGACTCTAAGCCTGCTGGGTAGGAATCTCCCATTTGCGGAGTCCGTTTGCTTTCTCGGCATGACCCTGGACGGAAAGCTGAACTGGCGGGAGCATAGTCGCGTAATACGCGAGAGGTGTCACCAAACCCTCAACGTTTTAAAGTTTTAAACTCACTCCACATGGGGAACAGACCGCGCTATCATGCTTTTATTGTACCGAGGCTTGGTCCGTTCGAAACTGGACTACGTTTCCATAATATACTCGTCAGGTCGAGAGTCTTACTTGAGACCACTTGCATGTGTCCAGAATGCCGGGGTACGATTGGCCACGGGCATTTAGAACCAGCCCAGTCCCAAGCCTTCTTACTGACGTAGGGGAGCCTCCGTTGGCAACCCGCAGGACGATTTTGATGGGCAACTATGCCTGCAAAGTTTTATCCGAGACCAACCACCCTTGTTTTAAAATTGTTTTTAACCAACGGTTTTTATACTTATTTAATATGCGGAGAAGGGCAACTAGGTCCCTTGCCGTTCGTTCCAATGATTTTATTCATGAGGTTAATTTTACCTTTCCTCAAATATGCCCCGTCTCCTACGCTAAATATCCACCTTGGTTAACACCAAAGCCAGATGTTAAGTCCATTTCTCATGCGCACTGCAAAGCAAAGACGACCGAGTCGGAATACCAGCGACTCTTCAGTGCCATCCTCGGCTCGCACTCTGACTTTGTCCCTGTCTACACCGATGGGTCGAAGTCAGAATCAGGATGTGCCTATACGGTCGTGTCCCGCTACCATAGAGTCGTGGGGAAAAAACTTCACACATTTTGTGGCGCATACACAGCCGAACTGTCAGCCACAAGGACCGCCCTAAGAGAAATAAAAGAAAGCAACGGCTCTTTCATCTTCTGTTCGGACTTGTTGAGCGGCCGAATATCAATATTGGTCTTTGCATCTATGCACCCGATAGTTCAGGAGATCCATTATACCCTCTTGTCCCTTCAGAGAAAGGGGAACAGGGTATCTTTTATATGGACTCCTGGTCACGCTGGAATAACAGGTAATGAAAAAGCTTACAAAGCAGCGAAGGAAGCCCTGGGCAAACCCGAGACCGACTCCACGTTGGTTCCTGTGGAGGACGTCAAGGCTGCCTTGCGGAATTTGGTCCTGAACCAGTGGAAGGAAGCTTGGTGGTCCTTGCAAAACAATGAACTTAGGGCCAAAAAATCGGTCGTTTCGACACGGCCCTCTTCCATCCGGAATATCCGGAGGGAAAAGGTCATGACCCGAGGATAGGGCACTCTGCCCTCACTCACTCGTACCTCTTCACGGATGTAAAGGAACAGCCTCGCTGAAATGAGTGCGACCAACCCCTGACGAAAAAACATATCCTGACTCAACGCAGCAATTACCAAACGGCCAGAGACATGTTTAATATAAAGGGAGACTTAATTAATGTTTTAAGGGATGACTCTGGCTGTATAAATGGAGTTTTATCTTTTTTTAAGGGAAACTGGTTTAATGAGGCAGATTTAGTTTGGGTGTGATAATTTTAATGCCTTTTGTTTTTATCAATTATCTATTTATTTATGTATTCATTTATTTGTCTTTATTTAATTATTTATTTATTTATTAATACAATGGAACTGAGGTTCTAATCATTTTGGCAGTGGTGCAAAATGACCGTGGCTGTCGACGCACCCTATAAGCCCCCAACACTACAAGTCTATCGTATCTCAGGTTGTGCTCAATGCCTCCGGTTTTCCTTCCCCTTATCCTCCTGCATCTTTTATTTCCCTCCTCAACATTCCTATGAGTTTCTTTATTTCTCATATAAGATGAGAAATAAAGAGGCACGTTGTTTCGTTATTACCATTTCTCTTACTTCATCAAACGTATAATCATGAAACTGTGTCCTACTCTCTCGATGATCGTCCATTGACGCTAAGGTGAGGGTTAACAACCGCAGGTCTTACTCCACGAAAAACCATAATTTTTCAAGTATTAATTGAAATTGAAAAGGCTTACTGCCCACCGTTTCCAGTGACATCTACATCTACATCTACATAATACCCCGCAAGCCACCGCAAGGGCGTGTGGCGGGGGGTGTTAGGTCACCAACCGTAAAAAAAAATGTACCACATGCAAAAAAACAACACGGAAAATTACACCCACAGCAGCGCACACACTCATGCAAAAATCCCTTCATCCAATACTCATGCAAACACATATACCGCAAAACAACTAAAAAACTGCACCCCATGATGCAGCACGAAAGCCATCCTACAAGATGCATTCTGCAGAAATTCTTTGATTTATTGAAGCAGAAAGTTAATTTTATTCTATCCGAATGTAACCCGTAATATCCTAGCATAAAACCACAAATTTTTTAAAAACAATTTTTTGCACATATGGAATGTGTTAAATTTTACTCCAGACCTTGGAAAGGTTTCTTTTTCCGCTGATACTCTTTTGTTGGAATAAAATGTTCGCGTTGCGAAAGCCGTAATCAAGAGTTTGACTCATCACTCCAACCAATACTATTTATACTAGCGTCCGCTGGATTGAAATGCATCCGGCTCCAATAAATAGCGTGGGAGCCTCTGTGCTCTGAATCACGCTGTTGCATGTCGAAAGAACTCGATTTGAGCCAACTTAGCAGATGCTGCTCATTGCCCAATCACTAATTGATTTAATTTCACGATTGAACATTACTTGCTACTTAGGCCTTTCGTCCAGGAGACGTCGGACAGAAATACTTCTTCAATTTCAAGTATAACCATTAATAAAAACACCATATTGAAATCACTTATTTTACGTGCAGAATACGATGCGCTTGGCGCAAAAAGAAGTAATTTTTTGGTTAACATGAACACGTTAACAAAAACATTTGGTTTCTTAGCAACGAGTTATACAAAGTGCAAATGGTCGGACGAATCTGCTCTCTGATGGAGAAGTAATAATTGAAGTGTATTGCAGATGAAACATTCCAGAGTTGAATGCACGCTTTTAG
This sequence comes from Hetaerina americana, assembly GCF_022747635.1. NCBI lineage: Eukaryota > Metazoa > Arthropoda > Insecta > Odonata > Calopterygidae > Hetaerina > Hetaerina americana. The sequence continues at coordinate 7,454,317 of NW_027286775.1, read as the reverse complement.
ACAATTATTTATCCCAACACAGAGATATCAAAGTACAAAATGGACTCAGAATTCATGAAAAACAAACGAACGGCATCAGGCAAATACCCTCTGCGGCATTTGTCGCCGAGAGTGATGATGGGGTCTCCTTTGGCTCCACAGCCGCTTAGGTGGTGAAATCATTAAATAACCAAGGAAGAAATTTCCCATTCTTCGAAAGGCATACGATAATTAAGGAAAATAAGAGAAAAAGTTCAAAATTTTCATGTAGTTTCAGTAGCTTTCTTTGTACGAAATTTCTTTTTTTCTATTCTTTGAGATAAAGAAACCACTTATGCGCTGAAATTCCTATGTTTTTTTTTGTAGAAATATATTGCCTGAATTGATTCCAGATCACATTGAAGTATTTCCGAATTTACTAATTAATTTTGTGACTCCCATGCAGAATAATATGGTGGAAAGTCACTAGAGACGTGGGAAAAAAGTGTAAGAAATAACGTAAAGAAATATTTGAAATTTTGTTGGCTGCTCAACCTCTTGGCTAGGAATGAAAAACAGGGGTAGGATTTGGGACAAGTGCGAGAAAAAAGGATTGTGGGTAGGAGGAAGGGGAGGAGGGGGGAGATGGCGGGGGGGGGGGGTGGAAGGGTTGAGGGAATTGGTCGAGGGCGGGGGCGCGGAGGGGAAGTTTCGGAGCAATATGCCTCGCCTGTGCAGACTGAAGAAATCAGTGGATCATGCATGCTCCGAATGTCTGACGAGTTGAAGTGGAGTGCTTTTGGTGAGGAGATAGGAATCTAAGGATGCTTAGGAATAATTGTTAGACTTAAGGATACGAGGGGAAGCGTATTCCCGCACTGGGAGAGAGGCGGACGGTCCATGGTTCTTAATAGTGACATTTAAGCCCCTGGATCTGCTCCTTCTCGCATCCGTCCGTCAATTTTCTCCATTCTAACGCACACCCACTTCTCTCAAGTCTCCAATCTATGCTCATTCACTTGCCTGAACGACCACGTTTGCAAGCCATACAAAACTAAGTTGCACGTTAAAGTTTTCACAAGTATTTTCATCACTGATAAAGGAATTGGAACTAAATACGAGGAACCGTCCTAATCCTTCTCGGTTTACGTTCCCCAAACTTTAATTCTTGTCTACTGCATTCTGATTATACTTTATGTTCCTTTTTACTAGAGACCTCATTATTTCCATGACACTACCACAATGCCTCATTACTGTTTTGTCGTTTCCGAGATCGTATCAATACTTTTCTAAAGAAGTCTGCCGGCCGGACTCATTTGTCATGAATGCTGCCAACGAGACCATAGAAACTATTTCGTCCCAGTATTCCTAATCATAGACACACATGGGAACGCATGCACATATGGTCGCACGAGCACCCAAATATATTAGTGTATATGATAATACGCTGTTCCCTAATGTTTGTGTATGTACAAAAATATGTTATCTTTATGCAGGTCACAGCGGCCTCCACGTGGTCGACGAAACTGATCGGGCAATCGTCGCTGTGTTTATCGATGAAGCAGTGCGCGTCGGGGCGAGGTGGGAGTGATTGCTCCCTCCCTCTCCCTTGGGCCTCGTCGTCGCTGTGGAGCTGGAAGTTGTTCGCGTGTAGCGCGCTCTGTTGTTTTTGCGAGGCGGGCGGGCGCGCGCCCGGAATACGCTCGTGGAATAATGCGGCGGCGAATGGCGCCCGGTGCGAGTAGGGAGGAAGTGTCGAGGGCGCCTTACTTCTCTGGTGCGGGAATGACGAGTGGGTGTGCTTCGGTCGTTTCGTCGGCACGTGCCAATCAAGGGAACACCCCCTTCCGAGTCTCGTCTCTTCCGAGTTGCTCTGCGGCCCTCTTATGATGGCTCCTTTGCTGTGCATGGGTGGCCAACCGTGGATTTAGGCACCCGCCTGATTAATCTTCCCACGCGTTGAGAAAATACTCAACTTGGGAGTAGCACTCTCTGGTGCCGTGGGCTTTTTTTAAATCTCTGCTTAAATTATGGTAAAATCACGTCCAAAATATTTTATGCAGACCAGTGAAGTTTAACGTGCAGTCAGCGGCGAGATATCAACAATTGCATAATATTAGGCGATGGAGTCGCACTAAATTGGATTAATAATGGCTCCTATACTTCGTCGAAATATTGGTAAAATGAGTGATTTCTTCTTAACCGACGCAACGTTTATTATTAATTAAGTCATTGCTTCGATTTAATTTCAAGTCCTTTAATTTAAGTTGTTTATGGATTAAATTCATTGCTGAACTTATATTTTTTGTATTTTTTAGTACCCTGTGAGCCACCGCTAGGGTGTCTGACAGAGTGACGGGGTTAATTCACACGCGGGACTAATTTCGACCCGAATACTTTTACCCCCACCGCGGTCGGGAAATGTTTTTCTGATTCCTTATCGTTCCTGGAAAAAATTATGTCTTAAATCTAGTTGTCCTAAATTTAATCTCTCTAATTTTATTGACATGATCTCTCCTACCGTAGGACGATGGGGACAATAATGCATTTCAACGTCACTGCTAAATACTATAGACACTCTTTCAATTTATACAAAAACTTCAATCTGTAATTTAATTATCGCTCCGTGAGTGATTGCCAGCCTAGCTGCTCTAATATTTTGAATACGCTACTAAGTAAATCATAACAACGTTATACATATCTAGCTCCTCTATGATGCACGCGACCTAATTCGGCAATTAATCCAACTTCGTGAGGATCCCATATACTTGCAGCATATTCTATAAATGAGGCCTAACCAGCGAAAGATAACATTTCTCTTTGACCTTTTCATCACATTTACTTAGTGCTCTTCCAATTAATCCTAATTTTTTCTAGCCTGTCCGCATATTTCCCGTATGTGTTTCGCCCTGGAGAGGTCGCGAGTGAAAGTAACGCAAAAGTTTTTATCCGAGTCTAGATAAAGTCTTAAAACGTAGCTCTTTCAAAGAGTCCAGCAAATGGGTTGGATTTATAATTGGAATTCGGAAGCTTTGTAACTGATTAAGAGCGGTCTCTGAGAAATCAAATACTAAGCCAAATGCGAGTTCCCAGCAAATGCGTTTTAATCTCGCGGACGCCGTGGTTTATGTCTTCATTGGAATTAATCTTATTTCTTGCCACTAATGGATTAATTTTGAATATTAACAACCCCTTTGCATTATTAATGTTACTTCAGTCATTTGAATTGAGAAATATATTCAAAATTACGCGAAGTGAATTTTCACGGTTAATTATATGTGATGATCATCGCAAGAGTTGGATTATTTTGACTCAAAAGCAAAAAGCAATGGGAAAAATATTACCAAGTCCTTTTTCTTGATGGAGCATTCAGGTACTGGCCCAAATCCGAAATAAAGTGTGTGGAAAAACAACCGGATGTGCACGACGAAACGTTGATATTCCTAAGATTCCTGCCGATAACTGTGATAAATTAATCGTGATACGTTCATCGTGATTTGCGCTGTGCTCCCCGCCGCTTGTTTTTCCCAGTTCTTCTCTTTTCTTCCTTATTCCTATGCCTATCTACTCTTCATAATCCCATACATGCATGGTACTTGAGTGCACAGTGTTGGAATAAATTCACCCTGTTGAAAATGAAATGGAAAAATGAGAGATTTACCTTCCTTTTGTAACGTTAAATTCATAGATAAAGATGGATCTGCATTACCTACATTGCATTTAAGTAATACCAATATTATCAAGAATACATTGTGCTTCGTCATACCTTAATAATTATTCCTAAACGTCATGAAGTACTCTCAGTCACTAAATAGCCGTTTGATGTGTACATGCCTTTTGATTGAACGAGACTCATGCTTGGCCAAACGCTTTATCTTCCACTATGGTCTTTTTGCAACACATGCAGCATACGTACTACCACAATATTCGTTTTATTGTATTACTAATTCCGTAAAAATGCCTAAATAGTTGGAACTCTACCCTTGTTAGTCAGAAATTTACGATGCCACCTTCCATGGAGCAACTTTAAGCGATAAAATTTTGTGGTGAGCTCAAAAAATCGGTGTCGGGATATGAAGACATGTCGCTGAGAATGTTCTTCCGCTGGCACAAGATGTTGCATCGCATTCTTAAAGGATATTAAGCCTCGAGAGAGGTGTTTGTCGAGATGGTCTCTAAGGAGCCGTCGGAAGATCAGAAGGCTGATGACTGATGAAGGCTGATGAAGGCATGTGACAAATGCCGGGGTATCTCTTGGACGCGACTCCAACCGCCCGGAAGGGCTCAAGTGACACCGCCGGACTTGAAGAATATCGGTAATTTGCGCTTTGATCTGAAGTACATTTTTTCCGGATTTATTTTAATTATTTTCGGTACAGTCCCTGTATGCCTGATAATCTTATGGGGTGCCCAGGGTCCTGTACCTCAGCGCCGTCCACAGTGCATGAAAGTCTAAGCAAGGGAAAAATACGTGCCAAAAGCAAACCTTAGCCCAATCCCCTAATATCTACACTCCCTCATTGGTATCCTTCTTTTATCTCGTCATTCATTCATTCTTCGTCAGAGCACTTAAATTCTAAAATAAACAGCTATATATAAAATTGGTCATCGATGACATATCATACGGAGTAAGACGTAGCGTCTTATGTTTCGACGGGTTTAAATAGGAGTTAAAGGGAGGTTTCTTTTGATGAAAATTGATTGACATCAGTATGTTTTATGCTGGAAATAAATTTTCCATAGGCTGGAGGCATATTATTATATTTTATTTATAAATGTATTATTTAGTAATCATTTCATCTTTTCCTTATCATTTTGAAATGATTTTCAATGAACTTAACTTGAAACACTGACATTTCGCAAGTGGAAAACCACGCTCAAAAATTAAACTCGATAAATAATGAGCGAGTAGTAATGAATAAACACTAAACAAACGAGAACATCCATGTAAAATCGCACGTGGGCCAGGATCCTTCATTTTATAATTGACCTCGGAAGCTTTGAAGCATTAAACCGAAAAATAAAAGCATTTCCGTCAGAAATGATGACGTTTTATTAACTAATTTTTATTTATATTATGTGGATTGATATTTATAATTAATATCGATTACAAATGAGTAGAATTTAAATTGTAAAATAAGGCAATGACTTATGTACTAGTTATTAAATGGGCGCGCAGTTCTCTTCGTTATCGCCTAATACGTAGCACGGGGATAATTGATTCGATCGATTCTCCTTCCCCGATGGAGCAATAATCAGCAGGGCAATTTTTTGCATTTTTTTTATGAGAGCGATCTCATCGCCTCGAACAGCCGCCGCATCCGGACCTCTTTGATTGGACGACTCCGATTGGCTCTTTCGTAATCGCACCGTTGGAAACCGGGATCTGTCTACTCAAGCAAACTCGATCTCAATGAACTCGCAGGTGATGGAAATTAACTCCCAGATGCTTGTTTGACTGTATTGCGAAATGAGTTGCAGGCATATAATCGTTTTTTCCGTTTCCTCTTCTAGGTTCTCAATCTTCAGATCAACAGCAGCAGTTCCCTCCCTCCCTCCATCTCTCATCTTGGAGTCGCTTTCCGTGCCATTGAATTTCTCGATTTCTCTTTAAGTGGGAGGAAGTTGGCGTTAATTACGCTTTGCGGAACCTTTCTTGGCCGGGCGTGTCATATGCACCCCCGGCACCCACCCGTAACGAGCATACGGATGCGAAACCTGTCTTAACCATCCAGAGTATTCTTTCTGGCTAATGAGTGAACAAATCTTGTACATTTTATCTTGATAAGGATTATAATGAGTCACAGTCATTTCCCCGAAAAAGTGATTTAGTTGAAATAAAGGAAAAATTCGTTAATATGGGCGATACAGCTTATAAAAGTAAATAGCTATGCTTTGTTCACTTTTAAGAAATAAATAGAAGCAATGTAATATTTGGATGACTACAACGGGCACCGTTGCGGAACTTAGAATTAATTATTCTAGAAATGAAGGGCCCAAGCATATTAATTGTGGCCCCCCCGAGAATTTTGTCGGCAAATTTATTTGAATAAAATTCGAGAAAGTTTGATTTTTGAAAGTTCTTGATCTAATGAAAACAAACTATAATTCATACGTATTTATTTCTATGTTGTTCTTAATTTTCCTTTAATTATCCTTACATTATTCATGTAAGCAGCAGGTCTCCAAGGTGAAGAGCCTCTGTTCGATAGAATTGAGTTTTTATTTTAGTATCTAGCAAATAATATAGCGAAATGTAAAAATTTGGAAAAAAAGAAGAAACATGATATTCCGACTCTCTTTTTGAGAAGCGCTCATTTAATAGATATTAATCGATTGAAAGAAATAAACGAAAGGAGTTAACTGCCGTTTTAACGGGAAGCAAGCCAAAAATGGTGTCCAAAAATATGAATATGCTCACTTACGAACATCATAGGAAGTTTACTAATATTTTTAACATTTGAAGTCCTCCAAATGTTTATGGCGATATCAAAACTATAGTTAAGACGCAGGTAGATTTATTCATATCAATAAAAATATCTAAATTATTTCTGTCCACATGAAGACCCACAATACACTGCTGATTGGCCGAAATTATGCTTCTTGCTGGGCATGTTGCACGCACAAAATAGATTTGTGGAGCAATGCAATTACAGACAAGACATAAAAGGAAAAAATGAAGTTAACGGAGATTGAATATAGGTTTTTGGTAATCCCAATTAAAAAAGTGATTAAATTTTTCATTAGTTGTCTGTTCTTGAGTGATCGATAGAATGATTTATTGGCTAATGGTACGCTCTTATAACTGATTCAATTTTCTTGAATATATTATCCAATGGAGACACTCCTTTATAAAACCAACGCCCTGATTAATTTTTCGGGCCAATGAAAGAGTTTGGGAAATACGAGAGCTTTAGATTTGTCAATAATGAGGTGGTTCCAGTGCTTCTTGAAAAAGTGAAAGACATATCCCCTTCCCCTTTAATAGACTTTAAGCGCTAGTCAAATTATTGCTGGCATTTCAGCGAAGAATTTTAAATAGTGGTTAAAAAGAAGGATGAAGGAAGGGTTAGCTGGATAAAAAATAAGCCAAGCAGAAATATCTTAGACTTGCAACTGAGACGGTTTTGGAGCAAGTAAGAGGAGAGCAGAAAAGGTGAGCAATGGATCAATTGAGAGGCCTCAGGATTTCTTTATTGTGATAGAAAATGCAGGAGAGGAATACATCATTTTCAGGTTATCATAAATGGTATGAACTAAGAAAGAAAAGAGCGTGGTTGTAATGCTTTTGTATATAAAGGAAGTTCTTGAGAATTGCAAATTTTTTCTCTGCAGTAACTTTTGGGTTTGACTGAAAATAACATATTGCAATAATGGAACTATTGGGTCATACCTTTGAACGTACCCTTTGGAAAAATTCTTAATGCATCCCATATGAGTTATGATTGTATAACAGGATGAAAATTAGTGACTTACAGAAGTTTATTGCTCGGACGCAGTTTTAATGCAAGTTATTTGATGCAGTAATATTCCAGATAATTGAGATGAATGACTTGATTGATATTCTTCGTACTGGTTTCGATTTATCTCGAAATATTACGGCTCCTAGTTTATTTTTTACTTGTTATTTAAACATTAGTTGGGTAGTTATCATTTATTATATTCCATTTGAGAATTGCAACCCACTAGATCCCTCCCTCTCACATGAAAAGACGCAATTCAAAACTATTCTATGGGCGAAGTGGTGGTGACATGAGTGACTCACGGGACGAGGTGCGCGCGCATCCGGACGTGCGGCGAGTCTCCTCTTTCGCAGTCATTTGTTTTCCCTAAGCGTGGATCGGCTCAGCCCTCTGATCACATGCAACACACAGTGCCTCCTCCAACAACCCGGCATATTGTGGACCTGGATTCAGACTTAGATTCAACACCCTTTTATACTCGTGTCTATCTCGCTTTGAATGCACGCCTCTAATATTTTCTAATCCTGATGCTACCATGCCACTCGTGGTTGGGGTTTATGGTGGAATTTGTCTCAGCTTACCCTTGAAAATATACTTTTATGGAATTTAATGTTAATTTCATTATCGGGTTCTGACAAAAAATAGAAATTAAAGGTTTTTAATGTGTTTACATCATATATATAACCATACATGTGTATTCAACAGAATCAGGCGAGATATAGTGGAAGTTCGTCAATATGGGAAAATGTGCAAATCAGTTTTTCTCTTATTTTTATTAAATAATTATTAACATAATTTACAATCAATATTTTTTCGCTCCCACGATCAAAAGAGTTCTTTCGACGTTCTCGGGGTTGCAGTCTATTATCAAAAGGTCGATAATCGATCGTGGAATTGAATGCAATATATGAGAACTATGGGGACTTTCAAGTTACACCTGAATCCCGGTGAGATAGCGCTAGTGTGTCGCTTCATGTGCTGACAATTCACGTTGGTTTTAATATGGCAAAACAATTTTTCTTCAGTGCGAAAAAAATGTAGAACAAAGTGTATTTTTTGTACAAATTGAACTACTTTGCGCTAAATTTCTTAATAATACATGTCAATAAAGAGCATTCTCCGAGTCCTTTGAAAGGTTCCGTTTTGAATTTTCAATCACTGGTCATATGAGAAATGAGAAGTTGTATGCTAAGAAGAGAGGAATCACTCATAACCAATGAGCAACGGCTTCGACTCACCGGAAAGTATTGAGCTACTCAAGCGTGAATGGAAAGAAAACGTAAAGGGGTCTCCCCAAAGTAATTTACCTGTTTGATGAATTTTCATTGGGATGTGGAGAGCTTCCTCCATGTGTGCGACCGGAGTGCTCTGCCCGCGAACGGAGGGAGCTCTTTGCTTCCCTAATTCCTTTCCCGATAGCGGCCGGTCTTTCCCACCTTGACGTGGCATGGAAAATTAACGACGCAAGTCTCTCCTCTGTTCTGATGGCGAGTTTTCCTCTCGCACGCCACGATCCGCCTTCCGATTATCACGTGCAAACAGTATTAGATTCCACGTAGAAGCCTTTCTTGCGTCACTTCCGTGACCTTGGAGGCCCTTGACACATTCCGCGTTGAATGAAGGATTTGAAAGCTGGATTGTACACAACCCCTGAGTGGGAAGTTTGTTTATTAAAAACCAGACAAAATATTAATGGTAGTTGAATGAATGAGAACGCCGCATGTCAGTTAAACGGCCAGATCTCATTCGTTCTTGACTGAGATGATGAAGACGTTGATAAATATTTAGACGAGCGAATGGCGCAAAACGACCTCAAATATGTGTCAGAAACCGTGAAATAAATGTGAATAAAATGGCAATTATTTCTCTTTAAACTACTCCATTATTTTCATAGCATTTCAAAATAATTTATTCATTTTCCACAGCTTAGTCTTCCATCGTCCGTTGTTGTATTGAAGCGTACAAATCGATTTCAAACTCCTCAAACTGACGCTCTGTTTCTAGGAGCGATTCTCGTTAAGTTTAAAAATATTAAAGTGTTGCGCCAAAGCTAAGGTTATTTTTGACCAAAAATTATCAGGTCATGGTAACATTATTACGATTTTAGAAAATTAGTGCTGTGTTTGAAGCATTGATTTCTAAAAGGTCCTTGCAGACTTTCTTCAGTTATTTATTTCCTCTTTGTCTGTTATCATTTTCACCATTAATGATTACGTATCGTTTGATACGTTTTTTATGTGTATACAAATGCCAATGAGAAGACTCCGCCAAGAACAGTGTACTGATGAGCGGAACAGAAGGCGAGAGAATTCTTACGAGAGGATCAATTTGGATATAGAAGAAGCCGAGGAACAAGAGATACATTCTCCCCCAAGGACTCATCACTGAGAGTAGAGAGTAGAGAGTAGAGAGTAGAGAGTAGAGAGTAGAGAGAGAGAGAGAGATCAACCGGCTTGTATCGTATTCCTTGATTTGTAATGACGGATCTATGGCAACGTGGCCTGAAATATGATGGCACGTGTCCTAGATGAAATTGGAAAGAAAAGTACAACGGCAGGAGTTTGGTACACGCTAAAAACAGAGAGCAACCAGTAGTGAATAGATGCAATGGAACCATGGAAGAAGCTAGAATAGAAAAAAGGCAAAGGTTTCGCCACTCATTACCGCTATTGATATTTTATGCGCACATTTAGAATGTGTTGAATGAAGTGATGAAGGGGTTTTGTACGAATTCAAAGAGAAAGAATTAAATATGCTGCGACATGCCGTAGACATAGCCACACTTTCAGAGAAGAAAGGTCTTAAAAGGATACTAGCAAATAAGGAGGACGGTCTGAAAAAATAAAACCTCAAGATGAAAAGTATTTATCAATGAAAATGATCCTCAGTCGAAGTAGGGAGGCTAAACTCCCAAGCAAGACACGTTTGAACTGGTGGAGGAGTTTTATTATTTAGGGCACAGATTCACTAACGAAGAAAGAAGCAAGAGGGATTTACAAGGTCTGCCCCAAAAGTAGTAGGACTGAGTCGATTGAAAAATATTGTTGGCCAGGATTGATACATTCACTCAAGAGTCTTAGAAGTAGCAGCCTTGTTCGTTCACACACCGTTGCCAGCGGGTTTTCCACGCCTCGCACGCCTTCTGGAAGGCGGCACCCGGAATGCCGCTAAGCTCCCTCGTCACGGCCTATTCCAGCCGTGATGACGTCCTTTCAGCATGGAGGCGGGGGAAGAGGAAGGTTGGGAATTGCCTAAAGAATTTGGACCCTCACTCCTTACATGGTCGAGAATCTCTTGGAAGATCCGCGTGCGAGTTTCCATTTGTTCCCCCGAGAGCACTCATGGCTCAAACTTTGCTCACCCCTTTTTCATACCGATGTTTTCGGTTACAAGTCAAAGCACATCACTTTTGGGGATGCTTAGTTTATAAAAGCCATGCGAACACTTAATCTGCGATCACTCTCAAACAATACCATGAATTTTGCAATATTTTCGTTAATTTGAGGACAAAAGGCGTCCTGAACGTTTTGCGTGTTTAACATCCTCTCTACCCTCTCGAAACAATTTGTCTCACTTAACAACACCCTACCGATCAACCCATGGCCTTATCATCATAGCATATCACTTCATTATGCTGCTCGAGTCTCTTTCCCAGTTTTGTTCCATTTCATGCAAAAGTGGATGACGTAGTGCTGTTCCAATAACCGATACATGACGGAGCGTGACCAGATCACGTTATAGAGGTTTCGAAAACGAACGATTTACATCTCGCAATTTCTGGAGGCCAACTGCCACCAGTCTCCAGCTTCCCCTCTCTTAAAACCAGCCAGAGAAACTGCTGTCCGTCTATCCGCGAAACATAAATCATACTGACGTAGGGACAGACCTTGTAGTAGCTGAATATGAATGGTAAAAAATGTATTCTATCAGAAGAAGCGACTACTAACGATACATAGTAATAGTGTGGATATAAGGAAACGAATCCTCAAAAGTTTTGTATGAAGTCTTCTTCACTGTGGATGCGAGCTTTAGACGATATGAAAAGCGCATATAAGAAGATTAGAGGCGATGGAAATATGATACGACGGAAGAATGCTGAAAATAAAATAGACAGAGAATAATTAGAAAACAAAGTGATACTGTAAAGAGAGGTCGGAGGGAGGCAATCGATGAAATATGCTTACAAGAAGAGGGGAATAAATTGATCGGACACATCCTGAAGCGCATCCTAATACTCGTAATTGAAGGGCACTTGTAAGGGAATAATTACCGAGGCATGCCGCGGGTCAACTATGAGAAGCATGAAACGGAAAATGTCAGTGCAAGGAGCCATGGGAGGAAATGAAGAGATTGGTTGTGAGTAGGACATTTTCGAGAGCTATTCGAACTGATTCCTGGACTATTAACCTATGATGACCATGTGACTTAGGTTTTGGATATTAACGGGTAAATGGGGCTCCTAATATTATAGTGGTACCCTCCATCATAATTAAAGATGGCACTTTAGGGTGGATCATTTTGTTGATATTAATTTCAATACATTATTCTTGTTTTTTATTGAATTAATTATCATCTTATGCCAAGAAGGACTAATAATAATTTTTTTTAAGATGTGCGGTAATTGAATCGGCCTAATAGATTGTGCTCATCGCAGAGTTGCACATCATGCGTGGGTTAAAGCTTCAAATTTCCCATTTCATTTGCTTTTTCTTCAATAAACCTATCGCGTAAATGTTTGGAAAAACCTTTTCATGCGCTTTTAATTTAATATTCAGGCCAAATTATCAGTATGTACACTCGATAGCTTTCCAGGATTCTCAAATCAACCAGCTGAATAATGTTTTTTGTTACAGAGTGAGTCCATGCATTGTATCTTTACTAATTATTGCTATTAAAGTATATCATTATTAGTACACTAATTTATTTGTTATAATGAGCATAAAGCCATAGTAAATATATTGATGAACTGGAATCCGAGGTTTCCGCGGCCTTAATCCATAAAAGTCAAGGCTTGCGGGCGTTCCTCCGCGTCAGGGAGTCTCTTGGCGACAACATTATCTCCAGCCATGCTTCGGAGTCTTCAGGTCAGAAGTGACGATGCGTAGATTTCGGGTCGTGAGCTGGGAGCCCTGAATGGTCGAGCCGGGTGTCAATCCGGAATAACCGTTTCCGGCTATTGGCTAGCGTATAACCGTCCTGTCGGTTGTAATTAAATGAAAATAATTACTAATAATTAATTGTGAAAATAATAATATGAAGAAAGGTTAAGAGTAAGTTCACTCGAAGTAATGTAATGCCTGATAATAATTACCCCACTCTTTCATAAGACCATTGTTCACCTTCTTCCTACACTAATCATGAATTCAATATATATACTAATAAATCGATTTTTTAATGCATAAAATATTTTGCTCGACTTACTTACTAATTTATTCTGGTAACGTATTTATCTAACAAAAGCTGGAAAAGTACGATGGGAATTAATGAAATACAATTTAACTCAATCAGATATGATAAGCATAAAATATGATAGAGTTAGAAAAGGTAAAAATATTCATTCGCGGTGGATTTGGCTGACGATGAGTTACTCCGCATAATCAGCAATAAACTCGCTGAATCTTGTGTTGGCATTTATCAGCTGGTGCCATATGGATGGAACTTAAGACACGATTTGCATCATAAATCGTTTATTATTATATTTTACACCCAGTTTACATTAAATAATTTCTTATTTTTCCGGTTAATAATATCATTACTATTTTGAGATTCCTATAGCAAATAGTTGGCATATTTTCTAATGGCTACCTTCCGAAATTCGACATTACAGCTAATAGCCAAACTTCCTCTGATGTTGTCTTCTACCATTGTAATTGATCAATACCAGAAATTGACTCACTATTAGTTTTTCACTGATTGAATACCTATAACTTTGTACGTTACATACTTTGTACGTTGTAATACGATATGGTAGTGCAGCTGCAAATTTTACATTCTTCTCCATGATTTATTCTGACAATTGTCTTCATTAAAAAAATTTGTCTGACGAAAGTACTGTTCATATTTTCTAATACCACTGCCCATAACCTGGTAAATTTTGCAAATGAGCGAATTATTATAACCCTGATAGCGAGAAAAAACAAAATCAATGTCATCTAATTTACATCGTTACACATGCATTGTACACCTTTTAAGTTCCCACGGGGGGAAGGACTGATATTACAATGAAGTGACACTCTTTGAAAGCGGATGAATTAATCTTGACTAAAAATGTCACATTTACGAAAAGCTGCATAGAAACTGGCTTATTTACTAGGTGGCTATGTATCATAAAGCATTATCGCTTCAATTGCGGCCGTCATTTGCTCTTCGTCTTCAAAATGCTGCTTCGATTTCAACCGAGCATTTATCTCTCAAATTGACCACCCCACAAAACGCACGAATTGTTTGGTGGACGGGAAGTTTCAGCACGGAAAGATGTAAGTGGTCCTTATCCTTAGAACTCGAGAGAACCAACCCTTGGAAGAGATTTTGGATAGCGTTTCACTGTGCAGCGGTTGAGAAAGCCCGAGGGTCTTGTATCATGCGTCCGCGCGCGCGGCATTTGACCGTGAAGGATCTCTCGATGCATAAGAACTCCCCGATTGCAGACTAAGGTTTGTAACCAGAAAATCATAATTCCAGAAATGTGAATCGATCAACAAAATCTGGGAATATTATTTGTGCCCGTAATATCCGATTATAATAATTGGTTCTTATAATTTGATGGGAAATATTGTATGATTAAGAATAACGTAATCATTTTGTAACTTAAAAAAAATATTTTCTTTTTCATTTATCTAAGATAACCAAAACAGTCAAGTTTTGAAATGCTGAATAAAAACAAAGCAGAAAGATGCGGAAATGACCATAACAAACAATCGAGCGTCTCGTGTGGAGGGAATCCGTCCAGGCGGAAATAAAACCCTGAAACTTTGCGTTTACAGGGGAGGAATATACAACATGCTCGGCAACGTGCATGGACCCTTTGTAAAAGTATTGCACTGTATTGTGGGTAGTGATTATTGTATTGTTTCCAAAATGATGATCTATTGCTATAGTTGTTATAATACGTATGCGATTTAATCATTTTAGTAAGCATAGTTTCCCCTTCATCAACTTCGAGTATTTTATAATCGAAACTTAAAGCTTTTTGTGGTTTTAGGAAAATATATTCTACAGATAATAGATTTTGGTAGGTGATAGCAGAGTTTCACTAGTACTAAGTACTGGGGAGAGTCTTAGTACTTCAGGGTAGGGTTTAGGGCAATTTTAGGGTTAGGGCAATTTCCATCCCCTGTGTCGGTTTTGATTTCCCAGGAAGTTCTGGTGCCCAAAAAATCACATAGCATGGGTGGAGCTGCAGGTACCTAGAGAGGATTGCCTGGGAATCGACCCCAGGCCCTCCGGTCAGCAGTTCAAAATTCTACCTCTGAACTACCGCCACCCGCATACTACCTTGATCAAAAATTTCCCGGAATTTATTCAGAAAATTAAAAATACAAGTTTATTCATCTAAATCTATATTGTCCCCTTCAAAGTAATCCCCATCGACTGCAACACACTTATGCCAGCGCTTGATCCAATCCTCGAAACATTTTTTATATTCGGTTTTCGGTATGTCCATCAGTGCTTCCTGCGATTTTTCCATTACTTCCTCTCGGCTGCTAAAACGCGTTCCCCGTAATGGTTTTTTAACTCGATTGAACAGAAAGAAGTCACAGGGAGCCAAATCAGGTGAATTCGGTGGCTGTTGGATGGTATTTGTTGCATTTTTCGTCAAAAAATTACGAATAATGATAGCACTGTGCGACGGTGCGTTATCATGGTGCGAAATCCACGAGTTTTCTGCCCACATTTCTGGTCTCTTTCGGCGAATTGCTTCACGCAAACGTCTCATAACGCCCAAATAATACTCAATAATAATTTACTGTCTGGCCTTCTGGCAAAAATTCATGATGCACTACACCGTTGTAATCCATGAAAACCGTCAGCATTGCCTTCTTTTTTGACTGAAAACGACGTGGTTTTTTTGGTCTCGGCTCATTTGGTGAACGCCATTCACTTGCCTGATGTCTGGATTGCGTGTCGTACTCATAAACCCACGTCTCGTCTCCAGTAATGATCCTATTGATGAATGTGGGATCGGATTCAGCCTCGCAAATCATGTCTTTTGCGACGTCAACACGGTCTCTTTTTTGCATGAAATTGAGGTATTTTGGCACCAAATTTGCTGCTACACGACGGAAACCCTAATCATTAACCACAATGTCTTGGGCGGATCCATAGGCAATGTTCAAGTCCTCCGCTATTTCTCTGATGGTTAATTTGCGGTTATTGACCAACATTTCTTTTACTTTATCAATTTTTTCACCGACTTTCGATGTCGATGGTCTGCCACTGCGTTCATCATCTTCGATTGACTCACGACCACTTCTGAACCGCTCGTGTCACTGGTAAACGACCGTTTTTTTTAGAGAATCGTTGCCGAAACACTTTTCCAACATTTCCAACGTCCGCGCGCCACTAAATCCGTTTTTTACGCAAAATTTAATACAAGTTCGTTGTTGCAAATTTAAATCCATTTCTGCAATTGTAAAAAATCGCCAACACACACAGAGATAGATGTACTCTTGGCTACGTAACTTTTGCAAATGTCAAGTTATGACACTAAGATTTAAAGGGAATATCAACAACAGATGTACCAATTTAACAAAAAAAACAGAACTCAAATCGGAACGATGGGAGCGCCACACGGTGGTTATTCCGGGAACTTTTTGATCAATGTAGTATATATATACAATATAGGAGCGCATAAAAGATATATATATATATATATATATATATATATATATATATATATATATATATGCTTTCGTAGACGTAACACGGAAATGCCGAATAGTACAATAAACAGTAACACACAATATAGAAACACAAAAAAAGGAACACTCACACGTATTTTCTTGATATTTCGACGGAAACAATCCGTCTTCCTCTGAAGATATAGAAGTAATGACTCATATATATATATATATATATATAATATATAATAATAATAATATATTAATATATATATAATATATATAATATATATATTTATAATATATTTAATATATATATAATATATATATATATATATATAATAATATAATAATATATTATATATATATATATATAATATGACTATATATAATATAATATGACATATATATATATATATATACATATATTTCTTTTATATGCTCTTATATTGTTTGTTTCTGTACAAGTTTATTATTCAACACTTCCGTGTTGCTTCGACGAAATCATATATATATATATATATATATATATATATATATATATATATATATATATATATATATATATATATATATATATATACTCATTTATATAGAAACAGATATAAGGAAAAGGGATAGGAACACACATAAAGGACGAACACAGGAGAGGTGGGGAAGTAGGAATCAAGCAGATCACGAATGCAAAAATATTTCCTAGACCGGGATTTGAACTCCGGATCTTTCCATCTGTTCCTATCCCTTTTCCTTATATGTTTCTATATAAATGAGTATTTGCTCGCCGTTTGGCGGGATTTCGTGTTTGAATGTGTGTGTGTTTGTGTGTGTGTGTGTGTGTATGTATATATCTATATATATATATATAACGATTGTCCGGAAAAACTCATACGAGCGGTACAATAATGGGCTGACACAACATAACACAAATAGAAAAGAATAGACACATATAAAAGAACACTTACACGGTAAATTGTTCGAGCTTTCGGCCCTCTCAGGGGCCTTCTTCAAGAGAGACTGAAAATATGCTATGGATCAGGAGAGGGGAAAGAGTTATGGGCGTGGAGGGGAGGTGCGGAGGGGAGGTGTGGAGGGAATGCTGGGAGGGAAATTAAATATGGCGGTTAAGGGTGGGAATTTTGAAGGAACGGAAGGATAGTATGTAGGCGGATTCACGAGTTCTCACCTCTATGTTGGTAGCTGAATCAGGTAGGGATTCTAGGATGCTGAGGGAAAAACACTGGTCGAATGAAAGGTTGTGGGAATTAGCGTGTGAAGGGATAGGAAGAGAAGAGAGTGAGGCAGAATTACAGGAGTACCGGTGATTATTCATTCGGATGGATAAGGGGGTAATGCATTCACCTATGTAGAAGGAAGTGCAGTGTTTGCATGATAAAAGATAAATAATATTTTTTGAGAGGCAATTAGCGTGGGAACGAGGTGGGGGGGCTATGAGGGGATGTAGGGAGAGGGGAGTAGGCATAATAAGAGGACAGGTTTTACATCGGGGGCGGTTGCAAGTTGGGGAAATATTGGGAAATTTGTCACGGGGGGGCGCCATATATATATATATATATATATATATATATATATATATATATATATATATATATATATATATAATTATAAACATATATATATATATATATATTTATTTATTTATTGATATTCAGTAATGGCGGAGGAAGGTTTTTATATATAAAGCCAATGGGGATCTGAAAAATTTCCGACCTAACAATGATACAAAACATTTTTTCTGAAATTTTTTAGGTCGGAAACTTCGGTCCGCCCATGTATATATATATATATATATATATATATATATATATATATATATATATATATATATATATATATATATATATATACAGGGTTCGTCCGGAAAATAAGTGTACTGATTTTTTCCCGCCGCTCCAGGCGCGCCCAGCACCGCTCTGACGGGCTGCGATTGGAGGGGGGTATGTTGGCAAGCGACGCTGAAAAAGGCAGTCGGCTCTGAGTTGTGGTGTAGTGAGGAGCTCTGTTAACGCGAACCTCCACGCTCGACCCACGTCACGGAACGCGATGCCGAAGTTTTTGGAGCAGCGTTATTCCATTAAATTTGCGGTAAAGCTTGGGAAATCGTCTGCCGAAACTGTCGGTATGATTAACCAGGCTTACGGGGAGTCAGCCATGTCCAGAAACATGATCTTTCGGTGGCACAAGATGTTCGTGGAGGGCAGAGAAGAGGTCGACGACGAACCACGGCCTGGACGCCCATCAACGACATGATAACGCACCGTCGCACAGTGCTATCATTATTCGTAATTTTTTGACGAAAAATGCAACGGATGACTCCATCAAAAAAGGTACTTTTGCGGCATCTCCAGCAGTTTCTTGATGATCCAATCCGAGTGAAACGTTGAGTTCGTAATTTTTGGCACCTGTCAAGCGACTATCGAATGAAATGTTAAATAAGGAACTGGATAAGTTTCTAAGAAGACCTTCTAAGCGAGTAAAGTAAGCGCATTAGGAAAAGATAGGACAACTGCAGAACCCAGGGCTGTGATCACTTCAAATAAGAAAAGAGAGTTTATAAAGGCAGTTTTGAGAACAATGGTGTAGGTTCTCACTCGGGGTAGCTAATCGTCTCTCCTTGTGCGGCTGCACGAACGACGCGTTCAGTGCTCGTAGTCATCTAATTATTTTTTGATCAGTCGTTATGTGCGGTGAATATTTGAGAAATGGATGATATTCGAGGTGTCGCGTTGCGTCAAAAGTAAATGCTCCACATTCCCTGCGCTACTCTCCTCTCGAGGGCACAAGAAAGGCTCAACAAATGCAGGAAAGACGCGTCAATGCATTTAAAAATGGTTCGCTGCGTATGTAAAACAAACGGCTACATCCACTCGACTTCTGCATGCCACCCTACACGCCACCGTGAAGGTAGATGGCAGGGGATGATTCCACCCTAGGCACGCAGCATCGAAGTTAAGTGTTGGAGAAATATTAATAATAAAAAAATAAATTATGTGGCCAATGTAAATTGTTTTTTAAAACATAATACGGCATCAACGATGCATCCATACGCATTTGATAAGAGTTGCTGCTGCTTACGAGTGCACTGAAATAAAGATTAGCAAAAATAATAACCACACGCTACGCCACTTTGTATAATAAATTTTCTTAGTTACGTCGAGTTAAGTTATCCCTTATCTTTTGAAATTGCAGTTTAAGTCTATCGGTTCTACAGTTTATATCTACAATATGAGTTAGTCGCATTATCTCTCCTAATTTAGCGCCATGGGGCTAATAATCCATTTTTAATATCATAGCTGAATCAACCTGTTTCCCCATTACAAAACTCCCAACCTGAATCCAACTTATGCAAGAGATTTAATCAGGAATTTAGCCTTCTTTCGTGTTGTTCTCCCCGTGTCACATACATTTCAATGGAAAATTGAGTTGCAATTCTCCGTTTCCATAGCGTGCATCTCATCTGCTGGTTTTAAATTGGTCTCCGAGTCCCCTCACCCCAAATCTCCTGCAGAGCGAGGTGTGGTGACGGAAATACCGTCACATGGCTTAGCGATTCTAGGAGAACAGCTTATCTTTTGCACTTTTGCGGGATTACCTAAATAGAGACCCAATTTTGAAAGGTGTAATGGTACCAAAGTTAAAATACATTGATATTATATTACAAGAATACCCGACTGATATTCTAACATCCTGAATGTTAAGAGCATTAAAATAAAAGTTAAAGTCAACAGCTGAAACTATATTTTATGACTTGATTCTTACAATATGAAGATCTCTGCTTGCAAATTTATTTTTTAATTCTTTTAAATGACTGAGTAGAAGTGCAGGTGCTAAATAGGTTTACCAAATTTAGAGTTTGTTATAGCATCGTTACGTAGGGCGCGTTAGGGCGTTATTTTGCGGTTATTCCCACACGCCCACCCTCGATCGTGGAGATGTCCTAATCCTCAGGATACGGTTCCGCCCCGGAATGCGAAAGGGACGTGCCAGGGCGTCGCGTCGCGTGCTGTCGAGGGCGCGCCGTGCGTGTGCAGCCGCACTCCGGTTCGAGTGAACTTGAGGGGCGGGACCCATTCGAAGGGGGGGGGGGAGAGGGTGGCGTGTACCTACCACCAACTTGGGTTTGCTGCTCACTCGTAAAATAAATAATTATGGTAGTTACTTGCCGGTCCCACTAACACTATTTTTTATCTCATAGAATAACTTATATAGTCTTGGTCAGCTTGTGAATTCAAATTGTTTCTTCATTTTGATCGCAATGGATCAACAAAGTTTGATTTATGCGCCAGTATTGAGCAAAATCAAATGTTTTTAGAAATTGTCAACAATATCTTTGAATAAAAAATTAAAGGAAAACTCCTATAGCCGTGATAATTTAACACCACTCGTCCCGAGATGGAAAACTAGATTTGTCGTCATGGTTTGTGGATGCGAATGTTCCTTCCTCGCCAGTGACCAACTACTGACACACTCAAACCCAAATGGGATCATTCACAGGGTTACAGGGACTCCGTTAAGGATACCTGGGGTCATGAACACAGGCACTCACACACACACACACTCTCCGTGACTGTTTACGGGAAGAAATTCCGCGCCAGGAACGAACACATCTTAGCACACTCACGAGCACTCAGGAAAACACTCACTCACCTACATACAAAAAGGATGAGTTTACGATTAGTCATACCACTTTTGTTAAATTTTTAGCCTCAAAATCATATTTTGAATGTGCTGTTGTATTTTTCGATAATTTTTTTTTCAGTTTGAAATTCGACCCCAAGGTGGCCGACTCACGGGAAACCTCTCTTCAGTAATGGATCTCATGCTTCGATTGTTTCAGGATCCTCGTCAATTTTTATCGGAAATGCCCAGACAAAAACAATGTCATTCTTGTCTATAACTGTAATGAAACTGATGTTTCTGTCATGGTCAGTTATTATATTTGAAAACATTAAGTGACAATTGTAATATGCAAGTTATAAAGAGATATGATCTATCGGTTGCCTTGTCTTCTCGGTATAGCATCAAACTCCAGTGCATATAATTTCTGAATTATATGCACTGGAGGTACCAATGTTTTCAAAGTCATCTGTCGACCACAAAACACCACCGTGGACAAACGTGGTGCCAGAAAACTTCCCCCTGCGTAGTATAATTTATTTAAATAAGTATGAAGGAAAAAATTCAATGGCCAGGAATATTAAATCTCTGTTATCACATGGAGGCATGCATTGTAAGACGGACTTCTTAATTACACCTATATACGAATTAGAGATAATATTCTCTGCTGCGAAGGCATTCAATTTCTTACAGCTTCAAATATGTTTTCATATTTAAAGAAATAGTCTTAAGTTGTAACTCCGCGGAAATCTATGGTGCTGGATTTTGATTAATTATCCACATGGACTTCATTTTGCACAATAAAAGAAAAACGAGTGGCTTCTTTAAAATAATTATAATGAAATTTCCCCCAGTTCTTTGAGTTTCAGGTTTTCATGCTGGCCTAGTTGAAAAACAAAATATAGCAATGCAATGTAAAGATGATATTTCAAATCAAGGATGACTAAATACTAACG
Organism: Hetaerina americana; assembly: GCF_022747635.1. NCBI lineage: Eukaryota > Metazoa > Arthropoda > Insecta > Odonata > Calopterygidae > Hetaerina > Hetaerina americana. The sequence continues at coordinate 7,432,465 of NW_027286775.1, read as the reverse complement.
ATTGATCGTTCATCTCGGAGAAAAGGAATAAAATGCTTACTCGGTATGAAGTATCAATCTGCTCGGATTTCAAAGTCACCTCAACTGTTTTCTCAGTGTTTGTTTGACATAACTCAAAGTAAAAGCTGGATATTGTGTTAATACCCCAGTAAAACGATTTTGTGAAATTCAATGATCATATTTTGGATGAGTATTTGGAGACATGGTGGACATATGATGCGTATTTGTGATTGTATTCAACATTTCGACCAGCGTTTCGGCCATATCCAGGAGCCTCTAAGTGCTACCTACAATTTTTCAGTAATTATTATTGGTTGATTAATACTAATTACATTTTACTTCGTATATATATTATTATTATTTATTATTAGGTAATCTACAGGTACAGGTAGGTTTTTGGATGGACACAGCTCCTAAATAAATATTTTGTGTCTCCTAGCAAAACATCTACATCAGGTCCCCCTTCATCTCTGAGTACTTTCTTCCTCCCTTCATCCCGTCCAACATCCCTATCCTGTTCCTTCCCTTTCCTCGTTTGCCCAACATTCTCCCCTCAATTACAGTCTTCAACATCCCACTGCCGGCCAATACCACCTTCATCCACTTTTCCTGCCTCCATAGGATTGCTCCCAACAAACCCCTCTCTTCGCCCACCATACCAAGTACTTCCTCATTTGTTTTCTTCTCTGTCCATTTCACCTTTTCCATTCTTCTCCACACCCACATTTCAAAAGCCTCCAGTCTACGTCTATCCTCCTGCTTCAATGACCACGTTTCCGCGCCGTACATAGCTACGCTTCATATCAAAGTTTTTTCGAGTCTTTTCTTAACATCCTTACTCAACGTCCCTGTCATCAACTCCCTCCTCCTCGTGAAAGCCTCTTTGCCTAGCGCAATTCTTCTCCTTACGTCCCTACTACTTTGACCGTGTTGGGCCAAAACACTACTGAGATAAATTCCAAAGAAACTGCGGGAGATGCCGCAACAGTAACTTTTAACGTAGTCATCCACTAATGTGTATTCCAATGCAACAATTTCAGAGTGTAAAAATCATTCGCCTTGACTGGGATTCGAACCCAGATCTCTCAGTATCCGGTCGAGTGCTTTAGCCACTTAAGCTATGATATAAATTATTTTATTCGGTTCAGAATATTACAGAGTTTGCTTGCATAGTATCAGGTCTCAGATTATGGGTACATCATGTTTTTCATAAAAGCAAGTGTATACATGGATACATACATAATACATACACCACATACATACACACTTGCACATACATACGCACACATGCACATACACACGCACACACATACACATAAACATATGCATACAGACGCATACTTGTACATTTCTCCATTAACATTTAGAAAGAAAATAGAAAGGGAGACAAGGTAAACAGGTATTAGAAGGAAGATTTTGGCTAGCAATGGAAAATTATGTATTGTAAGAAATTATCAATGGCAGGGTTGAAATTATCGATTCAATCAGTCATTCCGCAAAAAAAACTGTTCAACGATGGACGAAGGGTGTCCGGCACCGGGTGGCTACCGGACATCACTTCCCAGAGTTCTGATCATGGCTAGCGTCGCTCCGGTCGCGACTCGACCCCGGGCGACGAGTGCTTCGCCGTTTCCCGGGACGCCTCGTCCAACGGGTCGACGAGCGAGGACGCGGCATTTCGCCACATCTCTCCCCGCGGCCTCGTCCGAAGAGGAAGAGCCAGCCGTGGTCTCGACGAAGAGCGGGTAATTCGGCAGCGTTCCACAGGGAACCTTCTTCGAAGGAGCACCGCTGGGGGCCGCCAAGGGGCAGGAGGTAGCCTCGGGGAGGGTCGGAGTGGCTGACTGGGGCTCATCTGCCGAAAAGGCGTGGTCAGGAAAAATCAGGGAAGATAGTTGCTTGTGGTCCGTATCTAGAGAAGCGCTGGGAAGATCGTCGACACCTTGGCTGTCCTCAATGGAGAAGGGCGATGGGGTATCTGGGATTTTTGACTTTGGAAAACGTGTATGTGTGTCGACCTCCGGGGTCGGTGATGCTTCCTTTACAGTCAATGACACAAACAGTCACTTCCTTTACAGTCAAACACGATCGGAACCTCGATTTCGGAGGGAGTCCGGCAGTGTCGCTCTCCAAAACCCGGCGACCGACGCCTCGGACGCCGGCGAACTCAGACACTCGGTGGTTTCCCGTTGCCTTCCTCAATAGTGTTTTTAACGTGACACCATCAGTCGGCCGCCCCACTGGGGTCAGGCGCCATTGTAGCCGCCTCACTGAGGAAAAGACGCTTCGTGGAATACTTTCGAGAGTTATGAAAGATCATATATTCATACATACATATATATATATATATATATATATATATATATATATATATATATATATATATATATATATATGTATATATATGTATATATATATATATATATATATATATATATATATATATATATATATATATATATATATATATATATATATAACGATTGTCCGGAAAAACTCATACGAGCGGTACAATAATGGGCTGACACAACATAACACAAATAGAAAAGAATAGACACATATAAAAGAACACTTACACGGTAAATGAGAGGGCCGAAAGCTCGAACAATTTACCGTGTAAGTGTTCTTTTATATGTGTCTATTCTTTTCTATTTGTGTTATGTTGTGTCAGCCCATTATATATATATATATATATATATATATATATATATATATATATATATATATATATTTATATTTATATATATATTTATTTATTTATATATGATATTTCATAACTCTCACGTTTTGTATTTCACCTTTTCACAAGATGTGCTTAAAACATTTTTTAAAATACGAAGGTCATCCGGAAAGTAGTACCCGTTCGTGCCGCATGAAGTGCTGACGACGCGAGTAGCCGCTGGACGAGGTCAGATAGCTTCAGTGGCTTGTCTGCCTTCTCTGAGCCAAGTTGCGTGACGCTAGCATTGCCTGTGTTGTTTCTGTGATTGTTTACAATGTTTAAAAAAATTGAGAACGCCGCCAGTTGTGAAGTGAGGGCAGTGATTAAATTCCTCAATGCAAGAAACGTTCGCCCATGTGATATTCATCGCCAATTAAAGGAGGTGTATGGAGACAATGTAATGGACGAGTCGTCTGTTCGGCGGTGGTGTCGCAACTTCAACATGGGGAGGGGGAACACACACGACGATGAGCGTTCGGAGAGACCGTCTGTCATTACAGACCAACTGGTGAGCTCAGTTGACGAATTCGTGAGGAACGATCGGCGCGTCACAATTGATGACATCTGTGAGCATTTTCCCAATGTTTCTCGAACAATTGTTCATGAAATTGTTAAACACCATCTGCATTATGCAAAAATTTGTGCAAGATGGGTCCCTCGCGTATCTCAATGAGCTGGCGGCGAAGGACTATGCAGCAGGAATACAGAAACTTGTCACACGTTATGACAAATGCCTTAATTTGCTTGGAGATTATGTTGAGAAGTAGTTTAAAGTATCCTCTTTCAAATAAAATTTTTTATGTTTGTTAATATTTACTTTTGTGTCTTTATTTCACGAACGGGTACTACTTTCCGGATCACCCTCGTAGAATTGAAGATTTTTAATGAACTTTTTGCAAGGATGAGTCTTCGGTATTTTTTCCATTATTTGATTTATTGTTTGACGCATTGCATTAATGTATCCAAGTATTCATACTGGTGTCAAGAGAACATGAAAAAACTTGGAGAGCACGATGCTGGAGGAGATAATAGGCCAGGAAATTCTAGCAATAACACGAGGCACGTTTATTATCGCCTTGCATGCAACAGATAGACTTCGTGATCTTAAGGGTATGTTTTGTGCCAACTTGGTAGAAAAAATGAGGAAAAAAGCTTCACAATAACAGTTATTCGGTGCAATTTATGGAAAGAAATTCCCAAGTCCTTCAGTGATCATCTCTTTTTTGGAGTGCCCGTAACAAAAAGGAAGTTTTGTTAGTTTTTATGAACGTAGGATTTTGGTAGGCAGAACGGAATACTTTCCTGGGAGGTTTTCATCAATAATTATTTATAGTATCTGAAAAACACAGTGAGATATGATTGCATACTCTTTTTATATAGTACTAGAGGGGCTCTTAAACCATTCGATAGAAGAATGTTTTCATCGATGGAGATTTTCTCATGAGTCAATGAGGAAATTCTTTTATTATGAAGGGCTCTGACGTTGCAACGATTAGCGGAATGATAATTTTCAAAATCAAACAAAATTTCTCTAACACTGAAAAATAGTGGAAAATGGTATTCAAACCATTTAGCTACTTTCAATGCAGGGGGCATTGCCCCTCCACTGTGCCATTTATTTGTCAACAACCACAACATGCCGGACCATTGACAAAATTGTTTACTTGACTATTTTGAAAATTTCAACCGAGGTGGCTGTATGAGTGAGTTGGCACATCTCAAAAAATAGTAAAACACAATTTACAGGACAAGAAACCATTAACGTCTGTTATAACTTAAACTTACCGAGCAATGCTGGGCACTTTTGGATAATTTCACGGGCACATACAATTCGCCAAATATTATGTGCCTCAAGAATATAAATATATATTAATTCTTGTATATATATATATATGTATATAAATAAATAAATAAATATATATATATATATATATATATATATATATATATATATATACATATCTAGAGAGTAGAAAATTGGGGAACTTGGGTGCATAAACCACTACCGAGGAATTCAGTTCGTTTCCTCGATAGCTCCATCGGGAGAGCATCGGCTCTGCAAGCCGAAGATCTGTGGTTCAAATACCAGTCAAGGAAAATGCGATACAATTTTACATACCCTAAGAAAATCTATTGGCTGTGAGTAAGAAATCAAATGAAGTATCGCGATGGCATTGACCAACGCCAATGTTTTCCAGTTTTAATATCTGCATAGCATACATATCTACATTCAAAACTCCTTAACTGAATTATTGCGTTACAAAGTGAATGCATATTTTGTAAATATGATGCTTATATTAGTTGCATTACACACTTTATTTCATACAATTCAACATGCTATGTTATAAAAAAATGTAATTTATGTTCAACATGACCAAGGAAAACAGTAGAATGAAAATTAAATGTTTGCCTTGGGTCATTCTTATGAGAATATTGCTCCTCTTTCGAAACTAAAATATAAGTAAGGAAATGACAAGTTGTCATTAACTTGTGGGGCAATAAAATACAATGTTAGCAGTAATAATTAAAATAACTAAGTTAACTTATTTTCAAAATAAACTTCAATGATTTTCTTTTTTCCCCACGGTTAGGTGCTAAATTTGAAAATTGCACCCTCCCCAGCCCCCCTTGCCCCAGGGCAGCCCTCGGGTGCGCCTCGCTAGGTGCGCTCGCTCTCCCTGGCCTACGGATCTTTACCGCCGTGGCCCTCAATTTTCAAGGGCCCCGGAGACAGGACGATTCCATTAGCACCACTTGACGAAATTAAGGTATAGATGCATTCAAGTCCTTTTTTTTGTCTAGCATCATATTTAAAATTATAATTGCGCCACCATTACTTACTTCTACATTAATCGGTTTCATTAGTGTCCATACAAAACTCATGCGGTAACACTTGACTCATTATTTCTTTGGAAATTTTCAACTTTTTCCTTATTTAATTCAAAAATCACGGATGTTGGCTTTATTTAGAATTAGTTAGCGGTTTGTTTTCACTTAAATCGAGGGAATGCTGGGTGTACTTTGGTGAAAGCGTCATTTTCCCTTCAAAGTGAGAAATCAAAAAGGATATTAAAATTTAAAATGATCAGAGCAGTGAAAATTTGAAAGAAAAAGGAGACACCAATGGTGCTAAAATAATCAGAAAAAATGACGAAGGTGCTTAAGTGAAAGCCAAGAAACACTCTTTGACGTAATTAAATACAGCAATACGAAATGTGAAGACTATTAAAGGACTAGGAGAGTGTAATGAATTCCAAACCAAATGAAATCCGGATGGATAGATTATATTGGCACTATACTACAATCAGCCCAATAGTAAGGGGAAATCAACGCATCATCCTCCTGAACTTGATATTTTCGAGTGGAATGATGATGCATATTGCTGGACGAACTTGAACCAGATTTAAAGGACAGCACTAGTTACCGGGTAAAAATAACTAGGATGCCTTCATGGGAACGACATATGAATGAAAAAAATAAATAAAGTAATTGGATACGACAGTTAGAATTCTTTCCAGCATTCTCAAGATAGCCGGCCTAGGGAAGGAAATAAATGAAACTCCTTCAAAGGCTTTGCTGGCATTTTTATGAACGGGGAAGTAAAAGCTACCCTTTATCAAAGAAAACCCAAGGTGGAAGTAAGGAAGAAGGAAGAGGACTTACAAGTATCATTGAACGCAATGCAATTGAACAAATAATGAAGTAATGTAATACGAAAGGAAGTAAAAAGGAATGAATTCTAGTTTGCGGAATGATCCGGAATCGAATATCAACCGAATATTTCGATTTCGAAAGTGTCTTTCACTGGTTGCCCAAAACGACGCTTATCATTTGTGGATATGCGACCATGTTTAAATTCTTTGACCTAATTTTAAATATTCGATAACACATGAGAAAATACGGTATGAACTTTATCCAACTCGACTCAGACCTCGTTTGGTTTTAAGAAGTGTGTAATCACCAAACGAAAGTCATTGTTTTCCATTTTTCCAGATAAACAAAAGTCTGCCTCTTCAACAGACCATGAAAATGAGACCTCACGATGCATATATAGTATAGTAGGTAAAACGTTAACAGTAGTCCAGTAAGAGCTGACGCTTACAAAAAGAAAAACGTTTTCGATACTACAAGAGCTGTCCCTTAAATTTTATAAGACATTTTTGATGCTTCACCTAATGTGAATTTTATCAACGTTTTGGAAATAGTTACCACGCTCTTTCTCCAAATTCTCGAAATTCCTTGCAGTTATTTTCTCGTAAACCGACTGACAATTATCAGAGGACATTTCATATTTCATATAAGCTTCCTAATTTTTCATATATATTTCGTATTTCGTTTTGCCTGGGATGTTTGATGACGTCATTTGACAGTAGAATTTTAATTTGTATTCATTTCTAGGATGAAATTGATTGATCTTTAGGAGTTTTCGCCTACAGAAATCACTTTATTACCATCAACGTTTTCACTTGTGTGGGATTGAAACAACGTGATTTATTGGAACACATTTCTCTTTCTAAAATTAAAACTTTGCCTTTCTAGTCCTGGCCATGTCAAATATTTCCTCAATAAATATTTTTTATCATATACATTTATTTCATGATTTAATCTTTAGAGAGTGTCATAATTACGTATGTGCGATAAAAATGTTTTAAATTTAAAAAAATTCTTCCTGAAGATATGTGTAAAGACATTGTTTAATTGAATTAGCAGAGGTTATATGCACATAATTTTTCACAATTATCAATTTTGGGCAGAGGCACTAAGTATCCGGTGGCTCACAATGGTCTCAAGCCACTATCTAAATGGTTTTAGATTTATTTAAATAATCACGACTACGAGTGAAATTCATTTCTTGTAAAATAACCGAGCTAATCTATTCATATTTGGAAAATTGCAGCACATGAAATATTTTATTTTTTTCTTTCATGGACACACTTTCATTGGTATTGAAGAGTTTCAATAACTAGGTAATGAATCTATTTGTAGGGTCAATTTCACGAATTTTGGTCTCCTTTAAATATTTTTTCTTCTCCTTTGATTTCAGTTTATTTTTAATTTGAAATGAGTTGAAAATATTGGGTCACCATCAACGGGATCCTACACCAAAAAAAGGGCAAAGTACAAAATCCGTCGTCTTATATGATCCAATGTATTTTCTTCGCTTCCATCTCAAAACGGTATTGATGAAAAACCTTTTCACTCAATGTGTTATCCAATTACCTCATTACCGTTCGGATGGAGGCAAAGCGTTACGGTGGAAAAATTCTGGCTGTGAAATAGGAAGACGTTGGTGGTGTCTGGGAGGAAATCATCGGGCGGGAAAAAAAACCAAGGAGGGATATGGGGATGTGGAGTACGTGATATGGGAAGCCGTGGGGAGGGAATGCTGCGAGGGGCGCGGAGAGGACCGGCACGGGGATGGGAGGGGGAGGGAGAAAAGGGTAGACGAGGAGGCAGGCAAAGGGGAGACGAAGGGGTACTTACGCTAGGGTGGGCCCGCCAAGGAATCGGGTATAATTGGAGGGAGGGGAACGCCGACGGTGGAGGAAAAAAACAGACAGACACGCACCAAAGGAACTCGAACGATTTTTCTCCTCAAAACTGAAAGAACACTATTCTAAAAGCGTCGACGTTACGACTTGTTTTTAAATTGCTCTCAGAGGTGCTTTCGGGGATTTTTCAACCAAGAATATTTTTCGAGCAAAATATCGTTTATGGCAGCTCTTGAGTTGCTTTTCGTGATACTTTTTATAAAAATCATCATCATATTGTTTCATTATGCCAGGGTATGCCCGCACGTGACAATGCGTGACAACGGAAACAATGGTGTTACGCGCGCGCACCCGTAGTCGACTCTAGAATGTCCCGAGATGGGTTATCCTAAAGGTTAGGCCATTTTGGTAACATTATGTCAATGCAAATTGCATCAAGCAATTCACAGGCGCATCGCCAAATTCCCACGTTCGATGCCGTTGCTGAACCTACTGTCATGGAAACGAGTGCTCCGGCGCTCAGAACAAGGAACGGTTGGAAGACAAAAGAAGTTCTCTCATTACGTTATCTTTCTCATATTTCTCAATTTTCATGAATTCCATCGTCTTTCTTCCTTGCATATCATTTCACGCTTTACATCACTTCTTGGAAAATGTCTCATGCTCTTTGGGATATTTTAGACCATTGAAATATTGTTGAAGCGTTTACTGCCTCATATCTTTTGTTCACGCATAAAAAAATTGCATCGAGTGAGGTACTTTTCCATTCATTTATATCTGCATCGATGTCAGTAAATTATGGTTGTTTTTACGCGATCATTTATTTTAAATTTAGCACACTATCATTTTAGCATAATATGAAATATCCATATTAAATAAGTTGAAATTCTGTGTCCTCTTATGGACAGGGAGTAAGAAATGGAGCGCTTTGTGTGATATGGGTGGCAACTATTGTAGTGTAAGTATTGCTGTTTGTTTGTGGGTTTAATATGTACGGAGGTGTGAAATGTTTGGTTTCTTAATGTTCCATTTACATCCAGGAAAATATTTATAAAATCGTCCGATTTTATCCTCCCGTCACTCCCCAACTGAAAAAAATCTCTGCATTTGTTTACCACTATCACACAAAACGCTCCATTCCTTACTCCCTGTCCATAAGAGGACACAGAATTTGCAATGACCCTGATTCCCTTGATAATTTCCTTTCAAGTCTACACTGTTCCCTCCTCAAAAGAGGTTATCCCGAATCCCTCCTGAAAAAAAGAATCCGAAAACATGAGTACACTCCCAAACCTTCCTCCACCGCGGAACCCCACCCTCTCTCAATTTGCTCAACATACTTCCCGGGCTTAGAATCTCTACGATCAATCCTAAAAGACCTCTACCCTATCCTAAAAAATCATAATGCCACTGCCAACCTTTTTCCCAAGTGCCCCTCAGTTACTTTCAAACGCCCCGCCAACCTATCCGATCTCCTCAAATCAACAAATCCACTCCTTAAATCCCCAACCCGTCCCAAAACCACTCCAACGCCATGCAATAAACCCAGATGCAAAACATGCCCTATTTTCAAAACCAAAATCCCATCCCTCTCCCACCCGCTTTTTAACTCTCTCCCACCAATTCCCTCCTCTACTTGCACATCTAGCAATGTAGTGTACCTTTTGAAGTGCCAAATTTGCCCTGCCTATTATATTGGGCAGTGCACCACACCACTCGATATCAGAATCAACAACCACCGAGCCTCATGCAAAAACTCTTCCTTAATTGATATGCTCCCTATCCCCAAACACGCCTCCGAACACAACACTCCCTTTGATTAATGCTATAGTGTATCCATCATAGCATCCCTCCCACCCTCTGATCCTCCTCTGAAACTGAAAACATTAGAGCAATCAGTTCAATAGTTTCAGCCTCAACTTTGTGGAAGTTCATTTTAATAAATGAAAAAGAAACACTTTGTTCCAATCCACCACTTCATAACAGGTACCTGTAATTACAAGTACCTGTAATTACAAGTACCTGTAATAAAGTGGTGGATTGGAACAAAGTGTTTCTTTTTCATTTATTAGAGCAATCCTTCATCTGGCTCTTGTAGACCTGGAAATGGCCAGGAATCAATATTAGGCATTAATTACCCTGCTCCAATTATATTTTCATCCCCCTTCCGCCCCCATCACTTTCTACATTTTCCCCACCCTTCTAAAGCTGTCCCTCCAAACCCGTCCTTTCGGAATTCTCTCCCCACCTTCCCCTTCCATCCATCGCTCTAGCCCTCGTATTCCATTCAGTTCTGTCCCTCTCTTCCTTGTTAAAGGTGGTCACGACCACCGAAAATTTGAAAAATAGTGAGTCTCTTTTTTGTGTGTTTCTGTGTTTTTGTCTGTGTCCACTAGTGCTAAGTGATATAAATTATATATATATATATATATATATATATATATATATATATGTATATATATATATATATATATATATATAGAATACTCTTTGTCATTCTGCCTGTTAAGATAAAACTCGCCAACATTATGTTTTTTCTCACCCTTAGTCTTGACTTAAATTTGTGGGATCAATTTTAAATTTACCACACCTTTTGAAATAAAAGAGATTTCTTGAAGCAAAGTCGGTGACGTATTCCGATGAATGAGAATGATACATCCTGAAAGAGGATGTACTTTCAATTTCGGTAAAGAGGTAGTCACCAACAATGGCGTGTAATTTATCATTGCATTTAATTGAATTTAGCTATATTCACATTTTTAATCCAATCATATTTACGTGGAAATATTTATGCCACTTGCAACGAAAAGCTGAAAGATATTATTTTTATCTTTAAAGGTCAGAAGTGTTGTATATAACGTAACATTTAATATGGCGGTATAAAAATACCCTTATATAAGCTGATTATAATCTTTTGGGTTACAAACGTTATCTTTCAAATACGGTTATGAAATTCCGAGAACGATCTAGGCTGAACCAGTAAGTCAAAACAATTAATATTGAGGAACAATTCACTGTTCAAAATTTGAATAGGCATACATGAGGGAAGATTAAATTTACAACACACCTGATGATATTGACTCAAAGAATCGGCAAAGTCCCTACATGAAAGCCTAGGTGGAAAGACCATCAATATGCTTTTATAAGTAACCTGATCTGTAAATAAATAATCAGATAAAAATAATATTGTAACAATTATAACACATATTTCCCGATTTAAACACTATTACGATTTATAGTATCCGACATTTAAACGTTACAGTATTTCTGGCTACTTGATAATTGTGTTTTCTGTCTCCGGATAATGTATGAAAAATATATGGAAACAAGGGCTTAGTATAGCTACCATTACATTTTGATTATCATGAAATTATTGGCAAAACACAAAACTTTTCAAATGGTTTCAAATGTTTTAGCGATAAATGAGTATTAATACAATTGTCTTGCGATTGTTCGGTTCCCCTGTGACACCGAAGGAGTAATCATTGACGCCGCTCTTAATGTTATGAGGAAATATATTAAAATACCGTAAAGAGCACTATCAGAACTATTGAAAATTTTGATCGAGTGTCAATCACACGTTGGTATTAGAAAAATTGCTCCTGATAAAATTGCACCTGATATGGTTGCGCTGTGGTCTCCAAGGCTGCTTACAACCGGACGACATGACGCTCACGTGCAGGTTGAAATTGAACTTGTCTGAAGATGACGAGTCATTTTCGAAAGTTATCACCACAGATAACGCTTGACCTTGGATATCGTTTTATTCCTAAGATTGAACTACAATCTGCATGAAGGGAAGATTCTCGGTATCACCCAGCGTAGCCGGATTGGCGTATCGTCATAACATCATTGAGTTCCTGAGTTCACTATTTATTCAACCGTTCGTCATGCATCCCCTTTTCAATGAAAGTAAACCTTTGTCATCACTCTGATATCCTCCCAGAAACCTATGCCTTACATATTGCTGGAGTTAACACAAATAATTGCAGTGCAGGGTCGCCGAATGCTCCTTCGGGATCGGTTTTGCTGCAAAATCAGAATTCTGCAGGAAATAACACGATAGTTAGTGAAAGAAGTCACATGGTAAGGAGATCATCCGCCGTTTTTATATGTCCAACATAGCTTCATTCATGTTTCAACTAGCCCCTCAAAACCTGTAGAAAATAATTAGATCGTAGGTTTTTGCAGAAATTCATAATACAGAGGTGGTTCCCGGGATCGGTTGCGTGGAGAGTATTTTCTGGGTCAATGTTCCTCGCAGCGATCATCTCTACGAGAAAAGATTCTGAAGCGTCTTATTTACCCCTGAAGATGCTCTCCAACGAGAGAAGAAACTTTTAGACCAAAAAGGATCCACACCCACCCTATTCCTAGTAGAACCACCCTAGCATCTATTGAGTACTAGCTGGTCGGGGGAACTTCGTACCACCTAGCAATCAATGAACATTTTAGTTACACCACTTATAAATCAAGAACGACTGTAGCGAATTTAATTATATTCGACTTGCAATAATAATATAAGGAAAAAAACAATAAAACTACAAAAATAAGTATTACAATGGCTTGTCAGAAAGATGTTTTCTTTATTAAATCGATACATACTCGGTTTTTACTAAATCTATCCATATCTATTAGGGTTTATTCTTTGGAGTCAAGTACCTTCTGATATACAACATTTTTTGTGTGTGTTATCAGGTGCAAGAACAAATAAAGCGGATGGTTTAACTAAAATGTGAACATGGCACATATAATTGACCATGAGAAAAGCATCGATTTGCTAGATTCAGACCACAAACACTCAACGATTGGCCTTGTGATTTGTGAATCGTCATTGCGAATGCAACACGAATTGGAAATTGAATTCGTTTAAACATTAAGGGTATATCAGTTGGGATCATGGGAATCCTCAGAGTGAGAACTTCCTCATCTTTGAACTTCCCTTTGAGTATAGTCGCGTGAATCACATTGACCATAAGTTTTTTTTAACACCAAACGCGTTCCAATGCATAGTTTTAATGGGCACCGAGCCAATCTTCGGCTGTAAATTGTGCGGTGGGAAGCCAGGCACATCCAAGGAGTTTAAAATTTCAGATGGATAGTTGGTGACTTCGTCTTCGTTTGTTACACAGTGAATAGATTTGAATGAATGCAGAGTACCAACGATTTGATTCTGAATTACGAAGTTTAAGTCATCCACATCTTTGTTCTTAGCCACCAAAATGGCTCACTCACTCAACCAATTGTGATTTTTGTAGTTATCAATGATATTCGGGAACACTTTTTGATGAGCTCAACTTTCGATGAAACGAAATTGAAAACATTCAGAGGAATTAAATCAATCCGCTAGATTCGTCGTCAGGAACACGGCCATTACCGATAGTCAACAATTGCTTGGAGAAATCTTCAGCAGGTATATCGTTCAGCAAATGCAACTCTCATGTTTGTTTTCAGTTAATATTTCTTCACACAGCGCTACAGATTTGACAGGAATGACTGGCAGTGTTTGGTGAAAATCGCCAGATAGTAAAATGATTGCGTCATCAAAGCATCTCGAGTCGTTGAGCAGATCTTTCAAATTTCGGTCAAGTGCTTCCAATGCGCTTTGTGCGCCATCGTGCATTCGTCCCACCTGATGATTTTAGAGGCTACTATAATTTTGGCCTTTGCGGACGGTTTCAAAATGCTATATGCCACTTGCTCAGAATTCTGTAGGTTTAACGGCAACTCGAACGCTGAATGAGCCGTACGGCATCCTTCCAACAATGTGGCCGCTATGCCAGAAGAAGCAACTGCTACCATAATGACCGATCTCGCAAGAACAGTCTTCAAAAAGCAATGATATGAGGAATGTCTTTCCAGTTCCACGAGGGGCATCCAGGAAAAATGATCCACCATTGACATCATCAATTGCCTTCATTAATCTATCATATATTTCCTTCTTTTTTGGGGTTCAGCAGGGGTGCATTCGTTTGAACTGATTGGTCTGATTCACGTCAATCATATTCACGTTCACGTTCCAATTCTCGATAAAACCAGTCGTTTATTCCACGATCTGATACTGGCATTCATAACTTTACTAATAAACTACCGCACATTAGGTAACACATGGCCTCAATTAACAGCAAATCATGGTTACTTACCATTTACCTCAGTATCGAGATTTCTTGAACCTTAGAGAATTCGATTTATAATGTCTTCTTACATGTTATCCTTGTATTGGTTCTTCATATCACGTGGGTTGGATGGGAAGCATGTCGAATGGACGATAGCAAATAATATGCGTATCTGACTTGAAGATACAGAAATAGTTGCTTCAGCCATTGTCGCGTCCCAATGATTATCGTTTTCAAGCAAATGGAGCTCTTGACTTGCAGCACGAAATGTCGAGCACATCGTAGTCGAACAGGTCGTAGTGATTCGAACGATATTGGCCCTCGACAATTCACCAGTAACAGCATTAATCATTCTTAGAATGAACTCGATAAATAAAGCCGAGAGAATCAGTGGAACCCACATTCGGATGACCAGGAACCTGCCGCGCCTTGCTTCCAACGCTGAAAAATCTTCGATGAAGCGATACGATACGATATCATGAAATGATATTACGATACGGTACTTTTACGATATTTTAATGGTTATTCTGCTATATTGACCTGAGAAGAATCCAAAACACCAAATATAATAGAAGTGGACGATACGATTCGATATTTTCCGATGCGATATAACAATACGATACTTCTATGATATTTTAATGGTTACCCTGCTATTTTCGGCTGAGATTAATCCGAAAAACCAAATACCATTAAAGTTGACCAGACGATATTTTACTTTACGATACTTTCACAATATTTTTGTGGTTATTCTGCTATTCTGGACTGAGTTGTATCAGAAAAACCAAACATTATTAAAGCCGTTCCTGAGTTATAAATGGTGTGACTAACACAATTGACGACTTTGTTTTAAATATACAGACTATTCTAATAATTGTCAATATTTACATTTTTTGCAACTATTTTTGGGGGAAACTCAATATTGTTAATGGTTATGGTACCTTTGCCTATGTAAGACGTGAAAACGAAAATATTTAATGTCTCGAACTACGATTTAGTTAAATCAAATATTCCTTTTGCAATTTTGGAGTATTGAATGTTATCTCAAGTGCTAATAGCTGCCAATGGAAGACGATAGGCAACAATTTACTCCTCCGCGCATCAGCGGAAAAGAGTGACAATATCACTATGTAAGGAGTTTAAAAAAGACACCTGGAACTCACCGTGATGGCGTGGCACAGATTTCCAGCCGAGGAACCGTATCAACCTTCAATTTGTTTGTTTTGAAATGGTGGAAGGTATTTTCATACGCGCACAGTAAACGTATCGATTTTAAATTGAAAAACGTTGGGGACAATTTGAGCGATATATTTGGAGATAAATGCGTAAGTTTTAAAATCACTGATGATGCTGCGTGAACCATTAATTAGCAGGGATAACCTACAGCAAAGATTTTTAATAAATATGGGTGTGAGAATTTCCAAAAAGGGTTTTTTCTACAAATGTTAAGTTTTATATGCCCACGAAATAAAATAATAACTGTTGAATTGGTGCTATACTTATTGATTATCTTTCAAACCAGGATTCAATTTCGTAACTTCGTATTTTAATTCAGTATTTTTTATTGAAAACATAACATTAATTGAATCATACAAAGTAAAATTTCTAAATGCTATGGGAGAGTTAATTATTTTTAGCATCCGGAAAGATATTAATACCGAAAAACTGATAAAATGTTTTCGGCGAATACATTGGATAGTGATTTATGATTTTTGCACCAAAATTCAAAGTTTTGTAACGCATAAATTGGCAATATTCACATATTTATGATTTAGTTTTGAGCTTTCTACAATGCTCAAAATTCAATGGCGTTGCCATTGAGTAAACCCGGCTAGTAATGCATACCAGTACGTCAACAGCAGAGGCATGCATCTTTAGGCTGGGATATTTTGTTTAGGGATATGGTAAATATCCATTGGTCAAGGGAAAAGTGCAATTGCTAGTCCAAGCACATTAATTATAGAAACTCTCAATAACTTATAAAGATCAGTAGTACATGTACTTTCCATTGAGTATTCTTTTGATAATTTGTCATTAACGATGCTTTGATACTCTGCCATATATATCTCCACTGTGAATCATTAATTAATAAATATCGATAATATTGAAAAATGAAATCAATAACTATCATAGGAGGCATTTCTTCTTTCAGATTTATCATAGGTAAAATATAGGTAAATTAATGTATCGATAACTTTGATAAAACTCAACTCCATTTTCTTATCTAGACACATAATATTGTAATGTCTGAAATTCTGCTCATAGATGTCTGGATTATATTCTAAAAGCTCTCATCCAGCATTGCAACTGCTTAGCCGTGCAAGTGGAGGAAGTTATGAAGTGGCATTGCTCGTGCAAAGTTGTCTAGTACACATTCAAACTGCTTGCAAACTTATGGCAAGGAAAACACACTTGAGAATTAGGCTTCTACTCGAAGAGGGTTCTCATCCTTCATTTGATCCTGATAAACTTTACATCAGTTAGCAAATCCACCTCCATTTCAGAGGCGAATGGGGATTCATTAATTAAATTTAGAAACGGTTACTATATTTTTGTTTTGGAGCACCAGTCTCTCGAAAGTAATGCATAAAGTTCAACAGCAATTCATAGGCACAGAAATGGCTATAAAGTAATGGTTGAGTTTATACGTGTATTAGTAAAGAAATCTTCCGTATCTGCACATTACCCAGGAAGATAGCATATATTACACTTAATAGCATACTATACAACTAAGGTCAAAACTCGTTTAAATTAAAAAAATATCAAATTTGATTCGAAAATTGTAAGATTCTTTTTGTAATAATTAAATGCGATACGTGCATAAATTTTAATATGATAAACCAAAGTAGTGCAAAGCTAAAATATTTACCGTTTTGTAAGTTATCTACTAGAATAAATTACCATCATAGATTCGACCGGCAAGGTGCTTTGCTTTGCGATGATTTATGAAGACTTGTCATGAGACGGCGGCGATCTTGGGAGCGATTCTGCAACTAGATTTTGATGGAATTACGGTAAAAAAAGAAGAATATATAGGAGACGGAAGATTTTGTTTCAGAAAGATAACAAAAAGGTTGTGTGGCAAAGAAAACTCTGATGGAAATAACACTCTGAACTGCGTTTAGGATTCCGCATGACGCTTGTAAATGCGGAAAAAGGGCCGGAGATAGTATGCCGCGATGGGCGCGGTATTAGCACACATTCGCTCTAAATTAAGGAAAGGATAAAAGTGCGAAAAGAGCCAGGGAATCGCCCTTCATTGCGTTTCACCCAAGGGCATTTTCTCTCGGTCTTAAGTCGTTGCGAAGGTCGGATTTTTCCACAGTTTTGTTTACTCTGCGAGCTAATTTCCTCTCCTAGCTCATCAGTCACCATCCAAGAGTGTATTTATGAGCTTGTCTAGGAGACGCGTCCTATTTCTTCCACCAACCCTCACTAGCTCCCCCAAGTAGCGCCGACGCAATCACTTCGGCCGTCCCTTAATTAGAGGCAAGGTGGTTCGCGGAGGCAGGCTCGCCCTCTCCGCCACCCCTGTGCCACTCCCGCGAATCGTGGGAGTCCTCCAATGATTAGATCGCGCCCTCCCCGGCAGATGGATCAAGCAACACGCACAGCGCCCGTCGGGCAAAGCCGTCGTTGGCGATGCGAGACACGCGCCCCGATTCGCCCTCGGATCGCATCCGCTCAGCGTCTACTGCGCCTCGAGTGCGAAATTTAATATTTTGCGGAGGAAATTTAAACCCTCTAATATGGCTCAAGGTGGCTCCTAGAAGTATGTTACTCATGGATAAAACAAAGGGATTAAAAAAATTATATTCCTAACTCAATGTGTGTATTATGGGCACTGTGCTGGGATTATGGACATTTTTATGACGTTGATTCCGCTTGGATAAATGAAAGCCCTGGCTGACCAGAGAGAAAGAGAGGCTTAATCGATCATTACATGAATAATTTAAGCTTCTTTAATGAGAAAAAAGTAAGGATTCCTTCCATCTTTAATCGAAACATTGACAATTCACAAGTAATAGCACGAAAGCGAGTCATAAATGAATTCTAATGCATTATATAGTGCCCATTTTTGTGTGACTCAAAGAAAGAATCATTAAAATGGACAATATCTCAATTTACATAAAAGGCCCGAAAATACGTGAAGCACTTGAAGCTTACTTGATATGCCGGGGAACAATGATAGTTTATCTCATATTGGACAGGTCCCTCGTCATCCCTGAAAATTTCCTTCATCCCTTCAACCCCTCAAACATTCCTATCCTGTTCCTACCCTTTCCTCGTTTGCCTAAAATTCTCCCCTCAATTACAGTCTTCAACATCTAACTGCCGATTAATACGCCCTTCATCCACTTCTCCTGCCTCTATAGGATTTCTCCCAACAAAACCCCTCTCTTCGTCCACCATACCAAGTACTTCCTCATTTGTTTTCTTCTCTGTCCATTTCACCTTCTCCATTCTTCTCCACACCCACATTTCAAAAGCCTCCAATCTACGTCTATCCTCCTGCTTCAATGACCATGTTTCCGCGCCGTACATAGCTACGGTCCATATAAAAGTTTTTACGAGTCTTTTCTTAATATCCTTACTGAACGTCCCTGTCATCAACTCCCTCCTTGTGAAAGCCTCTTTGCCTATTGCAATTCTTCTCCCTACGTCCCTACTACTTTGACCGTGTTGGTCCAAAACACTTGCGAGATACGTAAGCTGTTCTACCTGCTCTACTTTTTGCCCTCCTTTTTTAATGTTTAGCTTAGCCTTTTTCTTTCTAGAAAATTAGCATAACCTTTGTTTTATTAATATTGATTCTCATCCCATACCTGTCGCACTGAATTTCCAATTCACTTAGCAATCCTTGCAACCCCTTGGCTGACTGACAAACGAAAGCCTGGTCATCTGCAAACCTAACTGATTTTACGAATTCCCCGCCCACTTCCATTCCTATCTTCAGTTCTTCCCATGCCTCTTTGATCATTTTCTCTGCATACAGGTTGAACAGCAACGGTGATAATGGGACACCCGGCCTTACACCTCTTCCTAACACTACCCAACCGGACTTCCCGTTCCCCACTCGCACTTGAGCAGTCTGAGACATGTACAGGTTGTGGATTACCCTCCTTTCCCTCCAATCTATTCCCTATTTTCTGCAGAATACTCATTAGTTTTTCCCAATTCAAGCAATCAAACGCTTTTCCGAAATCTACGAAACAAGCAAATACCTCTTGGTTATATTCTATATTCCTCTCGATAAATAATCTCATTACTGAAATTGTATCACGCTCACCTCTGCCCTTCCTAAACCCAAACTGATCATCCCCGAAGTAATCATTTGCCCTACTCTCTATCCTTTTGTTTATGATCCTGAGAACAACTTTAGCTGCGTGGGATATCAAACTTACTGTCCTGTAGTCTTCACATGATGTAGCCTTTACCTTTTTACCATAGGAACTAAAACTGATACATACCCTTACCATAGGAACTAAAACTGATCTCACAAAGTCTCTTGGCCAGATGCCTTCCTCATAAATACTACGAATCAGCCCATTTAGCCTCTTCCTCCCACATTTTCCTAACCATTTCAATAGTTCCGCGGGAATGTTATCCACCCCCACGGCCTTATTTAGTTTCATCTCCCTAATGCCCTTTCTTTCTCACCTTCTTGTATGCCAGAACCCTATCTATTTTCCTTTACGTCATGTTCCTCCTCTATGTCTAACATTGTTGGTTTAAGTTCTTTACAATACAGTTCTCCTACATCTTTTCTCTGTCAACCTTTATCTTACCTGCCTTATCTCTAACTTTTATCATATATCTTCCCTTCTTATTTCTGATAGTGATTTAACCTTTCTGTATAGCGCACTAATTTCACCCTTCCTCTGCAAACTTTCCATATCCTCGCACAGCGTCTTCCACCATGCTTCTTTAGCTTTATTCGCTGCCCGACTCAATTTATTGTTTAAATCTTTGCACTTCATTTTGCCTGATTCTGTATTTACATTCTTCCATTTTCTTCTCCCATCCATCTTTGTAATCATCTCATCCACGATCCATGGTTTCCTGGTGCCTTTCCCTTTAAGGGTTTCTATAGTGTCTTTTGCGGCTTTTGATATCCCTTTCTTGTTCCATTGCCATTTTCTTCGATAGCATTCAGCTCTTCAGCGTCCTCTATGAATTTTTTTACAGCCTACTGATACTCCTTCCTTGTTCGTCCAGTTAATGCTTCTACATTACACTTCCTAACTCACCACCCCTGCCTTATCTTCTTGAAACGGACGCTACATTTCATAACAACTATATTGTGGTCAGAGTCTGCATCCGCTCCCGAGAAGCTGTGTGAATTTATCATATTGTTCCTAAACCTGTGTCTAACCAGGATATAATCTAGCTGATACCTTTCTGAGTCACCTGGCATTTTCCATGTATACCTGTGTCTTTTGTGGTGTCTACACCAAGTGTTGGTAATGACTAAGCACTCTTTCCTGCAGAACTCAACTGCTTTCTCCCCGCGGTCATTCCTCGTGCCTAAACCGTAGCCCCCCACCTCATCGCCACCTCTTCCTTCGCCTACCGTTACATTCCAATCCCCCATCACTATCAACATTGAGATTATATTTGAACAAAATTTATTGATGAACCTAGATTTTAACGTATAGATTTGGCATAAGAATTATGGTTTAATTTTACCAAATTGCTTACTTGAGTCATTAAGAAAACAACTAAGATTAAATATATTTTACACTATACATCTATACAATACTCCACAAGCTGCCGCAAGGGCGTTTGGTGGGGGGTGCATAAGGAGTGGGCTCGAGGTTACATGCAAACATATCAAGAGAACACACTTTTAATTCTCTTTTAGATATATCAACTATTTCAAAATTGCTTTTTTACAAGTTAGAGCATTAGGTATATTATTTTAAACTTTTGGCTCTTCGCACTCGGCATGAAATCTCATTTTATTTCCACCTTTATCTTTTACGTCGTCTTTTTAAGCTCCCGAATCCTCGAGACAGTCTTCTTCCTTTCCGATGAAAGTACACCTCCACACAACCTCTCAGGAGAAGCGAACACTGGGACCGCAACAGAATAATAGCGCGGTGCATTATCAAGCGCCTTCCCGACCTCCTGCCCCCCCATCATCTCCGACCCCAGGGTTCCGGGAGCCAACCCCCAACGAGACTCGTTTTACACCCTGTAGGCGAAAGAGAGGTGCGAAGGGGAACCCTTGTTCACACTCGCCCTTCCCCTCAAACCACTCCTAACCCCCCCTTCCACTTTCCCCCCTTCTCCCTTTTCTCCCTTCACCTGCGGTCTCCACTCTGTTCCTTCCTTACCTTCTCCGCTGCGTGCTGCTCTTTTGTTTCTGTATTTTTACTCGAAAATGTCGCCCTGCTAAGGAGATGATGTCTCCGCAGAGGCAAGGCCAGGGGTGGCAAAGGAAGGGGTGTGTGTGCCCTCCCCTTTCGCCACCGTTTCCCCCCTAATTAGGGAGGAGGCGGTGCGGCGGCAGTTTCTTTCAAGTGCCAAGAGGAACCAAGTGTCGTAGCGTGCATTGCGCGAGGGGGCGCTCTTACTCCAGGAGGGAGGACGCGTCCCCTTGGGTGTGCATTTGGTTGAAACCCTTCCGTTACGCCCGAGGATGGTGGGAGTGGTGCGGGGGGAGGAGGGGGGAAAGGGAAAGTAAAGGGTTCAATGGGAAGTGGAAGGAGTAGAGGGGCCTTATATGCAAAGCCCTGGAAGATGAAAACTTGGGAACATGTCCTTTGCGAAAACTATCGCGAAACGATGTTAAAATACAAAATGGTTGCAAGAGACATGAACCCAAAACCTTGAACATGGGAATGGTTAAGCATCAACTACTTATTGACGAAACAAGGTTTATATCGGTAGCAATTTTTTCCTGACGTGGTCATTAAGTGCTGCGTTCAGACCGTCAGGTGTGCGCATGACCGCAGATCGTAATGGCATTGATAAGATGACAGTGCACACCGATATCAATGAAAAATTGGCGATGCGAAAGATCTGCGCAAAACGCGTCCTCCCTAAGGTCTTAGGATGGGTGACCAAAAGAGCATAGTTGAGATATCTGCTTGCTAAGAAGACCTATCACGTCATCGCGACGATATTCTAACCTCCTTACAGCCCAGACTTGGCACTAGTAGACTATTTCCAATTCCCAAATGTGAAATCCTCCGTCCAAGGACACCACCCTAATGGGACCCTAATTGCCGCCAAAGTAGCTTGCACGCCTACCCCTAAAGACCTTACTAAATCCGTCTACCAGGGAGCTATTGATCGTGGAAAAGCCACTGACGAAAGTACGTAAATGATCAATTGATATACTATGAAAACCTTTGTGGAATTAAAGCAATATCTGAAATAAATCTATTTTCCCGATACTTTTTATACACACCAGGGATTATTAACTTATTAACTCAGTTTCTTACGTAATTACACTGGTATACAGGGTGCATTCGAAAAGTAACTCGGTTATTTTTTACATTAGTTTATTGAATAGATTTGCACAAACATTTAAAATTCTTCAGAGTACTGTCCGTGGGCCTCTACGCTTTTTTCCAGTGATTCTACCATGGCCGCACGCCGGAAGGCGTCTTCGGGGACCTCTCGCAAGGTCTTCGTCACGGCTTATGAACATGTTGGACCTATTTCTTACGAACATCTACATCTACATAATTACCCTGTGAGCCTCCAAAAAGGTGTGTGACAGGGGGTGCAACACAAGGAGGAAAGGGTTAGGGGAAGAGGGGGTTAGGTTTTTTCAAATGGATGAAGGAAGGTGCAAAAATATATATTATTATTATTAGGTAATCTACCGGTTAAGGTAGGTTTTTGGATGGACACAGCTACTAAATAAATATTTTGTGATTCCTAACAAAATTAAAAATCCATCATCCTACTCTACATCAGACCCCTCTTCATCCCTGAGTACCTTCTTCCTCCCTTCATCCCGTCCAGCATCCCTATCCTGTTCCTTCCCTTTCCTTGTTTGCCTAACATTCTCCCCATAATCACAGTCTTCAACATCCCGCTGCCGGTCAACACCCCCTTCATCCACTTTTCCTGCCTCCATAGGATTGCTCCCAACAAACCCCTCTCTTCGCCCACCATACCAAGCACTTCCTCATTTGTTTTCTTCTCTGTCCATTTCACCTTCTCCATTCTTTTCCACACCCACATTTCAAAAGCCTCCAGTCTACGTCTATCCTCCTGCTTCAATGACCACGTTTCCGCGCCGTACATAGCTACGGTCCATATCAAAGTTTTTACGAGTCTTTTCTTAACATCCTTACTCAACGTCCCCGTCATCAACTACCTCCTCCTTGTGAAAGCCTCTTTGCCTAGCGCAATTCTTCTCCTTACTTCCCTACTACTTTGACCGTGTTGGTCCAAAACACTTCCGAGATACGTACACTGTTCTGCCTGCTCTATTTTTTGCCCTCCTATTTTAATGTTTAGCTTAGCATTTTTCTTCCTAGAAAATCGCATAACCTTGTTTTTATAAAAAACTCAAGATGGCCGCCAGTAGTAGAACACGTGTCTCTCTCACTCTTAAGCTTTTCTACTTTTTTGTCGTTAGTCCCTACTTTCTCCGAGTTTTTCCACGGGAATTCTTGTGCATATATCCTGTGATCATTGCCCATGTGAAGTATCCCAGTTCCTCAAGATACTTTCAGTTACAGAAGTTTTTACTTTTCCGCCTTCGCATCAAGTGGTTTGTCCCCCTGTCGCCTCCGTTTCCCCGTCATCCTGTCTCCTGGCTCCCGGCGACTCCTCGGACCCTCGCCGACTGCCGCGACGCCACACTCTCGCTGCCGTGTTGTCATCCCGCTTCTCATCCTGCTCTCGGGTGATGTGAGCCTTAGCCCCGGCCCTCCTTGTGCCCCCCCCCCACTGCATCTGTACCAACAGAATGTGAGAAGTCTTAAAAACAAACAATCAATTTGCGACTCCCATGCGCATGAACTTGCGACATTTGATATAATTGCGTTATCCGGAACTTGGCTGTCCCCCTCATTTGCCGATGGTGAATTATCCTTCTCGGTCTCACACAGTGTTTACCGTCGAGATCGTCTGACTAGAGGTGGCGGGATGCTCCTTGCCATTACATCTACATCTACATCGACATAATACCCCGCAAGCCGCCGCAAGGGCGTGTGGCGGGGTACCCCTCAAAGCGACGCAAAGACCTCGAAATCGTATGGAGTGAAGTCTCTCATCTACATCTACACAATACCCCGCAAGCCGCCGCAAGGGCGTGTGGCGGGGGCGTGTTAGGTCACCAACCGTAAAAAGGAACAATAACACATGCAAGAAAACAACATGGAAAATTAGACCCACAGCAGCGCACACACTCATGCAAAAATCCCTTAATCCAACACTCATGCAAACACATATTCCGGCAAAACAACTAAAAACTGCACCCCAGGATGCAGCACGAAAGCCATCCAACAACGCGCAAGCCAGGACACAACAAGCAAGAAATTGAAACATCACTACCACATGAAAATGCACCACAAAACAATCTACCCCCCCAAGAGTCTGTAAAAGGCAGGGAATGCGACTCTCTACCCCATAGTACGCATTCAAAAGTAAATAAAATCTTTGTTGGCTGTTTTTACCCTCCCCTAAGCAGTGATATCTCGGTTCTCGAAAACTGTCTTGATTCTGTGTTTAAAACTATTAATCTTGGTGCAATTATTTTAGTTGGTGACTTTAATTTATCCATTCAATGGGACACCCCTACGCATGGTACCCCCCTCAATGGTCACGATCAATTCTTCATTGAAAATTTTATAAGTGCTCCACAACTTTCGCAATACTGCACCCAACGCACCCGAAACCTGGCAACCCTGGACCTTCTCCTCTCCTCCGTTCCCCCGAGGCTATTACCCCGGGAAGGAATATTTTCAACTCTGACCACGAGTCTCTGGATGCAGTTTTCCGCATTTGAGTTTCCCGGAAACTCCGCGGGGATCCCCCTGCCCCTATGAAGCCTTTCCATGCCTGGTCGAAGGTCCGCTGGGAGGACGTTAATCGCTGCCTCGACCTTCTCCCCTGGGGTGTGCTTACCGCTTTGTCTCCTGAAGAAAGGAAATGTAATGAAAAAGTTAAAGAGAGGTGTTATTTAGCTCTTGGTGGACCTCATTTGGAATATGCCGCAAGTATTTGGGATCCTTGGGAGAAAATTTGGCAAAAAGTATTAGATAAAGTCCAGAGAAAATCCCCTAGATTCGTTAAAAATTGTTATGATAAGAACACAAATGTGACAGGTCTCTTAGGGGATTTAGGCTGGGAACCACTTGAAGTGCGGAGAGAGCAAGCGAGGCTTAGACTTTTAGAAAGGTTCAAAACAAACGAGTTTAACTATGACACTGAAGGAATTATAATGGCCCCACAATACTTAGGTAAATCAGACCACAAAGATAAAATATGGGAGATAGATTCCAGGACAGATAGATACAAATACTCATTCTTTCCCCGAACAATCAGAAATCATAATAGTAAGAAACCGAAGTCACTTTAGAAATATTAAAAACATTGAATTTACAAGTCGGAGCAAAGTGGAGCACTGCAAAGCTGTCAGGTATACTTTCCGGTGCATGTGTATGTAAGATGTAGACTGAGTGTTTGCATGTGTGTGGGGTGTAAGTGTTCATGCATGAATGCATGCCATTTTTTTTGTGGATGTATGATTTTGTGGCTATTGCATGCGGTTTTTTTTTCTTTTCTAAAATTACGGGTGGTGTCCTGACACCCCCCGCCACACGCCCTTGCGGCGGCTTGCGGGGTATTAAGTAGATGTAGATGAAGAAGGGGTGGACTTCCTTTACGTTGTTATTGAAAGTGTGATAAAAGATTTCGTCCCTCTTGTGAAACCCAAGTCAAAGAAATTCCCGTCATGGTTTAAGCCGTACACTGCACCTTCTGGGTAACAAACATCGCACTTGGTACCTGTATGAAAATTTTCCGAACGAGAACACTCGGCGTTCTTTCACCGAATTAAGTCGCTTTTCCAAATCTCTCATCCGTCCCGACTACGAAGAATATACACTAAGGCTATCATCGTCCATCACATCTGACCCAAAAAAAATTCTGGTCATTTGTCAATCGTCGTCGTATTCGCCCGCAGATTCCCGTTACTGTTTCTTATGGCAATGCTAAAGCTGTGGGACCAGAAAGACCGAACTTATTTCTGAAATTCTTCACGGATTGTCTGACTCCTGCCTTCAACCCTCCCGTCTCCAGCGATCTTTCCCTCACTCCAAGTTGTTGCTACTCTTTATCCCAAATCCAAACCGATTCCCGGGAGGTTTTTAAATACCTTTGTAAAATCCCCCTCCGTCGCTCCCCTGGCCCCGATGGCATAAGTCCTATATTTGTACGCAACTGCGCTTCCTCCCTCTCTCTTCCCTTAAGCCTCTTATGAAATCGCTGCTTTTCCCTCGGTACTTCCCCCCCCCAATCGAAATCAGCTAATGTTATCTCTATTCTTAAAACTGGAACTTAAAATGAAATATCTAATTATCGCCCTATCTCTTTACTACCTATTCTTTCTTCTGTTTGCGAGAGGATTATTCTCAGCAGACTTTATTATTTTACTTCCCCTTTTCTGTCTAGCAACCAACATGGTTTCCTTCCGGGCAGGTCATGCTTGACCAATTTAGCACTTTTTCAACACCACGCTGTTAGTGCGATAACAAGTAAGACTCAATTAGATGCCATCTTCTTGGATTTCTCAAAAGCCTTCGACTCCCTCAATCATAACCTCCTCACTAATAAACTCAGTCAGCGTTTTAACGTTCATGGAAACTTTCTCAAATTATTGACCAGCTTTCTTTCGAATAGAAATCAGCGAGTAATACCATCTGGCGCCTCATCTCCTTGGTCCTCTGTGACATCTGGAGTTCCTCAAGGTAGTATTCTCGGACCATATCTTTTTAATCTGTACATTGATGACTTAGCTTCCCTTGTCCCGACCTCCCTAGCCCACACGTTACTTTATGCCAACGACTGCAAAATTTTTAAGGAAATTAATTCCCCCACGGATTGCTACCACCTTCAGGAGGCTTTAAATAAAATTTCAGGATGGTGCAGCACATGGATGCTAAATTTAAACTCAAATAAATGCAATACTCTAGTTCTCTCCCTAAAAAAATCTCCTCTTACCTTTAACTATGCAATTAATTCAGTTCCTCTGAATCGTGTTGCTTCTGCCAAGGATCTTGGTGTATTAACTGATCGCAAACTAAATTTCTCTGATCACATCAAAGCAGTTAAATGCAAAGCAATGTCTCTTCTAGGTCTACTTTACCGCTACACAGAAATAAAAGATGTACAATCTCTAACCGCATATTTCTCAACCATTATCTTACCATTATTACCTACTGCTCCCCTTTATGGTCCATGTCTGGCCTATCTAACCTTAATAACCTTAACACGATAACAAATTTTTTCAGTAAAATTGTCAAGTACAGAGTCCCCCATCTTCGGGACTCGCCCACTGAATCACTTCTTTCCTCGCTCTCGATTTGTAATCTCTCCACTCTACGTCTAAAATCCGATTCAAAACTCATGCATAACACCCTTAACTCAATTAACGACTGCCCTTTACTATCCCTTATCAATTTCAGAGTTCCCCCCCGAGTTACCCGCGATCACTCTTTATTCCACCAACCCGTTCCCAGATTGTCCCTCACCAAACGGTCCCTTTTCTTCCGTCTCCCCACTTTACTGAATTCCCTTCCCGAAAGCATTGACCCCCTCTCACTCCCAGCCAACACATCTATAAACCTTTCTCTGACACATCTCTCTCGATAGAATTAGCACAATCTCTCCTTTCACTCCCACATCCCGGTTCTGTTCCTTTCTTTCACTGTTTTGGTTATTTCTATGAAAATTTATCTCTAATAACTGCTAATTATAGTCTTGTTGATGTTTGTATGTTTGTGTCCTTATATGTTGCTGTTATAAGTGTCACTATAAATTGGCAATCCGGCTGTATGTGCACAATTTTTACTAAATAAAATAAATAAAATAAAAAAATAAAAAAAATAAAAAAAATAAAAAAAATAAATAAAAAAAATAAAAAAAATAAAAAAAATAAAAAAAATAAAAAAATAAATAAAATAAATAAAATAAATAAAATAAATAAAATAAATAAAATAAATAAAATAAATAAAATAAATAAAATAAATAAAATAAATAAAATAAATAAAATAAATAAAATAAATAAAATAAATAAAATAAATAAAATAAATAAAATAAATAAAATAAATAAAATAAATGAAATTAATGAAATTAATAAATTTAATAAAATTCATAAAATTCATAAAATTCATAAAATTAATAAAATTAATAAAATTAATAAAATAAATAAATAAATAAATTATTGATATTGATTTTCATCCTATACCTGTTGCATTGAATTTCCAATTCACTAAGTAGTGCTTGCAGCCCCTTGGCTCACAGACAAACTAAAGCTTGGTCATCAGCAAGCCTACCTGATTTTACGAATTCCCCGCCCACTTTCATTCCTATCTCCAGTTTTTCCCATACCTCTTTGATAATTTCCTCTGAATACAGGTTGAACAGGAACGGTGATAATGGGCAACCCTGCCTTTCACCTCTTCCTAACACTGCCCAACCGGACTCCCCGTTCCCCACTCGCACTTGAGCAGTCTGAGACATGTACAGGTTGCGAATTAGCCTCCTTTCCCTCCAATCTAATAGGTAAAGGTTACATCATGTGAGGAATACAGAACGATAAGTTTGATATCCCACGCAGCTAAAGTCGTTCTCAGGATCATAAACAAAAGGATAGAGAGTAGGGCAAATGATGACTTAGGGGATGACCAGTTCGGGTTTAGGAAGGGGAGAGGTACGCGTGATGCCATTGCAGTAATGTGATTGTTAATCGAGAGGAATATAGAACACAACCATGATGTATTTGCCTGTTTCGTAGATTTCGAAAAATCGTTTGATAGAGTGAATTGGGAAAAACTAATGAGTATTCTGCAGAAAATAGGGGATATCAAACTTATCGTTCTGTATTCCTCACATGATGTAACCTTTACCTATTAGATTGGAGGGAAAGGAGGCTAATCCGCAACCTGTACATGTCTCAGACTGCTCAGGTGCGGGTGGGAAACGGGGAGTCAGGATGGGCAGTGTTAGGAAGGGGTGTAAGGCAGGGTTGCCCATTATCACCGTTGCTGTTCAACCTGTATGCAGAGGAAATAATCAAAGAGGCATGGGAAGAACTAGAGGTAGGAATGAAAGTGGGCGGGGAATTCGTAAAATCAGTTAGGTTTGCTGATGACCAAGCTTTAGTTTGTCAGTCAGCCAAGGGGCTGCAAGCATTGCTGAGTGAATTGGAAATTCAGTGCGACAGGTATGGGATGAAAATCAATATTAATAAAACAAAGGTTATGCGTTTTTCTAGAAAGAAAAAGGCTAAGCTAAGCATTAGAATTGGAGGGCAAAAAATAGAGCAGGTAGAACAGTGTACGTATCTCGGTAGTGTTTTGGACCAACACGGTCAAAGTAGTAGGGAAGTAAGGAGAAGAAATGCACTAGGCAAAGAGGATTTCACAAGGAGGAGGGAGTTGATGACAGGGACGTTGAGTAAGGATGTTAAGAAAAGACTCGTAAAAACTTTGATATGGAGCGTAGCTATGTACGGCGCGGAAACGTGGTCATTGAAGCAGGGCGATAGACGTAGACTGGAGGCTTTTGAAATGTGGGTGTGGAGAAGAATGGAGAAGGTGAAATGGACAGAGAAGAAAACAAATGAGGAAGTACTTGGTATGGTGGGCGAAGAGAGGGGTTTGTTGGGGGAAATCCTATGGAGGCAGGAGAAGTGGATGAAGGGGGTATTGGCCGGCAGTGGGATGTTGAAGGCTGTGATTGAGGGGAGAATGTTAGGCAAACGAGGAAAGGGAAGGAACAGGATAGGGATGTTGGACGGGATGAAGGGAGGAAGAAAGTACTCAGAGATGAAGAGGGACCTGATGTAGAATAGGACGTTGTGTTTTACTAGGGACCACAAATTATTTAATTAGTAA
Source organism: Hetaerina americana (assembly GCF_022747635.1). NCBI lineage: Eukaryota > Metazoa > Arthropoda > Insecta > Odonata > Calopterygidae > Hetaerina > Hetaerina americana. Next base: position 7,402,047 of record NW_027286775.1, on the reverse strand, counting down.
TTACGTCCATCCAAAAACCTACCTTAGCCGGTAGATTACCTAATAATATATATATATATATATATATATATATATATATATATATATATATATATATATATATATATAACCGCGTACAGTCCCTACCTTGTTGGTTAGTGCTTATTGTGTCGAGCTGACTCCTGGGGGATTTTGACTACAAGCATTCTGGTTTCTTCATTTTCTTTGAAAAAATGACATTTTAAACCTATCAGTCTTGCTGTCTATCTATCTAATCTTATATTCGTGATCCCTCCGCCCGTAATACGGTGGGGTTCGTATTATTTTCTTGATGTCATCGGAAAAGTATCCATCCTTAAATGTTTTTAATAAGTTTAATCTATATTGTAAACGCTGCTGTGTAGGGAATCCCATACTATGTTTTCTAGCAAAGTAGTTACACTACTGCGTATGTCATAACAATGTTTGACAAATCTAGCCCCCCTCCGCTGAACTCGATCTAATTCCGAAATCAAATTTTTCTCTTGAGGATGCCGAGGATCGAGATGGTGCGGGGGCTAACGTACTGGCTTCCCATCCTCATGGCACGGGTTCAAATCCCGGCGGTGTTGAATATTTTTCAGAGGTATCTGGATCCCTACTTGAGGTGCTTTGTGGAGGGCTTGCCGTCCGTCGAATGGGACGTTAAACCGCGGACCCCTTGGCGCCTTTCGTAAAGAGTAGGCTAATGCCGACGCGGGGTTTCCCTCCACCCTTCACCCTTTCCTGTCCATTGCTAATGGCGCAAATGACCTTAGCTGTCGGTCGCCCCCCCTAAAAACTTCTACTACTCTTGAGAATGCCATATACTTGCAACATACTGTAGGTGAGGTCTGACAAAGTCAAGAAAACAACGTTCCTTCACTTTTTCGTCCCATTAACCTAGAAATTATTTTACAAATCCCAATTTTTTATTATCACGACCGCATATTTCTAGTATGTGCTTTCCCCAGGACAGATCTTGAGTGACGTAACGAACACGCCTGAACGTATTATTAGTGAATCAACTGACGAGGGCTTGAGTGACCATAAAGCAGTTAATGTCAACTTGGACATAGAAATAAAAAAGATTGTTAAACCGAAGAGAAAAATTTATAATTACCATAAAGCAGACTTTGAAACTTTTGCCAATCAATTAAACTCTTCACTACCCGAGTTCAAAACCCGCTTAATTCATGTCAACGTGGAAGAAACTTAGACAGAATTTGTCAATATTATGCAAAAAGGAATCATAGATTTCATCCCTATGAAATACGTTAAAGCAAATCGCGACCCCAGGTGGTACAATAAAGGCGTTAGGAAAGCCCTTCGAAAACAGAGAATGCTACACTCTAGGGTAAAGAGGGCAGGCGTGAACACATCATCCCCTGAGAATAAACAATTATGGGACACATATAGATCCTGTATAATTAAAACCAAAACACATTTAAATAGCGCCTCACAAGAGTTTATACGTAAAGTACTCAGTGAGTTTTTGGACACTGACCCCAAAGCTCTCTGGTTATAAGTTAGGGAAGTAAGAGGGGGTAAGCAAATTGTGGCTTGCTTAAGGGATTGTAACAATTTAATTCATACAGACAGTGAGGGTAAAGCTAACATTCAAAATTCATTCTTGTAAAGCGTTTTCACGACCGATGTCACCACTGCATATCTCCAAGAAACGATACATACTCAACCCATGGAAAAAATGACAGCAGACTAATAAGGAGTTGTCAAAATGCTCGATGTGATTAAACCCAATAAACCCCCATGTTCCAAAAACATACCAGTTGGTGGGATAAAACATTTAGCTCTTAATGTCGCCCCGTAACAAGTCCCGAAGAATTTGAAAACCGCACAAATAACGCCTATTTTTAAAAGTGGTGACAGAGAGGACCCCAGTAATTACAGAATCTTGTATCTCTCACTTCTAGCTATTACAAAATTTTGGAGCACACATTTGTCAGTTCCATACTGAGATTCCTTGATAACATTAACTTTTTAAGTGACAATCAACACGGATTCAGGAAAACCCGCTCATGTGAGGCCCAATTGGCATTATTCACATATGACTTACTTTTAACGGTCGAAAGAGGTAGGCAAGTGGATGCGATCTTTTTAGATTTTCAAAAGGCATTTCATAAGGTTCCACATGGTAAACTCATTCATAAATTAAAGGTCGCGGGTATAAACAAGGGCGCCATAAATTGGATTGAAGAATTTATTTCAGAGCGGGAACAGAGAGTAGTCCTTGACGGCGCCAAAATCCGATAGCGTTCGAGTCACGTCGGGGGTACCTCAGGGAAGTGTAATCGGGTCGTTGCTTTTCTTGATTTTTGTTAACAATTTGAACAGTGAAGTGAAAATTAAGATTAGGATGTTCGCGGACGACACGGTGATCTATCGGGAGATATCTGGGAATTAGGATCGTTTTATTCTAGCGCATGATTTAGATTGCATTACTAAATGGTTTTCTAACTGGGGATTGACTCTAAATTATAATAAATGTTCGGTGGTAAATTTCTTTAAAAGATCAACAGTATTTGCTTAAAAATTAGCTGGATTTGACCTAGCAGTAGTTGATACGGTAAAATACCTAGGTGTCACATTCACTAAAGACTTAACTTGGGGGACTCACATACGTAAAGTCTGCGGTCAAGCATATAAAAAATTGGGATTCATTAGACGCATTGTCGGCAAAAGTGACTCGAAGGTCAAGGAACGTTGTTACCACGCTCTTGTAAGGCCTCATTTAGAATACGCATGCAGCGTGTGGGGTCCGAGTGAAAAAGGTCTCATTCGGGAAATTGAGAAGGTTCAACGCCGGGCAGCCCGTTTTGTAAAAAAATCCTACGATAAAACGCAAAGCGTCACCGAAATGCTCATGGATTTGGGGTGGGAATCATTGGCAGAGAGACGATTCAATGCAAGATTGAAATAATTAAATAAATTCAGATCCGCATTTTTCAGCACCGAGGTCTCGCAAATTATTAGCGCTCCTATATACATTGTTTTTTTGGATCATTTTATATAAAATTCGGGAAATAGATGCCAGCACTAGGAAACTTGAGGACTCCTTCCATCGGACAATACGGGATAGCAACTGCAGGGTTATAGATAGCAAAAATTCCACTTGCCACCCTCAGCGTCTAAAAAGTAATTAGGTCTACTAAATTTCATGCACTCTCATTACCCTTGTGTTTGTTATTGTCAAAACCTTTTCAGCATGACCGAATTTGAGTGCCATTAAATATTTTAATACACTTTAGAGAATTACTTGCTCTGTCTTGTCTGTTTTTAAGGTTCCCCTTCCATCCCTCGTCTTTCCCTTTGGGGGGACCCTCCTGCTGCCTGCAGCGTTGTGTTACATTCCCTGCTTGTGTTCTCGGGGGAGAAGACCATTCTATTTAGTATGTCCATGTGGCATTCGAATTTCGCCTTCTTACTTGTTCAATTCTAGGCCGCACGTTATTGGATATATATTTTACTGCGTCTTAAGATGCGATTGTTTGTCATTTGATTGTATGTGTACATATTTTCATGCGTGTTTGTTGAAAGGATTTTTTATGTAAACGCCAGTGTGGGTAGAGGTTTGCTTATATGTGTTGGTTTTGTTCCCTTTTAAAGGTGGTGACGCAACATCCCCCGCCACACGCCCTTGCTGCGGCTCACGGGGTATAATGTAGATGAGATTTAGATAGAATGTGTAATTTTCAAAAAAAAGAAGAGCGTTTTTAGGTATATTAGGCGTAAAGATACACGCACCGATGGAAAGAGTGTAAGAATGAGAGTTGGAAGTAGCAAGGAATGAATGAATCGCATTTTTGCACGCCGTTACATGCCTGGATACGTATTAGTGCTATTACCTATGCTATATATTTTTTTCGTAAGTATAAGTACCGATGATACGAAAATAATTAGAACGGGGGGCCTGCAATTATCACATATTTAAGGTTAAATTATGCCGTCATACTAAATGTGGCCGATTGTTTAACTATCGGCCAAATTCTAAGGTTGTAGAAATTACTTAAGAATGCGAATACCTTCAATTTCGAAGTGCTCCCATAATTTATTCTAATACTTCAGTAACTCTAAGAAGCAGAGTGACTTTAAAGTCAGAAATCTAAAATGAGCACCAGGACGGTGATATTACATTCATAGGTGGGTGATGAATACTTTGGCATTGGACTCGTCTGTGGATTTTAGGCGGGAGAAATATAAACGCACTGTGCATAAATTTTTTGAGAAAGCTTACTCTTTCGAGTGGAGTAGACAAGAGTTGAGAAGAGAGGACAAGAAATAGGAAGTGGTTCTTTCGGGTTTTCTTCCGCGTGTATCCATTTTTCGGACGATATTTCGCCAACGTTCCAGTTGGCTTCCTCAGGTCCACTGAAGTGCCGATGCAGGTTTTGGTCCAATATATATACCCTCCGTTTGGCGCCTATTTTTAGGAGGTGTGCTCTGATTCGTTGAAATCCTTGAGGACACGTTTCCACGCGCTGGCGAGGGGGTAGCCGTCCTCGCGGTTGAAATTTCTGGGCGTTTTTGCAATTTCAATTGCCTCTCTGATGATCCTTGGGTAGTAGCGGCCTTCTTTATTCAATAAAGTGGCGTTGTCAAACTCAATATTATGTGTCGGTCCACTCCAATGATGTTCAGCCACCGCTGACTGCTGGAACTGTCTATTTTTTACGGCCCTTCTGTGTTCTTGGACTCGGCATTTCAGCGCTCTTGATGTTTGGCCGATGTAGGAGTTGCCGCAGCTGCATTTGATTTGGTAGATTCCTCCAGAGATGTCTTTTGGGAGGCGGTCTTTCGCGTTGACGAGGATATTGGCCACTTTGGTTACGCATTTGAACCTGGCTGAGACGTTGTGTTTCCGGAGGGCCCTCGCAATTTTTTCCGTTGTTCCGGCGACGTACGGCAGGATAGCGTGTGCCGTCGCCTTTTCCTTAGGGCTAGTCTCGTCGGTCCTCTCCAGGGCCATCCGCTTCTTTCCTTCCACCCTGTGCATTATCTTCAGAATGTTGTCACGCCGGAAGCCATTCATCTGGAACGTTTTCAGCAGATGTTGTTTTTCTTTTCCAATGGAGGCAGCGTCAGAGAGGGAGCATGCTCGGTGGAGTAAGGTTTTAATTACTCCGGCTTTTTGTGGAGGGTGGTGATGGGAGTCTGCATGGAGATATTGGTCCGTATGGGTCTTTTTCTGGGGCTACCTAAGGAAGAGGCCGAGGAACTTCGAGGAGAAGTAAGCCGTATACTGCTCAATGCTAAAACTCCTAAACCCAACGTCACCCGAGAGGAGAGGAAAGCCTTGAGAGATCTCCGGACGAACGATGACATTATAATCACTCCAGCGGATAAAGGGAACGCAACGGTGTTGATGAAGAAGGATGACTACAATAGAAAAATCAACAGTCTCCTGAACGATGAGACTTACTCGGAAGAAAAACGGGATCCCACCTCCAGGATCCAAAAAGAGATTAAGCAAATAATTACACAGTCTTCGATCCCTCCAGAAGAGAGACGGTGGATCGTCGAATCGGCTCCCAAACCACCTAGATTATATGGCCTACCTAAGATCCATAAGCCAGGTGTCCCTCTACGACCCATCGTGAGTGCCATAGACTCTCCATGCCACAAACTCGCCAAATATTTGTCCCAGCAACTCTTACCGTTCTCTGGTAAGTCGTCAACGCACGTGAAGAACTCCGCTCACTTCATTGAGATTATAAAAGAGACCAAAATAAGCAAGGAGGATATTTTAGTGAGTTTTGACGTAGTTTCTCTCTTCACAAGCATCCCGATCGGTGAAGCAGTAGAGATTATCAAATCACTCACGAGTGACGGCCTCCCGAAAGACATCCCAAAGAAGGTGGAGTTTTGCCTGAGAAACGCTTACTTCACGTGGAACGGAAAATTCTACAGGCAAACAAATGGCGCTGCAATGGGGTCCCCACTCTCACCGGTGATCGCCAATCTTTTCATGGAAGCTTTTGAACGAAAAGCCTTGCAATCCTTCCACAAAAAACCCAAACTCTTTGTGAGATATGTGGACGACACATTTGTAATATGGCCCCACGGAAAAGAAGAGCTCCAGAAGTTCCTGCCACACCTCAACGCACAAAATGGTGCTATTAAATTCACCATGGAGATGGAAACGGACAACCGACTGCCCTTTCTGGATGTCCTGGTCGAGAAAAAAGAAAATGGGTCTTTGGGACACTCCGTTTTTCGGAAAAAGACCCATACGGACCAATATCTCCATGCAGACTCCCATCACCACCCTCCACAAAAAGCCGGAGTAATTAAAACCTTACTCCACCGAGCATGCTCCCTCTCTGACGCTGCCTCCATTGGAAAAGAAAAACAACATCTGCTGAAAACGTTCCAGATGAATGGCTTCCGGCGTGACAACATTCTGAAGATAATGCACAGGGTGGAAGGAAAGAAGCGGATGGCCCTGGAGAGGACCGACGAGACTAGCCCTAAGGAAAAGGCGACGGCACACGCTATCCTGCCGTACGTCGCCGGAACAACGGAAAAAATTGCGAGGGCCCTCCGGAAACACAACGTCTCAGCCAGGTTCAAATGCGTAACCAAAGTGGCCAATATCCTCGTCAACGCGAAAGACCGCCTCCCAAAAGACATCTCTGGAGGAATCTACCAAATCAAATGCAGCTGCGGCAACTCCTACATCGGCCAAACATCAAGAGCGCTGAAATGCCGAGTCCAAGAACACAGAAGGGCCGTAAAAAATAGACAGTTCCAGCAGTCAGCGGTGGCTGAACATCATTGGAGTGGACCGACACATAATATTGAGTTTGACAACGCCACTTTATTGAATAAAGAAGGCCGCTACTACCCAAGGATCATCAGAGAGGCAATTGAAATTGCAAAAACGCCCAGAAATTTCAACCGCGAGGACGGCTACCCCCTCGCCAGCGCGTGGAAACGTGTCCTCAAGGATTTCAACGAATCAGAGCACACCTCCTAAAAATAGGCGCCAAACGGAGGGTATATATATTGGACCAAAACCTGCATCGGCACTTCAGTGGACCTGAGGAAGCCAACTGGAACGTTGGCGAAATATCGTCCGAAAAATGGATACACGCGGAAGAAAACCCGAAAGAACCACTTCCTACATCAATAATCTCCGCGGAAGCCTACATGGAAAGGACAAGAAATAATTCGACAGTTCACCTGAATATCATTATTCAATAGTATCATCTAAGTTCAGCCATTACAATATGTCACCTCGTTGTTTCTTCAACGAATTTCTAAGTAAAATACTTAAATGTCTTATACTATATGCGTTCTTTGAACATTTCGCAGGGAAGCTGAGCCAAGAAGCGAAGTTGTGTCCTCCGACTGAGCAATCCAGTCAGTCGAACGTCGCCCATTTGTGGAGCTCTTCGGTGGCTCGAATCGACTGTTTCCCGCACCCTCTGTTTCCTCCCCAACCGCACCCCCTTCTCGTCACCCGCTCCCACGCCCTCGCGCTGCGTAGTTCCAGTATCTGCGCCGACATCCGACGCAATCCATCGCCCCGTAAAGTTCCGAGAAATTCGGAGATTTCCCAAAAGGCAAAACCCTGATGTATTTATAAGTGTACGCCTTTTCGGACGTGAAATTGCTTCCCGTTTGCCTTTAAAAGCTTATCCGTGTCCCTTACTTCTCTCTGTATCCATTCCTGTAAAAAACACTCCGGTAACTGATGCCGGAGACAAAATCCTCTCTCCCGGCCCAGTCACTATAGTATACCTCTCCACCGCCGCCTCTTGCAATCCGAGTTCTCCCTCCTCCTGCCTTCCCGTCCGCTGACGCTTCCTTTATTTGGAGAAGCGCATCTAGATGTCTTTATCCTCGACATTGGCAGCTTACCGATCAACGGTTCCCTTAGACCCATGGAAAATTAATTTCCATTCAAGTATGACCAATAGCTATGGACAGTGAATTACTGAACGCATTACTTTTAGGATTTCTGTCAAACCCTGCGGTGTGGTGGATAGTATTTTTTAATTTATTGGGACAAAATTTTTACATGCACGAAATGTTCATATTAGTATCGTATTTAACATCAGATATCATCATCAAACTTGTCATAAGATCTTAACTACATTCCACACCATTTTATCCGAGTTTAATATTTTTTCGTCATGTTTCACGAACTCCAACAGGTAAACAGCTTTGTAATTTATGAAAACATTGTGATTAAAATCAGCAAATTTAACACTAATCATATTTTAATCGGTTTTGTTCGAGCGGTAGATTGATAAAATGATTAACTATAAATTATGTGACATTCAGTCCCCACACAGACTATTCAGGTGTGTCCCAATCTTTCAATTGTAAAAATATGTAACATCAGTTTAAAAACTAATTATTTTAATTAGTGATACTCGTTTTAATGAAAGAAAACCAATAGGTTCTGCAATTTACGCAACTTGCTAAATAGCGCTGAAAGAAATTGAGTGACGATGTAATCCCTTTGTGGATGTATACCTTTTACCGAAATTAGAATTCATGCTTACCAGGGAAAAAATGTGCCTCACCAATCCCCCTCCTTGATGCTACGCGACATGGCAAGCCACCGTCGTGTATCCCGGAACCAGTGTCGTTTTAAAAACCGCGTCTTTCTCTGAGGCGTAGTTTGGTTTATCAGGGCCCTTCCGATTAACGATTGGATCTTGCCTCCAAAGACTTATGGACCCAGTATAAATCTATTTCCTTCCTAAAGCAGATTTAAAAGCCAAGTAGTTTTTTTAAAGAAACAATTTCGGAAATCCGAGATCGTTAGGCAAGTCTGATTTACTGTAAACCTAATCTACTTAAATAAGTACAGTATTGCATGCGTTAACAAAGAGAGTCCTGCTCGCTGGCTCTCACATTTCCGGGTCTTGGCCGCTCTTAATTACGTCACTGGCCTTTGTTTACGCCCTTGGAATGACCATGACCCCATAGTTACAGGAAGTACGAGAACGTTTTGTTAATTCTTGTGAATCACTCAATTCCGCGTTGCAAATAACTCACTCTAGTTTGGATCCGGCATACTCCTTCCTCGGCAGTTTCCCTCCCCACCCCCTATCATTCATCTCCTCTCGCACACGCGGGCGTAAAAGCAGAAAAGCCCCGAAATGAGCACCCTCGTCTCTCCTCCTCCGATACTTCAACCTTCCCACCCTCCCCCCCTCTCCTCCCATCTCAATTCCCGATTTCTCATTTCCCGCAAATGCCTCTCCATTTCCACAACTCTTCCAACTCCTCTGATACTCTTCTCGCCTTAAAGCCCTCCGCCCACCACCCAACCAGTGGCCTTCCACAAATCCACAATTCCGGCGCTAAAAATTCCCCACCCCCTCGCAACCACCTCCCTCCCCATCCTCCGACGAGCCCGCTTTTCGATATCTCTCTCCTTAAGACTTAAACTTCTATCCATATCCTCCAACACCTACACCCCCATTCCCCAACCACCCCCGCTCCTGCCCCCTTTCATCGCTTCCGCTAATTTTCCATCTCCATTACCCCTGCCATCCTGCCCCTTGGCCCTCGGGCCACACCCCTCCCACTCCCCCTGCGAAGGAGAGGCTGGAGATACCCGCCAGCTTCTTCCGTGATCCTTCGCTTTCATCTTTATTTCCCCCTTTCTCCCAATCTCCTTCTCTCCCAAACCCCCCCCCCCCTCTCTCTCTCTCTCTCTCTCTCTTTCTCCTACTCTCACACACACACACACACTCATGCACCAGCTTCTCCTCCGAGTGAGTGTCCATAAAAGGGTCGGGGAAGGGGGGGGGCGTGGGATCGGATCTCCCGCAGCAGCCGGCGCTTTCCCTTCGCCCCCCCCCTCTTCCTCCTCCCCTCGCCCCTCCGCCACCCTGCTTGCTCTCCACAGCAAACGAAGGAAGAATATTGGGAAGAGCCACACCCACGCACACGGGTCTGCCTTCTCTTTACGTCCTCTTCCCTTTCTTCGACTCCCGATTTCGAACGTTGGCGAAATGTATGAGAGAGAGCGCTTAATGGGGATGCGAGATTTCATTGGCATTCCTTTGAATTTAATTCTTTGATCAGAAACGGCCAACACGCAGGATTTTACTTGACGCCCCTCATACATTTATGTTGCTTTACTTGAAACCACGAATTCACTCCGTGAGGGTTTCTGCAATTTACTAATTCAAGACCTGGCATTAAAACTCAAATTGAATCGTTTGTGACCATATCGAGGGGATTTAATGATCTATCTCACTCCTGCTACAGAGGTGAACATGGAGTCGGGAAAAGCAGTAATTTTTCTTCCCTGGGCCGCCTGCGGTTTCTCAGACAAATTGATTGCCAGATCAAACGTGCAGCATAGGCGCGTGTGAGGGAGTCGAATTTCATCGCTAATAAGTGAACGCGTTTGTCTCGATTAGTAGGCAAACGCTCCGACCAATGGGAGGATAATGCTTCGAATGTAATTTTGTGCATACCAATTGTTTTAATTAAAGAAATATATTGAGCATCATCGAACTTCGGCCTGAATCTTTCACTATTATGGGCAAAACCCAGAGTAAAAAACATCTGTGTGAATGTGCATATCCTTAGTGAAAAAAGGTCCCACTTTTGTGATAATTTGTTATTTAATATAAGTGAAGCGCTGCAGGTCTAATGATGGGGGAATATTATATGCGCATATGTGTTTAGGACACTGCACAACTCTGTTTCAACCCGCTGCCTAGGTGATACCACCACACAGAAGTCCAAGGCTCTACCCGCTGGAATACCGCGACCAACTTATATATATCATAATTTAGACATAATATAATAATCAGTATTATCTCCGTATAATTTTATTTGTTCTTCTTTGATGGTTCGAATTAAAAACAATAAAAATCCAGGCAGTTATTCTGTGAGTTAGAAAAATACACAGATTCCATAAACAGTGTAATATACAGAACCTGATATGAAATTACAACACAGAAAAGGTAAGAAAAACAAACTCCCGAGGTCACTCAATAAACAGAAGGCAAAATGAATGTACGGATGCATGTTAGTGTTTTTCATCTAACACTGATTGAAAACTAGTTTATGACTTTTGACCGAATGATTAAAATTTGAACCCATCCACCTTGGTGTCACTGCACGAAGTAGTCTCGGTACCCAGCGGAGAGCCGCATCGATAGGAGCGGCGAGTTCAAAGCTATTTATCAACCCATTTTCGATTAATCACGCAAGTGCCTAATCAATGGAATGAGCTTCGCGCAATGTCATCGCTGAAGAGGAAATGGACGATGATGCGTTTCATCCAATTATTTAAAGACTTTGCTTTTAATTCCCTGATATCCGTTAACTCTGCATCCGATTCGTTCCGCGAGTGTTAAGAGCGGTAATTGGAGATCTCCCATCGAGCGGGTCTCTCAGCGAGCAATTTCAAAACTGCCGCCGTGTCCTCCTCACCAAGCCTCTCATCCAGGGTGAGAAGTTACTCGTTCTCTTTCCCGTTAGTGGCTGAGGGTTTAATTGCGAAAAGTGTGTACTCCTGCCTCTACTCGCCAACCACCCCCTAACCCTCATTACATTTCTCAATTTACAATTTCCACTCCCTTAGGACTCTCTCTCCCTCTCCCACTCCCTCCGCTATTTCTCTTCCCATGAACCCTCCCAACTCTGCAATATATACACACGCACGACAGCATCATTCCGATTCCCATTGAAATCGATAAAGAACCGAGCCTTAGTCCCGTAAATTTTTCTTACTACAGATCTACAGGCAAACGAAACCCACTACTTTTATAAGAACATTAAGCGGGAAGATATCATAACCTCATACTCAGCTTTCTTGGGACTTGAAAATGATTTAAGGACCAAATTTATGAACTTTTAGGACATGTAAATGAACGTGTGTAGAGTAAAAAAAGAGATTATTTTTTGAACCGTCATTAATAGAAGAAGACCCTTTTTTCACTGTATGCCCTAGGTCAGCAAGCGTTACAGTAGAAATGCGTTAAGTACTTAGGCAATCCAAAATAGTAAAAATGTATATCTATTATATGTATATAAAAGCATATATATATATATATATATATATATATATATATATATATATATATATATATATATATATATATACATATAATTAGGTAATCTACCGGTTAAGGTAGGTTTTTGGATGGACATATTTACTAATTAAATAATTTGTGACCCCAAGCAAAACACAGCACACTACTCTACATCAGGTCCCTCTTCAGCTCTGAGTACTTTCTTCCTCCCTTCATCCCGTCCAACACCCCTATACTGTTCCTTCCCTCTCCTCGTTTGCCTGAAATTCTCCCCTCTATTACAGTCTTCAACATCCCGCTGCCGGTCAATGCGCCCTTCATCCACTTTTCCTGCCTCCATAGGATTGCTCCCAACAAACCACTCTATTCGTCCACCTTACCAAGCACTTCCTCATTCGCTTTCTTCTCTGTCCATTTCACCTTCTCCATTCTTCTCCACACCCACATTTCAAAAGCCTCCTGTCTACGTCTATCCTCCTGCTTCAATGACCACGTTTCCGCGCCGTACATAGCTACGCCCCATATCAAAGTTTTGATGAGTCTTTTCTTAACATCTTTACTCAAAGTCCCTGTCATCAACTCCCTCCTCCTTGTGAAAGCCTCCTTGCCTAGCGCAATTCTTCTCCTTACGTCCCTACTACTTTGACCGTGTTGCTCCAAACACTACCGAGATACGTAAACTGTTCTATCTGCTCGTGTTTTTGCCCTCCTATTTTAATTTTTAGCTAAGCCTTTGTCTTTCTAGAAAATCGCATAACCTTTGTTTTATTAATATTGATTTTCATCCCATACCTGTCGCACTGAATTTCCAATTCACTAAGTAGTGCTTGCAACCACTTGACTCACAGACAAACTAAAGCTTGTCATCAGCAAACCTAAGTGATTTCACGAATTCCCCGCCCACTTCCATTCCTATCTTCAGTTCTTCCCATGCCTCTTTCATCATTTCCTCTGCATACAGGTTGAACAGCAACGGTGATAATGGGCAACCCTGCCTTACACCTCTTCCTAACACTGCCCAACCGGACTCCCCGTTCCCCACTGGCACCTGAGAAATCTGAGACATGTACAGGTAGCGGATTAGACTACTTTCCCTCCAATCTATTGCTATTTTCTTCAATATACTCATTAGTTTTTCCCAATTCATTCTATCAAACGCTTTTTCGAAAACTACGAAACAGGCAAATACCTCCTGGTTGTGTTCTATAATCCTCTCGATTAATAATCTCATTACTGCAATGGCATCAAGCGTACCTATCCCTTTCCTAAACCCAAACTGATCATCCCCTTAGTAATCATTTGCCCTACTCTCTATCCTTTTGTTTATGATCCTGAGAACAACTTTAGCTGCGTGGGATATCAAACTTATCGTCCTGTAGTCCTCACATCATGTAGCCTTAACCTTTTTCGGAATAGGAACTAAAACTTATCTCAAAAAGTCTTCCGCCCAAATACCTTCCTCATAGATACTACGAATCAGCCCATAGAGCCTCTTCCTCCCACGTTTTCCTAAACATTTCAATAGTTCCGCGGGAATGTTATCTACCCCCACGGCCTTATATAGTTTCATCTCCCTTAATGCCCTTTCTATCTATTTTTCTTGTATGCCTGGACCTAAGCTGTCTTCCTCTACGTCATATCCTTTTTCAATGTCTAACTTTGTTGGTCGAAGTTCTTTACCATAGAGCTCTTCTATCTATTCCTACCATCTCTCATGTATCTTTCCTGCGTCAACTATTACCTTACCCGCCTTATCTCTAACTGTTAGCATAGGTCTTCCTTTCTTACTTCCCGATAACGATTTAATTTTGCTGTACAGCGCATCAATTTCACCCTTCCTCTGCAGACTTTCCATATTCTCGCACTGCGTCTTCCACCATGCTTCTTTTGCTTTATTTTTGCCCTCCTCAATTATTTGTTTAATTCTTTGTACTTCATTTTTTCTAACTCTGTATTTACATTCTTCCATTTTTGCCGCTCATCCATCCTTGTCATCATCTCATCTGTGATCGATGGTTTCCTAGTCTTTTTAGGGTTAATGGTTCCAATAGTGTCTTTCGCGGCTTTCGATTACCCTTTTTTTGATAGTTTCCCATTTTTCTTCGATAGTACTAGCTCCTTACCATCCTCCATGATTTCCTCTACCGCCTGTTTGTAATTCGTCGTTTTCAAACCATTTAATGCTTCTACATTCCATTTTCTAACTCGCCGCCCCTGCCTTATCTTTTTGAAACGGACGCTACATTTCATAACAACTAAATTGTGGTCAGAGTCCGTATCCGCTTCCGGGAAGCTGTCCGAATTTAACACACTGTTCCTAAACCTGTGTCTAACCAGGATATAATCTAGCTGATACCTTTCTGAGTCACCTGGCCTTTTCCATGTATACCCGCGTCTTCGTGGAGTCTAAACCAAGTGTTGGTGATGATAGCACATTCAGTTTTGCGCCGCGGATTCTGCTCTATTTTGAATGTGCCATTATTTCCCTCACCACTGTCTTCCTTCGTTTCCTATTTCTTTTCCACAACCTTCTCAATCGCCTAAACATGGACCACTCTTATCCCATTCCGTTTTGGATCCGAAATTTTCGCCGTCACGCCTATAATCTCGCCAAATACACAAGCCACACCGAGTTTCTCACCCCCTGCCTGTCCTTAGGAATCGTTCCCAACGGTTTAGTCATTTCCCTACCACTGTCTGCTACTCTTCCCGATATCCACCTCAAACTTAATGCATTTTCTTACCAAAAATCTTTAGAATACACCCACCTTATCCTTATGCAATACCAATGCATTTGTGAACAACACAAATCAAACCTTTTTTCCCTCTTTAAAATAATCTCTTTGGCTTCTGCTCACCTAATTCCACAACTCAACGCCACAATTTCGTCTGCCTTACGTTCCCTCCAACAAAAACGTCAAACTCTCCTTAAAAAGCTGTCGACTTGTGCATTTCCTACTTCCAAGTTGGTCTCAAAATTCCACACTCTCACCCTTTCCCGCCACCTCCTCCTCAACCACCCCCACTCTTTCAATATAAGCCTGACCTCTGCAGCACTTACAACCTTCCCCCTCCTCCCAAAGGCCCTCCGGTTTTTCCTAGACGCCAGCCACCACCGAACAATCCCAACACCCCCCCTCCCTCCGACAATGCCCATGACATTGTAAACCTTTCAAACACCAGCCTTTCAGACAATGAAATATCCGTTCTTAGTAAAGGCCTATCCTTCTCCCCTACACCAAAAATAAACCATATAAACATACTCACTGATACCCTCAATTTCTGCCGAAACCTTCGATGGCGCGCCTTCTGGAAATCACAAAGTAAACCTTTCAGTAACTTAAAAACCAATCCCGCACTTGACAAATTCCGACCGGCTTCAACTCATGAGCCAAAACCCCTTCCTAGTAACCATCCTGTCGAAATTTTTATACGTCTCCTTATCGAAAAGTTTTCCAATCAATCCTTCAGAAAACATCCCAGACCGAAAAATAACCTCTCCATGAACGAACGTCATGCCCTAAAAACCCGACAGTCCAATCCTAGCATCGTTGTTACCTCCGCCGATAAAGGCTCCTCTGTTGTAATTCTAAACACCAATGATTATATTTCCAAAGCCCTCGCTCACCTGAACGATACATCCACCTATACCACTCTAACCAAAAACCCAACACAAACTTTCCAAACCGAAATTCGGTCTTTTCTCCTCCACTCCGGACCAGAAGAAGGCCTCACCTCCCAAGACATATCCCTACTTTCACCCCCAAACCCCAGAACACCCCAGTTTTATCTCCTCCCAAAAATACACAAACCCAACATCCCCTGTCGTCCTATAATTTCCAGTTACAATTCTCCCACCGAAAGAATCTCCGCATTCCTTGACCACCCCCTAAAACCACTTGTACTCTCCTTGCCCCCCTTCACGAAAGACGCATACCAATTCCTCAACCATCTAAATTCTGTCTCTATTCCCTCCACACCCAACCTACTTATGGCCACCATCGACGTTACCACACTTTATACTTCTATTCCCCATGCAGAAGGTTTATCCTCCCTCCAGCATTATCTTTCTCTACGCCCCCTACCCCAGCGCCCCTCAACGGAATTTCTCCTCAATCTTGCCACTTTCGTCCTAACTAAAAATGCATTCACTTTCCAAAATTGTTTTTACCTACAGACAAAAGGCACAGCGATGGGAACGAGGATGGCACCATCATACGCCAATCTCTTCATGGGCCATCTCGAAGAGACCTTCCTGTCACAGCAACCCCTTCAACCTCTTTTCTGGGTCCGCTACATAGACGATATTTTTATTCTCTGGATACATGGCTCTGACTCCCTCAACAACTTCTTATCCGCCTTAAATTCATCTTTCACTGTTAAATTCACCTCTTCCATTTCAGACTCCACCATCACCTTTCTTGACACAGACATCTCACTTCAAAACAACAAATTCACTACTTCAGTACACATCAAAGCCACTAACCATCAGCAATACCTACACCACACAAGCTGTCATCCTCAACACACGAAACGCTCCATTCCTAACTCTCTCTCTATCCGCGGACACCGAATTTGCAACACCACAGCCACTCTCAACAAATACCTTGCCAATCTACACCTAGCACTCCTCAAACGCGGTTACCCAGAAAAGTTGCTACGAAATAAAATCCACCGTTCCACCCGACCACACACACCACACAATAACAAGCCCACATCTGACGCAGGACTCAACCTTTGCACCACCTATTACCCCGGATCACACTGACTGAAAACCCTCCTTAAAGAACTGAGAAGGCCGAAAGCTCGAACTATTTACCGTGTGAGTGTCCTTTTAAATGTTGCTATTTTATTCTATTTGTGTTATATTGTGTCAGCCCATTATTGTGCCGCTCGTGTGAGTTTTGCTGTACAATCGTTATATATGTATATATGTGTGTGTGTATTTATGGGTTGTCTGAAAGGTTTCCGACCTAACGAAGATACAAGACATTTTTTCTGAAATGTTTGAGGCCGGAAACATTTCAGACCACCCTAGTATATAACTGATCTCACGGAAGTGAATGATAATGTACTACCCGGCGTTGAACCTTCTCAATTTCCCAAATGAGGCCTTTTTCACCCGGATCCCATACGCTACATGCGTACACTAAATGACGCCTCACAAGAGCAGCGTAAAGGCATCCGTTTTCCTTATAGTCACTCCTGCCAGCTATGTGGACGATTGCTTTAGATGTTTAGCTTACAATGAACGTCTCGATAATTTCAATGACTAAAGTACTCGCCTGGACATCAAGGGATCCGGGTTCGAATCCTGGACAAGGTGAATAATGTTTACGCCCCAAAATTCAAGGTGCACATATATTTTTTTTAATTTTCAATGGCAGTAGGGTTGTTTTAAAATTCAAGATATCCTTTATTACGACAGAAAATTTTTAATGAAAATATTTAGGTATTTAAGATGCACTCACATAAAACTTTCACTCCAAGAGAAATTATTTTAACACTGTAGTTTCATGACTAAAAACCAGTATCTATATGAGAAATTGTAATTAAATATTACCTGCCAACTTAAAGAAGTATCCCTATTCATATGTTGCCCCTCATAAAAAATGTAATTGATTGGGGAAAGTGCTTCTACCATTCACACTAGTTTCTCCATATATTCCATATTAAACAAAAAAATAAAAACACATGCTCCATGTGACATGTATACTTATATGCCAATATTAATTTCACATGGAGAAAATTATGTCAAACTAAATATACTACCTTGATCAAAAGGTTCCCGGAATAACCACCGTGTGGCGCTCCCATCGTTCCGATTTGAGTTCTGTTTTTTTGTTAAATTGGTACATCTGTTGTTGATATTCCCTTTAAATCTTAGTGTCATAACTTGACATTTGCAAAAGTTACGTAGCCAAGAGTACATCTATCTCTGTGTGTGTTGGCGATTTTTTACAATTGCAGAAATGGATTTAAATTTGCAACAACGAACTTGTATTAAATTTTGCGTAAAAAACGGATTTAGTGGCGCGCGGACGTTGGAAATGTTGGAAAAGTGTTTCGGCAACGATTCTCTAAAAAAAACGGTCGTTTACCAGTGGCACGAGCGGTTCAGAAGTGGACGTGAGTCAATCGAAGATGATGAACGCAGTGGCAGACCATCGACATCGAAAGTCGGTGAAAAAATTGATAAAGTAAAAGAAATGTTGGTCAATAACCGCAAATTAACCATCAGAGAAATAGCGGAGGACTTGAACATTGCCTATGGATCCGCCCAAGACATTGTGGTTAATGATTTGGGTTTCCGTCGTGTAGCAGCAAAGTTGGTGCCAAAAGACCTCAATTTCATGCAAAAAAGAGACCGTGTTGACGTCGCAAAAGACATGATTTGCGAGGCTGAATCCGATCCCACATTCATCAAAAGGATCATTACTGGAGACGAGACGTGGGTTTATGAGTACGACACGCAATCCAGACATCAGGCAAGTGAATGGCGTTCACCAAATGAGCCGAGACCAAAAAAACCACGTCGTTTTCAGTCAAAAAAGAAGGCAATGCTGACGGTTTTCATGGATTACAACGGTGTAGTGCATCATGAATTTTTGCCAGAAGGCCAGACAGTAAACAAAGAGTATTATTTGGGCGTTATAAGACGTTTGCGTGAAGCAATTCGCCGAAAGAGACCAGAAATGTGGGCAGAAAACTCGTGGATTTTGCACCATGATAACGCACCGTCGCACAGTGCTATCATTATTCGTAATTTTTTGACGAAAAATGCAACAAATACCATCCAACAGCCACCGAATTCACCTGATTTGGCTCCCTGTGACTTCTTTCTGTTCAATCGAGTTAAAAAACCATTACGGGGAACGCGTTTTAGCAGCCGAGAGGAAGTAATGGAAAAATCGCAGGAAGCACTGATGGACATACCGAAAACCGACCGTAACTTTTGCAAATGTCAAGTTATGACACTAAGATTTAAAGGGAATATCAACAACAGATGTACCAATTTAACAAAAAAACAGAACTCAAATCGGAACGATGGGAGCGCCACACGGTGGTTATTCCGGGAACTTTTTGATCAAGGTAGTATATCAAGTTAGCACCAGCGATCAAGAACACAGAAACACGCAAGAAAGAAAAGAAATTACCCTCGGCTCTAAAACACGCCTCCGAACACAACACTCCTTTTGATAAATGCTCTAGTGTCTCCATTTTAGCATCCCTCCCACCCTCTAATACTCAAACAATAGACTAGGCGTTTATCTGGCCCTTTTTTCCTGGAATGAACCAGGTATTGGTCAGGGACATTAATTTATCCATCCTTCAGATATATTCATCCCCCCTCCGCTCCCAACACCTTCCATTATATTCCCACACTTCTACAAATCCCCTCCCAACTCTTCCCCTCGCAAACCTTTCCCCACCTTCCCCTTCCATCCAGCGACCCTGACGCCTTCTGCTGTATACACGCCAGCCTCGGTGGCGGCGGGGGTAACGTCCTCGTCAGCTAATCCAAGAGTCGCGGGCTCGATCCCCACCTGGGTGGGGTTTCCTCCATTTAGGGCTTGGGTGTTTGTAATCATCTCCATTGTTTTCACTGTTAGTAGTCCGATGTAAAGGCCAAAAGTGCTGTATTCGGACAAAGTCTAAATAAATAAATAAAATTCTCCTCAGTTCCTTCATCCTCATCCTTGAGAAAGGTGGCTTGGCCTGCAAAAAGGTTTTTCTTTTCTTTTTGTGTGTATGTTGTATTTGTTTTTGTATGGGCATCATCCTCAAGTATTTCTATTCATATACAAATATATATATATATATATATATATATATATATATATATATATATATATATATATATATATATATATATAGTAATCCATATGCCTTATTTGGCCCTTCTTACTTGGAGCGATCCAACACGGGCGAATGAACTGGACGTGTTCAAAGGAACGATGGCGCTTCAAATGCTTCTGAGGCTTGAAACGGACCGCACCCGAAGATAATTCCTCCGCCGCTGCTCCTTCCCTCCTCCTCTCTCCGCCGCGCCCTCTAATCCTCACGCTCCGTGATCGCTACTGACTAGCCTCCACCCGCAGCGCTCATCGGAAATCCTCCCTTCCTCCGTCTCCCTCTCCCTTTCGCTTCCCCCTAATCCGTTTTAGACACCGCTGCCCTCCCACCTCCAATCCCACACCTCATCCGACAAACCCCAAACCCTTTTGCCCCACCTCTTTCCCAAGCGTGTTATTATCGGAGAACAGCCGAGGGGTCACAATGATTAACGGGCCTTTCTTAGGACCGTGTGAGCCCCTAGTAGACTTAAATTTGGGAATGGGAGCCTCTTCGATTTTTGAGGATTCGGCTCCCTCTTGGGTGGTGACAAAAGAGGGATTGTGGGGAGGTGCTGCCGGGACACCCGATTCCCCAGAATGGAGTAAATGGGAGTTGGCACCCCCTCTCCCACCATCGTCTCGTCGATGCCCCTTCTATTCCCCCTCCTCTTGCGATCTTGTCGCCTTCTCATTATCCATCTTCCATAGTTGGAAATCCGAGGGCTCACGAGAGACTCCGTTGGGTTTTTTCCCTCCCCGCTGTTTCATCCACAGATTCATTTCCTGGTGACGTCATTCAGTCACCCCTGCTCCTCGTCTCCTCCCGTCCAAAGGAAGGGCCAGCCTCATCCCGAAGGAAGGAACTCCCGGCGCTACTTCCAGCTGCGATGCCGAGGAAGGTGATGGAAGTGCTTCCAGAATCACGCGCATTCTGAACCAAACGAGAGGTTTCAGACCCAATTTCAGACGAAGTAATGCAATTGAATTTTCTGCCCCACTCCTTTTAATCAGAGTGGAATCAAACCGCTTGGAGGGTGTGGGAAGGGGGGGATGACGCTAAGCTTTGCCGCGTAACTGGTCTCAGTTCTCTCTCCGAGCTGTGGAAGCGGCAATTATTATTGTAGACCCCTTGCGCACCGAACGTGTCGCGAAAGACCAACTGAGCGGAAATTTCAAGTGAAATTGAAAATGAACCTGATTATTTGGACAACGTCATCACTGGTGACAAAACCTGGGTTTTTAATACGACCCAGAAACAAAACGCCAAAGCTCTGAGTGGCACACCGACCAGTCCCCCACGCCCAAAAAGGCAAGAATGAGCAAATCAAAAGTGAAAACAATTGTCATTGTCTTTTTCCACAGTAAAGGAGTGGTCCACGAGTAGTTCATTCCTCGAGGACAGACAGTTAACTCTGCCTACTACTTGGATATAGACACCGAATAAGGGTTATCAGGGCGAAAAAAAATATCTCCGCTACCATCACGACAACGCGCTCCGCGAGTTCCTGGGCAAACACCAGGTGCCAACGCTGCCCCCCCCCCATAGTCCTGACGTCGCCCCAGCAGACTTCTCTCTGTTCCCTCGGATTAAGGCAACCCTTAAAGGAACCCGTTTTACGTACATAAAAGTGATCCAATCATCCGTGACGAAGACCTTGCGAGAGGTCCCCGAAGACGCCTTCTAGGGTCCGTACCGGTCATCGCAGAGTCGCGGGAAAAAATGTGTACAGGTCCAAGGACAGGGCTTTGAAGTATTTTATGTTTTTGCGCAAATCTGTTCAATAAATTACTAAAAAAATAATTGTATTGCCTTTGGCACGCACCCTGTAATCCTTTGTACTGAGAAGAAATAAATAGGTCGCAGAAAGGGCTCGTCTGTTCGATTGGAGGTGGTCAGCTGCGTGACATCTTTGAAACGTGATTGTGGGCTTGGAATAGTCGTGTATATGGAGAGTCGAAATACAATGAGAAGTGGTGAAGTGGGAGTTGCGTACGGCTTGCATATTATTGGAGAAGATATTAAGGCAGTTAAACCACTGTGGTACCGAGGAAAAAATAGGAAGAGCAATTGTTATTAAGGGGGTGAATGAATGGATATAGGTTAAGATAAAAGTAGTGAAAACAAACTTATATAAAATGTACGTATGTCTTCCAAGTAGGCACAGCAAGGAAATAGAGTACAATACCATTTCGAGAAAATAAATACGAGGCGAGGCCCGGAGAAGAACGATCATAAGAGTAATTGGGAGTCGACGCCCAGTTGCAAGCCAAGGCCTCGATGGGATTGAACTGATACTTTTTTTGCCCAGGGGCAAGAATAAATTGCAGAGAGGAAAACATTTTTCATACGAGGCCCGGTTTTGCAATACAAACTAACATTTAGATCCAGCACCATTACATGAGAAGATACAATTGTAGGTGGAATGCCTGGACATACAGTACTGAAAAATATAAAGCCTCAGCAGCAACCAAAATGAACGAATTACAGGTAAATGTATTATTTTACGGATTAATTAAAGAATTCTTAATTAAATTAATGGCTGTATGTGAGGAAGCTAGTGGCCCCTGACCTAACCACCACACAAGACATTTCTGGTTACTGACGATGCTGGGCAAAATGATGGTCTCCAAGTTTTGGGACAGCAAATGCGTAATATTGTAGTGCAAGGAATGGAAGGGATCTCGGCATCAGAAGAATGGTGCAGGAGGAGATATCCGAAGATGAAATGGGAAGAAAAAGGGAAGAACGAGGAAGAGTGCGTAAAACATGAAGAGCTCCATGGAAGAGTAGAACTCGATCAATTGGGCTCACACCTTTAGGCACACATGGATTAGTTAGAGACATAACGGAAGGGAATGTTGAGGGGATGATCTCGCAAGGAGGACCAGAAGACAAGCAAGAAAAACAATTTAAGGTGGTCGTTAAACAGAAAAGGCTATCAGAGGGTGAGAATAATATTATTTGCCGGCCCCGGTGGCGGCGGGGTAACGTCCTCGTCTGCCATTCCAAGGGTCGCGGGTTCGATTCCCGCCTGGGTGAGTTTCCCTCCATCTAGGGCTTGGGTGTTTGTAAATGTGACATTGTTATCGTTGTTAATAGTTCGATGTAAAGGCCTAAATGTGCTGTCTTCGGACTTATACTGAATAAATAAATAAATAAATAAATAAAATAAATAATAACTACTGCCTAAAGAAGAGTGGAGGACTGCAATAAAAACCAATCTTAGGATTGATATTCTGATTAATTTATTTACAAAATTATGGTACATTGTGATCAGCTGATTTTATGTCTTCGGTGGTAGGTCATGGTGTTGATCGTATAAACTCAACGTGAACGTGAATGGTGAACTTAAATGCAATAAATGCATCAGTATGTTATTGACTAAGGGTTTCTCTTCGTGTAAATTTACATTATTATAGATAGGCTATTTATTTAATGGACGCATTGTCGGCAAAAATGACTCGAAGGTCAGGAACGTTGTTACCACCCTCATCCGGGAAATTGAGAAAGTTCATCTACATCTACATCTCCATCTACTTAATACACCGCAAGCCGCCGCAAGGGCGTATGGCGGGGGGTGTTAGGACACCACCCGTAATTTAGAAAAGAAAAAGAAAAAAAAACCGCATGCAATAACCACAAAATCATATATCCACAAAAAAAAACATGGCATACATTCATGCATGAACACTTACACCCCACACACATGCAAACACTCAATCTACATCTACGTCAATACCCTGCAAGCCACCAAAAAGGTGTGTGGCAGTGGGTGCAGCACCAGGAGGAAAGTGTAAGGGATGAGGGGGTTAGGGTTTTTCAAATTGATGGGGAAAGGTAAGGGGAACCTGCAAAATATATATATATATATATATATATATATATATATATATATATATATATATATATATAAATATATATATATATATATATATATAAATATAATCGTATAACCCTGCGCAGTCGCTACCTTGTAGGTTAATACTTATTAAGTCGAGCCGGCTCCTGGGGGATTTTGATTAAAAGAATTCTGGTCTCTTATTGTTCTCGGAAAAAATGACCATTTAAATCTGTGTCTTGCAGTCAATCTCTCTAATCTTACATTCGTGATCCCTCCGCCCGTAATACATTGGGGTTCGTATTATCTTATTCTTACATACACATGCACCTGAAAGTATACCTACAGCTTTGCAGTGTTTAACTTTGCTCCGACTAGTAAATTCAGTGTTTTCAATATTTCTAAAGTGACTTCGGTTTCTTACTATTATGATTTCTGATTGTTCGGGGAAAGAATGAGTATTTGTACCGATCTGTCCTGGAATTTCTCTCCCTTATTTAACTTTGTGGTCTGATCTACCTAAGTAGTGTGGGGCCATTATAATTCCTTCAGTGTCATAGTTAAACTCGTTTGTTCTGAACCTTTCTAAAATTCTAAGCCTCGCTTGTTCTCTCCGCACTTCAAGTGGTTCCCAGCCTAAATCCCCTAAGAGACCTGTCACACTTGTATTCTTATCAAAACAATTTTTAACGAATCCAGCGGATTTTCTCTGGACTTTATCTAATTCTTTTTGCCAAATTTTCTCCCTAGGATCCCAAATACTTGCGGCATATTCCAAATGAGGTCTAAATAGAGCAAAATAAAACCTCTCTTTAACTTTTTCATTACATTTCCCCACCACCCGTTTTATAAAGCCAAGTTTTTTTAAGCTGATCCGCATATTGTCCTGAGATGTGGTCCCCATGAAAGGCGTGGTGTTAGAACAACCCCCAAGTATTTAACATGACTTGCCATAGTCAGAACTGAACCTTCTGTTTTGTAGTTTATATCCTGTTCCTCGCTTCCTTTGTTCCAAATTTCAAAACTGCGCATTTATCTATATTGAGTGTTAATCCCCATTTATTGCACCATTCTGAGATATTGTGCAAGTCTCTAGAGAGTAGCTCGCGATCTAGTTGGCACGTTATTTCCCTGTATACCACCGTGTCGTCAGCAAATAACCTCAGATTGCTACCAACGTGTGTGCTTAAGTCATTAATGTATATTAAGAACAGAAGAGGCCCTATTGCACTTTCCTGGGAGGCGCGCGATGTTACATCTCTATCCCTTGAGCACAACCCATCTATGACTACTATTAGTTTGCGATTTGACAAGAAGTCTCTAATCCAATTAATAATTTTCTCGTTGATTCCATAGTATTTAAGTTTATGTGATAGTTTATTGTGTGGGACCTTGTCGAAGGCTTTTTTGAAATCCAGGAATAATGCATCGACTTGTGTGTTGTTTTCTCCCGATCTAAGTATATCGTGAATGAAGAGACCAAGTTGTGCTTCGCAAGATCTGCTTTTCCTAAATCCGTGCTGGTTGTGGATTAGTATTTTCCTACTATCAAGAAATCTCATAATGTTAGTGACAATAATGTGTTCCAATATTTTACAAGAGATCGATGTTAAAGAAATGGGTCGGTAATCGGTTGGTTTATCCCTATCGCCGCCTTTATAGATGGGAGTTATATGGGCTAGCTTCCAGTCGCAATGCACTGAGCCTTCTTCTATCGATTTAAGAAAAACAATATGTAAAAACGGGGCAATGTCTTCAGCTAATTCCTTTAATATTCTAGCAGGTATTTCTTACGGACCAGGTGCCTTGTGTGCTTTGTTACTACGGAGCAGATGTACTATTCCCTGCTTGGTCAGTGTAAAATCGCTCATGTGTTCCCCGGGTGGGTGTGGAGGATCGTTTGGTGCGTTTGTGTTTTTATTGTAGGCGCTCTGGACAAATTGGTTTAAAATATTTGCCTTTTTTACGCTATCTGTAATGATTTCTCCATTTTCCGTCTTCAAAGAATGAACAGTTGGACGTTTACCCTGTATTTCCCTAACGTAGGACCAGTATGACTTTGGATTTTCCTCAAGATATTCGCTTAGCATTTTAGATTTAAAAGAGTGTAGTGCTGTGCGCATAATACTTTTCGTCTTACTACGACATTCTTTTAGTTGCTGTTTGGATGTATTCATATAAACTATATCGTCACTTTTTAAACTCTTTTTGAAATTTGACTGTAGCTTTCTTTGCCTTCCTAATGCCGATCTGACTTCCCCGTTGTACCATCTAGGTTCCTTACTGCCGCATTTGAGTTTGAACGGGATGTACGTCTTCATTCCTGCGCATAAAATATTTAAGACATATTTCCAAGTGTTCTCTGAATTGGTTGTCAGTGTTTTTGTCTTAATTCTGGTAATTTTATTTTTAAATATTCTCGTAGTCCATCAAAATTTGCATTGTTGTATATGTATATTTTACGCTTTTCTTTGTTTATTTTGACGAACTTAGTTTTTACCTTTGGAAGAATAGCATAATGGTCACTGATTCCGTCTATTATTTCAATGTTAGTAATGATTTCGGGCATAGAAGTAGTATGCTCTGGCCCCGTGTTGGTGATTTAACAATTTGTTCTAAGGAGTGTTTTGTGAATATTTGAAGGTGTTCTTGGGCTGAATATCTGTTTTTGGCAGATTTTCCTACGCAGTAGTTTTCCCAGTCAATTGACGGTAGATTTGTGTCACCAGCGATTATAGTAATACTGTTGCTATGTCTGCTTCTGATAGTTGATATTTGTTCGTCGAGCATGTGTAGAACATCTGAACACACGAATAGGCTTCTGCCATTGTAGTCCTTAATGTTACACCAAACGCTTTCTATGCCATTTACGTCGCATTCATATCGTTGGCTACTAAGATGTGACTTTACTGCAATGAATACTCCCCCACCCAACCTATTTGGTGTGTCTCTTCTGTAAATTGTGAATCCGTTTGGAAAAACCTCATTGTTTGCTATATCTCCCGTGAGCCAACTTTCCGTTCCAACTTCTATGTCTGCGTTTGTACTGACAAAAATATGTTCAATATCCGATACTACGGCAGTTTAATGTTTTAATTTTAATTTGGTCAATTTCTTTTTGTTTTTCGGTTTTATGTACTCTAGCAAAACTGTTCTGAGATGATTCGTGGTTAACAGAGGCAAAAGAATTACATTCACTCGCATTGCTATCTGATATGTATTTAGAGGCACCAATTTTATTAAATTTACGTGGGTTATATGTTGTTTTAACGCAAGTGCTTGTTTGCTCAATACTTTTGGGAATTTGAGATGCATAAGCTGATCTGAATTGACAAAAATCGCTGGATTCTACTTTAATTATCCCAATATATGACCTACGCTCTTACCTACCAGCTATGCTAAACCTTCGAAACGTGTTCGTGTAATATACGCACTACCAATTGCGATGCCTCGGTAGTAAAATGGACCCCGGACCGATTAAGGGGTACTCGACACGATGAGAGGACAGGCCAGGATTATCCCAAAATATCCGGAAAGGCCACGCAATGGTTTGGGAGAGATGCTAGCAGCCTTCGTACAAGTGATCAAGGGGCTTAGCGCCTTGTCAAGTCTTCCTCGTCGCCCGGCCTTCGCCCACGGTCAAACAAGAGTGGTGTGGAGTGGGTGTGGTCTACACCACGGGTCAAATAAATTTTCGCCACTTGGCGAGCGTTGCTTCAAGTACCAGTTATTTAATATTATTGAGTCCTTTGAGTCGTGGAACCGAGAGGAGAAATCAGTTTCCATGGAAAAAAATAATGGAGGCAATGAGGTCAAGTCGATTGGGGTTATATAAATAAATGAGAACTACAGTGCAAATGGAACAAAACTTGACACAGAATATATGCATGTGCTCGTATAATTGCAGCATTCCATGGCTATCTTTTTGTTGATTATTTGGCACATGTAGTAAAGCCAGAACTGACTGGCTTAGAAGGACCAGAATGAGTATTGACTTTATACTACTATTTTATATGATGCAGATTGTCTGTAAATGTCTTTCTAAATTAAACAGGATAAGAAAGAAAAACAGGAATAACTCAATGAGTCAACATAGTTGGGGTTAAAAGTCAGGTCACCATCAGAGCGGTCCAAGTGATCACCGTGTGGCACGTGAGATTGTCACACGGGCAGCCTTCTGTTCTTCAGACAGCACCTTGTGCACCATCTTGGCACACACCTCTCACATGGATATGCCTTCTGTAGGAATGCGATGCACTGGGGTTTCCGTAATATTGCCCTCTTCTGCTAACATCCCCACACTCAGGCGTCACTCGAATAAGTCAATGGCCGAGGAAACCTTGAACCCCGCGTTTAATTATTTAGCCTCCAAACCACTTTTCCGACCGTATTTCTTAATGTAAGTAGTAAATTTGAATCTCCTCAAACCTCTTAAGCAGCACCACTAATTACATTGTGAAAGCCAAGAAATACGGTCATTCAATCTACTTGTTGAAGCAGAAAAATAAGTATTTCAACATCTTCATACTCACCGTATTGATGGCTAAGCGCTCATTCAAAGCGATCATTTTCTGCATAACACCTCCATTTTAAATTCTCCAGGGTAAATTTTGAATTTTATAGATAACATTATCAATGCGTACTTCAATTGCTAGCATTTTTCATGCGAATCTTGAGAATATATGTATATTCATGGGATGATGTTCATATTTTGTTTATCATCTGCATATCACAGTTTATCTTAATATTCTATTGTTCTTAATACTCTATTAATTTTAAGTGGAATTTCGGGGTAGGCAAATCTCTCTTTAGTAATTGAAAGCACAAAGTCCCTTAGCGACGCCCGATTATCATGAGTTGCTGTATCGCATTTAACGAAAGAGGAAATGATTTGCGTCAACATGCTTTCCACTTCAAGTTGGCTCCGAGTGGGAAAGGAAGGAATTTTGAAGAAGAATTCCGCGGGGAGATAAGCTCGGCGGGGGGAAGAGTCTACGCCCTGCGGCGATAGGCTCCCCGCTCCTGCCTGTTCCTCCGTCTCGTGGCATTTTTCGTCTAAGCAAAGATTTGTTGCGCGCACACTTAAACTCCTCCGTAGAATCACATACAGTAGATAACGTAGACTTAGGTTTAAGAAAGCACTCTACAGTGATCATAGGCATACCTCCATGCTGAGATAGATGAAAAGTTTCTCGGAGTAATGTGTTTTTATTTTCTCTTCAGTATATTTGTGTATAATTAACAATTGTAGCATATTCTTCATCATGTGTGATATACAAAGAATTATGAAAATCAATAAAGCATACAATTACAGGCAATATTTATCATATGCCATAGTGATATGATCTTCATAATATAGATTAGTAGTATACATTAAATATTTATCCATTGAGTACTCATTCTGGTCCTGCTAAGCCAGTCAGTTCTGGCTTGACAGCAGGTGCCACGTAAACAAAAATGATAGCTTAAAGTGTTTGCAGTTATAAAGCTACATAAATTGTGTCATTTTCTGTTCCAAGCCCCAATCATCCATTCTGTTTATTTCCAGTCTTCCTTTCACAGCATTTACCCGCGGCAATATTCTTAAACCTTTTGGTATTTCATTTAAAATTAGAGGCACAGTAAACCTCCAATTTTTTTCTACCTTGATTTATATGAATTTTTGGTAAATACTTAAATTTTTCCCTTAATGGCATTTCCTTTTTATTTAAATCAGGTATTTTATATTTGTCATAAAAAAAGTTTCTTATTATGATGGCATGTCAATACAGCCTGTCTAGAGGCAGAATGCCTAATTTTTGCAAGATATTTTTTCCATCTAGAATATTTGTATTTTTTGATCTAGCCTCCGACATTTTCTCTAGGGTGTTTTTCTTATTGTTTTTTGGTATATTAATTTTTGTTTAACTAGTGGATCCCCAGTCGGTTATAACATATCTTAAAATACTCTCAGCCGGTGCAAAATACACAAATTTTGATGACATTCAAACTAACAAAACTAGTAATGTGGTGAACTTAGCGAAGGATGTACTTTAATTTGCTATTTATTTTAAAAATATGTTCACCAAAGTTAATATTTTGATCAATCGTAACCCCCAAGTAATTATACTTATTCACTTGTTCCAGAATGGGGCAATTAGAGCTATTGGTGGGGTAATGTCGGTAGTAATGTGAATGAATCCGTAATTGAATATCTATGTTGTTAGAGGTTTTGTGTTTCACAAATATGGCTTTGGATTTTTTTCTCATTGATTACGAGATTATTATCATGTGCCCATTTGCTGATATTATGTAAGTCAAAATAAAATGTGTGTGTGTCAAAGATAAGCGGGGATAAATGTATAGTTTAAATAAGCGAGATTCCTCGCTAGGGTGTGAAATATGAAGTACTACACTTAAGCTGATTCCTGGTTCGAGTTCCTCGGTCGTTCCTTTTCCATTTACCCCTTGTGGTGTGGTTGTGGATGTGAGATCTTAATTGGTAAGCTTCTAGATGAACTTTCACATGAATCAGAGCCTTGAAGATTTATAAACTAAATACAGTCATGATTATATACCTAATAAAAAAAGTTTTCAGGAATCGCGTGGTGGTGTATTAGCAAGAGAGCGAATATCTCTCTTTTGCAGTAGCAAAATTTGTTTATCATGTGGGGAATGACCCCATAACTCAACACTATAATTTAAATGACATTGAAAGAAGGCAAAGTAAAGCGTTAAACGATCCTCATTTGAAATGAGAAAGTTGAGCTTTCTTAACATATGAACAGCTGTATTCAGTGTATTACAGATCTGACTGACGTGGGTCTCACAGTTAAGTTTTGCATCAATATAAATTCCTAGTATTTGAGAATTTTCAATATCAGTTTTTTTGATTTAAGACTCCATACAATATGCTGAATTTTGTTAGTATTTGAATGTAAATGATTAAAATCAAACCATTACTTAGCCTGTCTTTGGGTAGCACCAGATCATACCTTTGTATCCTCTAGATGTTGACATTTTTGCACAAAAGTAGTGTCATCAGCAATAACAGAGATTGAAATTGCATAATATAGGGGAAATAATTAACCATGATGATGAAAATTACTTGGCCAAGCACAGAGCCCTGTGGGACACCATGCCTTACTTTAAGAGCTGCAGATCGACAGCCATCAAGTTCAACCAATTGGTGGCGATTATACAAATATAACTTCATTAGCTTCAATGCAACACCCTTAACACCATAATATTCTCTAGTTTTGGTAGTGATATTGAATGATTAAAACAGTCGAAAGCCTTACTAAGATCACATGATGCATAATAACGAAATGCAGATCTTAGCTTGCACAGGTGTTTTCAAAAGGACGAATAGGAACGCGCACTTGGTGAACCGTTGAACTGCTAACTGTAACCCTTCTACCAATAAGACAATAAATATGCTATAACTGCACTCTGCAATAAAAAATTCTGCAACTTGTAAGTTTTGCCTCCATTCCGTTCATCATACCATGTCGTCCTTCCCCGACCTCGTTTGCCCAAAACGCTCCCCTCTGTCACCATCTTCAACATTCCATTACCGGCATCCACTTGCCCCGGTTTCTTTGAATATTTCCCAAAACCTTCTCTCTTCCAAAAGCTTTCTTAGTAATTCGTTTTTCCGAATTTATTTCCATTCTATTGTTCTCATTCACACCCACGTCTATATAAGTCCTATATTTCTTCGACAGTTCCATTGTCATGAAGAACTAGAATCCATATCAACGTTTCAATTATATTTTCACTGTACAAGTTGTGATCAAAAAAGACAGTACTGATTTTATAACTTTTTAATTTCGAGGGATACGGCTTAATCGAACTTGTCGCCCTCAAAGTAAATACCTTGACTGACGACACACCTTTGCCAACGTTCCTTCCAGCTCTCGAACCCTGCTTGCCTTAGGGATCCTCTTCAGTTCCGCCGTACAATTAGTTTTAATGTGTGCAATATAGTCGAATCGGCGCCCTTTCAAGGTTGATTATCAATCTGGAAACAAAAAAACGTTTGATGGTGCCACGTCTGGAGAGTGGGGTGGCTGCGGGATCACGGAATATCCGGTTCTGGCGACAACTCTATCACAATTGTCTGACAGGATCCAAAACTAATGTTCACTTCCTCGGCTATCTCCCTAACAGTTAAACGGCGATTTTCCTGCACCAATTTGACATGATAGGGATCTGTCGAAGTGGAAGGCCGCTCCGTTCGCGAATCTTCATCTGTCGAGGTCCTGCCCGATTTATACAACGACTGCACCACTCAAAACACTGGATTCGACACAAAACTTCATTTACAAAACCTTGTTGAATCATTCCAAATGTCTCCGTTACACTTTTGCCAAGTTTGAAACAAAATTTCACTCGAACACACTATTCCTCTAGCTCCTTCATTTCTGCCGTTGCATGTGGCGACGAACAGGTTAAGACACGTACCGCTGCTGCTGTGTAACGACTCGACGTAAACAAACGCAACACCCATCGTTGGAGTCGTCAGATGAGTCACTAGATGGTGCGCTGTGTTCGATCCGTTGAACGGTTTGTGCAGAATAAAATCAGCCAGGTCTTTTTTAGATCACACCTTGTATCTTTACGTAAATTCTTGCTCCTTCCCAGAGAAAAAAATCCAAACAGTGTGCAGTTCAAGTAATTACGGCAAAATTGACCCAAGACAACGTATTTTGGCTGCATGTGAGGTTTAACTTCTCATTCGATCCTTTTTCCCTTTAAAGCTCGTATTTATACTCGAAGAATGGTGCTGCTCCAACCGGCGGTAATTTTAGCGGCCTCGGTTGGTGGCGCGGTAACGCTGTTGCCCGATGGTGTTGATATCGGGAGATGAAACCCCGCCAAAGAGTAATACATTCGGCAGGGGGGAA
Source organism: Hetaerina americana (assembly GCF_022747635.1). Lineage (NCBI taxonomy): Eukaryota > Metazoa > Arthropoda > Insecta > Odonata > Calopterygidae > Hetaerina > Hetaerina americana. Next base: position 7,369,447 of record NW_027286775.1, on the reverse strand, counting down.
ATGTTTGACTCCCTCGGGAACTGATGACATGGAGGGGAATGACTTAGACTGAAGAACCAAATGGATTAAAAGTGAACTTTAATATTGAAAGGTAACTGTGTAGAAGAGAAAACTTTTATACTTAGAAAAAATACGATAACAAACCCAGGAGCAAATTAAAAAAATCATGTGGGGGACGAGAATGAAGGGAATAATGGCATGGATCATCAGTGGATCGGAAACGCAAATGGCCTTTCCAAGCTCGGTGCTGGAGTCTCCAGACAGAAGTAAATATAAAATGAAGTAAGGTGAGGAAGGGGGAAGGAAGAGGTTCCCTTGCATCAGCACCTCACCGATGGGAAGAGTTGGAAATATTTGGTCACTTACCAATCAAATTATTTGGCATATAGCGTCGTACTTCCATTTTTTGTGCAAAAATGATTTGTAAATCTAAGGGTTGGGTGGTAACTCTAATTCATGATACATACATTCATACATGATACATACATACATAAAAGGATTGTATTTTTATAATTTTGATCCATGAATATTCGTGGATTAACCATTATTTCTTCAAATATGCATCAATAGTCAACCTTTTAATGGTGTGGTAACTGAAAATTTCCAAATTTCACGAGCCAATTTGCCATATGTTCTGAGTAAATTTTGGCTAATCAATTTCATTCGTATGACGTAAGCCCTTCATTGCCACATAACTTCTTTGCTTTTCAATATTTATTCTTTAGTTCTTTTAACTGCATTTCTCAATCTCAACGTTCATAATGTAAAACCTGAGTGTTGTCGCCAATCACTGCTTCGTATTCTTTCCACTGCACGTTTCAAAGCCACTAGGAATTGTTTCAAAGACGTCGATTATACTTCGGTTCTCCCTTGGCTAGATTACACTTCGTCCGCTCATGCATTCGCCGCAACAGAGAGTTCGAGCTTTTTGCATAGAATCACAAAAAATCACTTGGCGTCAACCACTTCCTCGATATTCGTTAAATTTATGTGACTTATTTTTTTCCCTGATGAGCTAAAGGAATGAGCTCTGATGAATACAGCATACAAACACATACGCACCAGTATATCAGTGCAACGAAGCACGCTATTTAGGGAAAACGACAGTCATCAATACAAGAGATTTGCGAGCGTGGATGTGGGGACGTCATACCCATCCTCCATTTGCCTCAGGAGGTCTAGAAAAGAAACGAAAGAATGAGATAAGTAACAGGAGGCCCGTTCTCTGGCGGAAGGGGGCTTTCCTAGAAATGGAATGTGACTGAATAGGAGGGGGATGGAGAAGGGGGCGGGGGAGGAGCAGAGAGAATGGTCGAAAGGAGGGAGACCTTGCGAGCGGGCGGAGGAACGAGGGCAAGGAGGCGTAAGGGCCCGCCCGTCCTTAGGAGCCGAAAACGAGGAAACCGCAGCGGTCGTTTGAAGCACTTACGTACGACATGCCATATTTATGCGGGCCCTCTGTAGATGGAAAACTTCCTTTTTCCTCGTGATTGTATTCAATATCATCAAATAAGCATCCCGAAGAAATAGAAGGAAATGGAAGGGCCGGGTCCTTCCACATCTCTGAATCAAAATGATAAAATGAAGAGTCATGTGGAGCGAGCGGAGATGGAGTGAGGATGAGGGGGGAGGTAAAGGGAAGGGGATGGGGGAGAAGCGAAGGGAGGGGAGGGTTGCCGGGAGGAAGGAAGGCGACGGTGGGAGGGGCATTTCAAGGTGGCGGGGAATAGTTCTTTGGAATTCGGAGAGACTCTGCCGCGGCAATGAAAATAATTACTAAATTAATCAAATTGCTGCCACGTGTCACCAAAAAAGTTTGAAAAAATTGACTGACCATCTTGGTATTGGAATGGTCGGTCGAGGTGGTGTGAGGCAAGGGGGGACCAGGGGTCCAGGAAGCTGTTCACTCTTTAAGGAAGGGGGGGTGAGAGGGGGCAGGTAGAATGAAAAGCGTCGATTGGCATTCGCTTCTATTTGGCATTCAGTTGGAGAGTCACGAAATTTACGACTCTTTGTCGAGATTTTGGCGTGCTGGAGAATCGGATTCGAGGCACTGACACCAGCTCCATTGGTGTCCAGCAATAAGCCCTCTCTGCCATGGCCCAGGTACGTACATTTTAGCAGAGGAGTGAGTAAAGTGAGTAATTGAGGGCATTAGGTACTTATTTGAGAGACAAAAAATTATAACGAATGAGAACAACTATAGCGAATATCTGTGAGTGTAACTGGATTTTAAAAAATGCGTAGACAAGAGTATTGCAAAATGTGATATCTTTTGGCTTGCTGCTCCTTTATATATTACAACGGGCAAGAAAACTGAGAAGAACTATAAGGCATACATAATAAGTTCACGCTTGACACTACTTATTTTATTCTTAAAAGTGACATCAGATTAATCATGAGAAAAGCAAAGGTCAGGAAATCGGTTCAGTGTTGGTGAGAACAAATATATTAACTACGAGGGTAATCAGAAAAGTTCTCGGAATGGAAAAGAAATTAACGACTTACCTCAGGTAAACTATTTGATTTTGCAATTTAGTCTCGCTGTAGTTGGTCCAGGAGGTTAGCGCAGTATTGCCCAGTAATTGTTTCGTCAGTTGGAAGATAATCTATCAGGATGAATCCTTTTCGCATCCCAGAAAACTGAAGCCATCACCTTTCCGGCCGACCGTATTGCCTTTGCTTTCTTTGGTGGTGATGGATCAACATGTTTCCACTGCTTTGACTGCTGTTTTGTCTCTGGGGTATACGTAGTGGATCTATGTTTTATCTATGTAAACAAACCGACGCAGAAAATCTTGTTGTTTACCCTTAAAATGGGTGGAATATTGCTCGGAAATTTCAATTTGGATAAGTTTGTAGGAGAGTTGCTGTTTATATTTTGAGAATAGAAAACACTAAGAGCTTTAGGCGTCATCTGACGTCTCCATCTAAAAGTTTGACCATTTTAACACTAACTTTCTTCAGTACATTTTGTCGTTTGATCATAACTTGTGTTTTTTACAGTGACTCAAAATTTTTGTCTCAGGGAAAAAATGGAGTTAACTCGTGAGCACTTTCGTGCGATGATTTTTTACGACTTTCGGCGTGGATTATAAAGATAGGTGTACATCTATCAACATACTTCCACTTTTGGCGATGAAGCCCCATCCTTTGCCACTGTGAAACGCTGGTATAACGAATTACGCATGTAGTATTGATCCATTTTACGGTTGGTGACCGAACACCCCCCGCCACAAGCCCTTGCGTCGGCTTGCGGGGTATTATGTAGATGTAGATTCCATCATTCGGTCGCCGATCGCTCAACGACGGAAGTCGTGAAGGCCGTCCAAAGTCATTTGTTGTGCCAGAAAACATTGATGCTGTGCAAGAACTAGTACAGGAAAATCGTCATGTGACTTGTCGTGAGATTGAGGCCTCCTTTGGGATTAGTATGACGAGCATCAATAAGATATTGAATGAACATTTAGCTTTGGAAAATATTTGCCCGGGTTGGATCCCGCATAATTTGACAAAAGCTCAAAAAGATGCTTGTGTCAATTGGTGCGAAGAAATGCTGAACAAATACAATTGCGGTGCATCAAAATCTGTGTATAACATCTATACAGGTGACGAATCTTGGATCTATGCGTATGAGCGCGAAACAAAACAGCAATCCACTGTATGGGTCTGCCAAGACGACCCAAATTAGACAAAAGTGATTGGTTTTCGAAGCAAATGATCGCCTGTTTCTTCGGAATAACTGAGCATGTGGCATCCGTACCGTTAGAGCAACCTAGAACCGTGAATTCTAAATGTTGCACGCCCAATTGTTTGCCAGAAGTGCTCGGTGGAATACGAAAAAAAGAAGCGGCAACGAAAGATGATTCTTCATCACGACAGCATCGCATCTTGAGAAGATCGGATACCTACCTATTAGATTGGCCTATTAGACGTCGAATGGATGAGTCATCCTCCGTAGAGCCATGATTTTGCACCAAATGGCTTCTTTCTATTCCCGTTTATTAAGAAAAAATTGCGTGGCCAACATTTTTCGGCGCCTGAAGAAGCCGTAGATGCATTAAAAAACAATTTTTTGGAGGTACCTCAGGAGGTAGGTAAAAGGTTTGGAGGTAGCAAAAATTCCACTTGCCACCCTGAGCGTCTAAAAAATAATTATTTATACTTAAATGCATGCTCTTCCTCTAACCTTATGTGTTTTGCTATAATAACCCATTCTTTCGGAATGACCTCGTTAGTGTTCTGTTCATCTGTTTGTAAGTCTCGCTTTCAATCCCTCGTCCCTCTCCGCGGGTGGAAATTCCTGCTACCTGCAACGGTGGGTCGCATTCCCTGCCTTTTACAGACTCTTCGGGGGGTAGAGTGTTTCGTGGTGCATATTCATGTGGTAGTGGTGTTTCACATTCTTGCTTGTTGTGTCCTGGCTTGCGTGTTGTAGGATGGCTTTCGTGCTGCATCCTGGGGTGCAGTTTTTTTTAGTTGTTTTGCGGTATATGTGTTTGCATGAGTGTCGGATGAAGGGATTTCTGCATGAGTGTGTGCGAAGCTGTGGGTGTAATATTCCACGTTGTTGTTTTGCATGTGGTATTACTCCTTTTTACGGTTGGTGACCTAACAACCCCCACCACACGCCCTTGTGGCGGCTTGCGGGGTATTATGTAGATGTAGATATGTCTTCCATCGATAACGTTTGCAGTTTTTAATCTAGCCGCTGACATTTCCTATAGGATGTTTGCTGTTTAACTTTAGTATATCAATTTTTCTGTAATCAGTGGAACCCCATATTGATAAACCATATCTTGAAATACTATCAACCAGTGAAAAATACACTTATCTTGAGAACATCCGATTGAGAGCAATTATTATCATTATTATTATTATTATTAAGTAATCTACCAGTTAAGGTAGGTTTTTGGATGGACACAACTACCAAACAAACATTTTATTATTCCTAAAAAAACAAAAAAATCCATCATCCAACTCTACATCAGGTCCCTCTTCATCTCTGAGTATTTCTTCCTCCCTTCATCCCGTCCAACATCCCTATCCTGTTCCTTCCCTTTCCTCGTTTGTCTAACATTCTCCACTCTATTACAGTCTTCAACATGCCACTGCCGGCAAATACCCCCTTCATCCACTTTTCCTGCCTCCATAGGATTTCTTCCAACAAACCCCTCTCTTCGCCCACCATACCATGTACTTCCTCATTTCTTTTCTTCTCTGTCCATTTCACCTTCTCCATTCTTTTCCACACCCACATTTCAAAAGCCTCCTGTCTACGTCTATCCTCCTGCTTCAATGACCACGTTTCCGCGCCGTACATAGCTACGCCCCATATCAAAGTTTTAATGAGTCTTTTCTTAACATCTTTACTCAAAGTCCCTGTCATCAACTCCCTCCTCCTTGTGAAAGCCTCCTTGCCTAGCGCAATTCTTCTCCTTATATCCCCACTACTTTGACCGTGTTGGTCCAACATACTACCGGGCTACGTAAACTGTTCTACCCGGTCTAGTTTTTGCCCTCCTATTTTAATGTTTAGCTTAGCCTTTTTCTTTCTAGAAAATCGCGGAACCTCTGTTTTATTAATATTCATTCTCATCCCATACCTGTCGCACTGAATTTCCAATTCACTCAGCAATGCTTGCAGCCTCTTGGCTGACTGACAAACTAAAGCTTGGTCATCAGCAAACCTAACTGATTTTACGAATTCCCCGCCCACTTTCATTCCTACCTCGAGTTCTTCCCATGCCTCTTTGATCATTTCCTCTGCATACAGGTTGAACAGCAACGGTGATAATGGGCAACCCTGCCTTACACCCCTTCCTAACACTGCCCAACCGGACTCCCCGTTCCCCACTCGCACCTGAGCAGTCTGAGACATGTACAGGTAGCGGATTAGACTCCTTTCCCTCCAATCTATTCCTTTTTTCCGCAGAATACTCATTAGTTTTTCCCAATTCAAGCTATCAAACGCTTTTTCGAAATCTACGAAACAGGCAAATACCTCCTGGTTGTATTCTATATTCCCCTCGACTAATTATCTCATTACTTCAATCAACCTTCAACCTCTCCCCTTCCTAAACCCAAAGTAGTCATCCCCTAAGTAATCATTTTCCCTACTCTCTATCCTTTTGTTTATGATTCGGAGAACAACTTTAGCTGCGTGGGGTATCTAACTTATTGTCCTGTAGTCTTCATATCATGTAGCCTTTACCTTTTTCGGAATAGGAACTAACACTGATCTCAAAAGGTCTTCCGCCCAGATACCTTCCTCATAGATATTACGAATCAGGCCATATAGCCTCTTCCTCCCACATTTTCCTAAACATTTCAATAGTTCCGCGGGAATGTTATCCACACCTACGGCCTTATTTAGTTTCATCTCCCTTAATGCCCTTTCTATCTCATCGTCGAGTATGCCTAGACCTAAGCTATCTCCCTCTACATCATATTCTTTTTCAATGTCTACCTTTGTTGGTCGAAGTTCTTTACCATAGAGCTCTTCTATCTATTCCTACCATTTCTCTTGGATATTTCCTGCGTCAACTATTATCTTACCCGCCTTATGTCTAACTGTTAGCATATATCTCCCTTTCTTACGTCCCGATAAAGATTTAACTTTGCCGTACAGCGCACCGATTTTACCCATCCTCTTTTGCAGACTTTCCATAACCTCGCACTGCGTCTTCCACCATGCTTCTTTTGCTTTATTTGTTGCCCGCCTCAATTTATTGTTTAACTCCTTGTACTTCATTTGGCCTTTCTCTATTCTTACATTCTTCCATTTTCTCCGCTCATCCATCTTTGTAATCATATCATCCGTGATCCATGGTTTCCCAGTCCCTTTAGCATAAACGGTTTCAATAGTATCTTTTCCGGCTTTCGATAAGCCTTTCCTGATACTTTCCCGTTTTTCTACTATAACCCTTTCACCTGACCTAACCTGTCACCTGGCATTTTCCATGTATACCCGCGTCTTTATGGATTCTAAACCAAGTGTTGGTGATGACTAACCCCTGTCTCCTGCAGAACTCAACTGCTTTCCCCCCGCGGTCATTCTTCATGCCTAAACCGTAGTCGCCGACCTCATCACCATCTCTTCCTTCGCCTACCGTCGCATTCCAATCCCCCATCACTATCAAATGTTTTTCCCTGCAGGAACACACGCGATTATGTCCTCTAACTGATCGTATATTCTATCCACCTCTTCTTCCTTATGGTTATGGTCTACCAGGAGCAATTATTATTACTCCCGCCAGCAGATTGAAGCTTGTACTTTTATAGAGAAATTATATTTTCACTCGGAAAATTATTCCATGACGTTAGTTTTTAGTTGAAGCAGGTTTAACACGCCTGACGGAATTTAATGCTTTTATTGCTCTCAATCCCTCCCCAGACAACAGCCTTCAGGTGCTGGAAGTGCTTTTGCGTTCCGATGGCCCCTAGAGCTGTGCTTGCGGGAGTAATAACAATTGCTCACCTATATAGGGTCACCCATGCCAGATAGGTCGAAGGTTAGGAGCCAGACGAAAGGTAGTCCACGCAGCGTTTGTTCCTCAGTGAGGCGGCTGCAACGGCGTCTGACCCCAGAGGGGCGGCCATTAAGTGATGGTGTCACCTTGAAAACACTATTGAGGAAGGCAACGGGAAACCACCTCAATTATCATTCCCAAGATTAACATGATTGACTATACAGAGATTTTGAGTCCTGGCAACTACGGGGCTCGGCCCAATCGGCCGTGTGTCGTGCCCGGCAGCGGGGGAGGCAAGGCTTCCGCGGTCGTCATCCCACGAAACCCTTGCAAAACCGCCAGCATCAGGACAGAAGACGCAGGAGAAGAAGACCAAATTAGTTAGAATAGGAACGTGGAATATTAGGACAATGATGCGGACAGGAAAATTGGAGAATATTAAGCGAGAAATGGAAAGGGGAAATATAGATATTTTAGGCCTATGCGAGGTGAGACGGAAGGATAACGAGGATTAATGGAGTGATCAGTGTAGAATAATATAGAGCGGCGGGGACGAGAGCCAACGAGGGGTAGCCATAGTATTAAATGAAGAGGTAGAAAGAAGCGTATTCCGCATAGAGCAGGTAACGGATGAGATGATTACAAATCAATTTCAATGGATGGGCGGAGAAAATGGAAGAGTGTCAATACCGAGCTAGGCAAACTGAAGTAAAAAAAATTAAACAATAAATTGAGGCGGGCAACAAATGAAGCAAAAGAAGCATGGTGGAAGACGCAGTGCGAGGTTATGGAAAGTCTGCAAAAGAGGATGGGTAAAATCGGTGCGCTGTACGGCAAAGTTAAATCTTTATCGGGACGTAAGAAAGGGAGATATATGCTAACAGTTAGACATAAGGCGGGTAAGATAATAGTTGACGCAGGAAATATCCAAGAGAAATGGTAGGAATAGATAGAAGAGCTCTATGGTAAAGAACTTCGACCAACAAAGGTAGACATTGAAAAAGAATATGATGTAGAGGGAGATAGCTTAGGTCTAGGCATACTCGACGATGAGATAGAAAGGGCATTAAGGGAGATGAAACTAAATAAGGCCGTAGGTGTGGATAACATTCCCACGGAACTATTGAAATGTTTAGGGAAACATGGGAGGAAGAGGCTATATGGCCTGATTCGTAGTATCTATGAGGAAGGTATTTGGGTGGAAGACTTTTTGAGATAAGTTTTAGTTCCTATTCCGAAAAAGGTAAAGGCTACATGATGTGAGAACTACAGGACAATAGTTTTGATATCCCACACAGCTAAAGTTGTTCTCAGGATCATAAACAAAAGGATAGAAAGTAGGGCAACTGATTACTTTGGGGATGATCAATTCGAGTCCAGGAAAGGGAGAGGTACGAGTGATGCCATTGCAGTAATGAGATCACTATAGAATACAATCCGGAAGTATTTGCCCGTTACGTAGATTTCGGGAAGGTGTTTGATATAGTGTATTGGGGAAAACATATGATTAAATTGCAGAAAATAGAAATAGATTGGAGGGAAAGGAGGTTAATCCTCAACCTTTACATGTCTCAGACTGCTCAGGTGCGAGTGGGGATCGTGGAGTCCGGATGGGCAGTGTTAGAAGAGGTTTGTGGCAGGGTTGCCCATTATCACCGTTGCTGTTCAACCTGTATGCAGAGGAAATGATTAAAGAGGTATGGGAATAACTCGAGGTAGGAATGAAAGTGGGCGTGGAATTCATAATGTTAATTACGGGTTCTTATGACCAAGCTTTTGTTTGTAAGTCAGCTAAGGGGTTATAAGCATTGCTGAGCGAATTGGAAATTCAGTGCGACAGGTATGGGATGAGAATCAATATTAATAAAACAGAGGTTCCGCGATTTTCTAGAAAGAAAAAGGCTAAGCTAAACATTAAAATAGGAGGGCAAAAACTAGACCGGGTAGAACAGTTTACGTAGCTCGGTAGTGTGTTGGACCAACACGGTCAAAGTAGTGGGGATGTAAGGAGAAGAATTGCGCTAGGCAAGGAGGCTTTCACAAGGAGGAGGGAGTTGATGACAGGGACTTTGAGTAAAGATGTTAAGAAAAGACTCATTAAAACTTTGATATGGGGCGTAGCTATGTACGGCGCGGAAACGTGGTCATTGATGCAGGAGGATAGACGTAGACAGGAGGCTTTTGAAATGTGGGTGTGGAGAAGAATGGAGAAGGTGAAATGGACAGAGAAGAAAACAAATGAGGAAGTACTTGGTATGGTGGGCGAAGAGAGGGGTTTGTTGGGAGAAATCCTATGGAGGCAGGAGAAGTGGATGAAGGGGGTATTGACCGGCAGTGGGATGCTGAAGACTAATGGAGGGGAGAATGTTAGGCAAACGAGGAAAGGGAAGGAACAGGATAGGGATGTCGGTGGGGATGATGGGAGGAAGAAAGTACTCAGAGATGAAGAGGGACCTGATGTAGAGTAGGATGCTGGATTTCGTGTTATGTTAGGATTCACAAAATGTTCAATTTAGTAGCTTTGTCCATCTAAAAACCTACCTTAACCGGTAGATTTCCTTATAATATATGTATCATTTCGTCGAAGTAACACGGAATTGCTGAATAACAAACTTGGACAGCAACAAACAGTATAAAAACTCAGTAAAAGATCACTCACTTGTTAAATGTTCCAATGATGTATGTATATATTCTTTTTTTCGAAAAGTAACGCTCTTCGTTGGCGCACAAATATATGCAAACATAGTTGTAAATTTTTAAAACAGAAACAAATTTAATAACATTTGATTGCTGTACATTTTTTCTGGGATTTTAGGCGGCAATGGCGTTGGGATGAATGCAGTGAGTTGACTCTAAGTCGGCGAAAAAAATATTTCTGAGGCTTGTTGAGGAAAAAACCGAATGAAACATATCTTGTTGTTATATTTAATCTGTTAGACATATGCTTATTTTCAATGTACTCCAGAATTACTTGGCCTCTTTCCACGGCTTCAAGAATCTCTTGGATATAATTTACCGCGATCTGGACTGTATAGAGAATAAAAGGTAAAATTGAACCCAAGGGGAATAATTATGATCATATTTGCCGGAAGAGTGCCGGGGCGCTCCTCTAAGTCCGGGAAAGGACCACATAATGATATCTCCCCAGTCCGTGGCAAAGTAGTCTTATCTCCCGCGACATCGCATCCACCCTCCCGACCCGATCTCGCAAGGGGTGAGGGCCCCCGCATCCGCGTCAGGACTCACGGAAGCAGCGCACTGCAGCTGCCCGTGAACTGGGACATTTGAAGCGTAGCAGGAAAACGCGGAACCGCGCTGCATACTCCGCCAAACATGACAGAGGCGAGTGATTCCTCTCCCGGGAGCATGTTTTTTTATAAATGCCTTTGATCTTTAAGGGAATGAGTGCGATGGGCCCTGGCGGCATTAGCGGACCTCGAGGCACGTACGTGTGTGCGGCTGCGGCAAATAGAACCCGCGGGCCAAAGGAGAAGGCAGACGTTTTGGAGTGTTCGTGCCATCGCGCGACGCACTTTGATCAGGGAATGATTCTGAATATGGAGTCGAGAAATATTCGGCCTTTGCATTCCGCACGCTCAGATGCGAAGTTGAAAATATGATCAAAAAGTATCGGATATTCCATCCAATGAAATTTTTACATCACTCTGAATAAAAAAATGGTGGACCCGCCTTACATATATAAAGTTTGAACGAAGCATGTTTATTCACATTATATTTATTGAGAAGGGATTGGGGTCGATTGATACGTTAGAAATTTATCTCGCTTAGGTTTTCGCAATCTTTTTAGGTAAAACCTGCATTTTGACAGTATTATAATAAATAAGGTTTTTTTACCTTGGAGTTAAAAGCTCGAACCCTTGCAAAACAAAATTCTTCATTTTGGTTGCGAAGCCGTAAAAACCTGTGACAATAACGTCATTAGAACCCTACCAAAAGTATGAGCTTTGAAATTCATCATAAATATCAAGAGAACTCATTCATAGGAAACTCATAAAGTCGCAATATATGATTGTTTATTAAAATAAAATAAATTTTACTTCTTTTCCAAAGTTGGCCGACGCTCTTGGATTCCAAATTTAAGGAATGGGGCATATTTTGGTGTTTCAAAATTTATATTCCTTGAAATCATATTCATTTTCGTTGGATTACCCCCTGCCATACACCCTAGCGGCAGCTTGCAGGGTATTTAAGAATGAATAAATAAAATAACCATTCAAGTGTAGGTATTAAAAAAGGTAAATTTGCTATGCAAAAAAACCTGACGCATGGATCGCCGAAGAAGTATTCGCATTGTTTCTGATGAACTTGGTATCCATTAAAGTGATGCGCATTGACTTATGACTGGAAACATGGGCATGAGAGAGGTGCGTGTGCGAAGTTGGTGCCGCAAGTGCTCTCGGACGAACAAAAGGACACTCGCTCGCGGATCTCGGCAAAGAGCTTTTCAGCCACGTGAGTGAGGGCCCAAAGTTTTTAGACGATGGTCCACCAGGCTCCTTCCTCTTCACCCACTGCCTCAAATGCCAAAGGGACCGCACCACGGCTCAATGGAAGCGTTGCAATAGGCCGTGACGAGGGAGCTTTGCAGCATTCCGGGCGCCGCCTTCCAGAAGGCGTACGAGGCGTGGCTGAACCCGCTGGCAGTCGTGTGTGTGTGGACGCTCAAGGGCGCTACTTCGGAGACTTCGGAGTGAATGTATCCATTCTGGCAATAAAATTTTTGATCATTCAGTCCAGCTACTTTCGGGACAAACCTTATATGTTTTCTGGATATGTTTGACAAAATATCATGCTCCTAGAAATACGGATTAACAATGTTTTTTAACCTGCTCTTAAAGATTTTTATATTTTTAAACCGTGTAATTGAATTTACTTAAACAAAAATAACGATTGCATTTAATTTTTGAGACTTCCACAACTTAATGTTATTCAATTCACAATTAAATAAATTGTGCGATCAATATGGGGGAAAAGTTGAGAAAAAGTTAATGGATGAACATACTGTAAAAAGTACTGCCAAAAAGATTTGATGAATGTTAAAAATTATTATTGTATTAATCCTTTTCAGAAAAAGGCAAATAATGGTTGTTCTAGTACAATTACTTTAGTAATTACTAATCAACTGAAGTAAAGAATCTTATCGTGAAAAGTCATTGAAATTTGCCAAGTCTTCCATCAACCGTGAATAAATGATGTTCTTCAAATGTTAATATCAAATGTTATTTCAGACGTGAGACTTAAGCATGAGCTTTATGTTAAATCTATGAATAAATTTACTGATTGTTCAATTGTAACTTAAAAAAATGGTGACACCATGACTGAAAGAGGGAAAACCAAGGTGAACCCAACTTGAACAAATTGAAGTTCTCTTTTCGACACTCTTCCAAAGTATTGAGCATTCGGTAAAAGAGGCTCTTTCTCGTGTAATTTACTCGATACTGAATCATATTCGCACGTTCCGTACACATGTAGTCAGTTCTTTACAGCGTTGAGCCTACGATTCTCCAGTATAATTTGAAAATTTTCACCCCCTGTCAGGTGTGGGCAGGTTGCTAAAATAACTTCCTCCGCATCGACAAATGAACACTGCTCCTAAAGACTTTATATTAAACAAAATTCATATGATAGCTTTCCACCGAGGTAAACTCCTGCGAAATATAATAATGGTGATATTATGATAACAACCTACTAATTTCAAAGTCACCAGACTAATTTGGGTCCTACCTTGTTCGGAAAATGTTATTCTGATCCGTTATCGTTCGTGGAAAAAATTGCACCTTAAACCTATCTACTCTACACTTAATCTGTCTAATTTTATTGACATGATCTCTCCTACCTTATTGCGATGGGGGCATTAATACATTTTCAACTTCACTGCTAAAGAGACAACCTTTCAATTAATGCAAGAGATTTAATCTGTAATTTAAGGTTCGCTCCGGAAAAGGAAACGTAAATTGAGGGTACTTCATGTGACGTGTAAAAAAATTATATTCTGATTTTTTACGCTGATATCGCATAACTCTCAAGTCTGAAGCATCAAAGTGACCTTTTTTAAAATTTGATCCCCCGAAATCTCTCCCATCAACGGGATTTTCTATCTTGCAAATGCGAGCTTGATCCTTAATGAATATCACGCACACTTTGGAGACATTCAATGCAAATGAAGCAAATCTGAGTTTGGCGATTATTAAATAGAAAATACTGTAGCCGCTTTGAGTGAAGGAGAATTTACTTTGAAAAATGATATGAATTAAGTTAAATGGCATCAGCCATTATTTTTTTCAGCCCTAAAAAATTTAATATGATCGCGGTACGAAAAAAAAGAACCCCAAGTTTGAAGACTCAACGAGCATCACGGAAATTTGGTATGGAACGTATTATTCGTTCGATCGCCGATGAATTTCAACTTGTCCTTGAAAAACTGTCCCGCAATTTTTAAATGATTTCAAAAACTCATCAATTTTTAAATTTATTTTTCATAAAGATTTTATTAATTTTATGGGTAGAGTTCATATATTCGTACGATAACACAGGCCAGAAGCACGCTCTCGTGGCACCATTGACTTTGCCCTGAGTCCAGGTCTACCATGCTTCCCATAACATTAAATTAGAGCCATATTATAAGCAGATTTTTATACCTTATATGTTTTATTAAGTTTGCAATTTATCGAAAAGCAGAGCGCACCTTCATTTCAGCTAATTCACCGCTGTCGACAAGGTTATAGAAGACATTCCTGGAACGCTTGCTTTCTCAGTAACTCCCCCACAGGTAGCGGCAACACCCTGCGTGGAATGCTAGACGGCTTTTATGTCGTCTCCAATGTCTATCGAGCATCGGGCAATCTCATTCCTATCATTCTCATCAGCACTGGAAAAGAAGCAATTCTGGGCTAAAATGTTTTCACATTTTGACGGAATTGGAGCCAAAAAAAACTATATTGGTAATGCCACTGAGTTCATCGTTACTCCTGGGGTCTCAGAAATTGATCTCTTTATTTCTCTGTCATCGTCATAAAGTAATTTTGAACACTATTGAAAAAATTTAATCTTGTAAAAATTTAACTCCCGTTGTCGTGAAATCGTCACGAAATCGGCATTTAGTTGATAGTCATCATCCAGAGCAGGAGAAAATGCATTCTGAAGTTAAGTAGTCTAGGGATCTTGAATTCTATCAACTGCACTGCATCTGGGGTATTAGTACCCTGGGCTGGTTGTTGGCACGGAGCTGCTAGGTTTAAAAAGCGGTAAATTTACATGGACCCGTAAAAAAATTCATGCGCCTAGAATTGGTGACATTGTATTCAAATAATCTTTTTAGAAAATTAATATTTAAAAAATATTCCTGGGTGAAATTATCTGAGAATAGTCAAAGTCGTCTCACTTTTAATCCCTATTTCCCTAAAAACAGCAATATTTTTGTCAATTTTTTACCAATTATTCTTTCATAGCGTATAACGAACAAGCCATAGCAAAACTCCCTGCCGTAGCGAGGAGGAAGGAAGGATCATGGAAGGCCATTTTTACACTTTTGAGGCTCTGGGGGGAGGCGGTTCAGCAAAACTCCTGGAATATCCATTAATTTCGCGTATTCCTCCAAATCCTACGCAGGCCGTGCCTGCCTACGTCAATACGTGTATGATATTACACGTATCGAATGCAGGCTTTGAGAGCAATTTTAGCGGAGCTTTGACGTTCAGTTCGTCCCCCGTTCCTATAGCTAACGCAATTGCATTTGACATGCCATTTTTACCGGCAGAGTGAATGCGGGAGCACCTTCAAAACACCCCCCCCCTCCCCCCGCACCATATTGGGGAGGGGGGGGGGCGCGGGAGGATCACCGTTGGGCGGTCCCATGCGAGATAATGGCCGTTGGTGTCATACTACTTTCGGGCGGGAACCGAGGGTTCGTTAAAGGGAGAAGGAAGGGGGATTTCAGCTGGTCCAAAGAACGGCGTTTGGCTGCTGGAGTCCTTCACGTCTACGTGATTTTGCACTGGACGAAAGTAGAAAAAAAGTGTGTCATTCGACTTTAATGGCGGCAGTGGTTCGTGAGGCGGGATGCCATGATTCAGGTCGCCTGCCGCCCCTCAGATGTGGTCTCCAGGGCAATAATCTGCCACGCCCCTCCTCCCGTCGTCCCGTGCTTCCAGCTCGCTGGCACTCGGCTCATTCTTTCGCCTGGAGGAAACGTTTTCACACTTGAAAATAAAAAAATCTTGACATTCAAAAAGCGCTCTCGGATGGAGGCCCTGAAAGCCACACCACTACTAATCCCGCCGTGTACTTTTGTCGCCGCCCCTGTGTGCGCCCTCTCGCGAAATAGGCGTGAGCGCTGGAGTTTGTTTTCACTCCGGAAATGAAATAATGGCGCCCCACGAAGCTCCTCGACTCGAAGAGAAGGATATTCTTTAAACCGATGGAACACGAAACTAAAAATGGTTGCTCCATCGCAAATTCTTTAATATAATCGCGTTTTATTTCGTATTCTTTGAATTTATTGGTATTTTTCTGACCTAATGTTTCACTCCAAATTTCTCTTACCTCAAAAGATTAATCGATTATCCATTATTTCGGGAAAAAATAATAAAGAATTAGCTATGGGGTATCGTATCGCTTGTGTTTTGTATTTCCGTTGATATTTGAAGCTTCAGGACTCTTGTTTGTAATTAAACGAAACTACGTATTCCCAACTTTCGATGCTGGGAATTTTTATCAACTGTCTCTCATACCTCATTTAAAGGCCCTATCATTTGGGATTGTGTCCACATTTTCATTTAGTTCCACTACACGTAGTACACAGCTTCCCCACCGATGAAATAACCCTTTGTGTTCCTGATTTTCTAGGTCACATGCTTTTAATCATGGTTCTACAGTCAACTGTTATTACAATACCACCTGCAGGGACCGAGCAAGAGTGGCATAGTAGCGAGAGTGACACAGTAACCAGGGTTTGTAAAAACGGCTTTATTTTCTCAAGTTACCCATGAATCCAAAGCTCTCAAGAATCGTCGGCTGGCGCATCTTCTTTTGGCGGATCTCGTTGTCTAGCCCATCGTACACTTACATCACAATGGGCTTCCCGCTTCTCTGTTGCATGGACTTCCTTTACAAGCGCGCTGGGCTTCCTCGAATGGAACAATTTCTCGACAGTTATCTCGTCATCTTCTTCTTCCTCCGGCTCCGTACCGCACAGCATCTCTTCCGCAATTTCCTCCAAGACCCGCCAGTCACGAGGCACTCGTCGGCTTCGGGAAAGTCAGACAGCTCGATCTCCCCGTGCATCTTTTCCTCGGCAGGCAGAGCTTCCCAGATCTCGAGCAGCTCCACATCCTGTGCTTCAGTTTGAATCTCCTCTTCGATGAACTTGGCCTTCGCAAAAACATTCCTGATCGTCGACTTGCCGACATGCTCCCAACCACACCGGGTGACATTTACGGTCTAGGTCTAACAATTCACAGCATTCTCTGAATTCTCATCTGTTTAATGCTTTCAGGAATCAAATGTAATGGCCTTTGTTTACTGATGGTATTTAAATATTCGAAGAAAATACTTTGTCAATGTGTTGATATTAATTTCAATAAGTTCATTTGTGTTTTCCAATTTAATTTATTCTTGGCCTGCACGTTGAGAATTATTATTGGTTTTCAAATTGCTTATTACCATTGGACCCATAAATTTTTCCGAAATAAAGCTGCTGCATTCAAACCTAATTTTGCTCTACTGTTGCTTTTGTTGTGCATTTGGCGTCTAAAATTTAGTTGAAATAAATTTCAATGTGAGTTGGAGGGTGATTTTTGTTTGCTTGAACTTGATATGTTTACCATAACTTTTTCAGATTTTGATGAAATTTTAACAATTCTTTTATCATGTCAGTTTCCTCATAGGACTTATTAGTGCCATTAATTGTGAGACCAGTGACAAATGGAGCAAAATAAGCATGATAGGCATAAAAGGCAGTGCCAGGATATGGAAAATTGGTAGATGAAGGGTGCAATTGGTGCGCCATAAAGGAAGGTTAAAACTTTATTAAGAAATAAGAAGGGAAAATGTTAGCAAACAATCACAGATAAACCAAGAAAATATTAGTTGTACCAGAAAAGTTCAAAGAGAGGTGGAAGGAATATAGAAGAGGAATATTTATGAGTATGATAAGAAATTAAAGATTAAATGAAGAATACAATGTATCTCTCCACTGTCCTTTATTTGCGTACAACCGGTTTAAACGCTCAAGCGCCATCATCACCGCCCCGGGAACAATTGAATAAGAAATTAAAGCCTTGGCTGCTCGAAGCGGGAGGAATTGGATCGCCCTGACCACGCTGCAGATTATTCCTTTTCTTAGTAGCCTTGCCGGCTGGAAAGGTGCTGGACAGCGGTCACACAAAATACCGATGCAGGAAGCAGCTGAATGGATGGAGGAAGGATGCATACAGATAGGGGCTTGTTGTGTAGTGGGATTTTGGGCTGTGTTTTGTTAGGAGAGAGAAGTGAATCGTTGGGTGCCCATCCAAAACGTAAATAAACCGGTAGACTACTGATAATAATAGTCAATGATGTGAAGGATAGCACAGGTAATTACCAAAGTGTGTGATGGTACAGATGTAACGGGTCTTAACAGAAACGTATTGGAAAAAATAAGTAGAAACACATTTAATGGGACGAAAATAATGGTGTGCAAGCTGGCTTTGAGAAACTTATTACTGAGCAAAGGAACAAGAGAAAAAATAAGAAAATACTGAAAAGGAGATCAGAAAATATTTAAAAGAAATTAGGGGAACATTAACAGTGAAAATTACCTGAAAAATGTGATTTACACAAAGAATGAATAGGAAGATAAACAAGAGAAGGAAATGGAAGAATGTAAGCATAGATTTAGATGGTAGAAATTTAAAAAGATGAAATAGTTAATCGAGGCGGGAAACCCATAGGGCAAAATAGCATGGTGAAAGATGCAAGTATAGGATATGTAGATTTACAAAGGAAGGGTGAACATATGCAGCGTACAGGAAACTAACAGCACTGTCAGGGAGTAAGGGGGAAAATCCATGAAAATCCTTCCATCCAATCCATGAAAACAATCAGGAAATTCATTTAAAGAATCAGGGAAGACTCAAGAGAGATTGCAGGAGTATATATTAAAGAGCTATGTGGTAAAGACAGAAGGCCAGCAAGCTTAGACATATGGATAGAGTATGACGCAGGTGAAGATAGCTTAAGTCCAGATATACTCGATGGCGATATAGAAAGGGCATAACATTGACATCCAAGTTAAATAAGATTCCCAGGGAAGTACTAAAACCCTGAGAGAAACGAAGTGGTTAAACTTTGTATTAGTTAATTCGTCCCATGTATGACGAAGGACATTGGTACGAAGATTTCATTGAAATGTTGTCGGCTCCCATGTCAAAAAAATAAAATCACTGTAATAATTTATTAGCTCTGTGGAACAATCCCTTAGATTTCACTAGAGGGCTCCGTTATTGACTGGGAGATGGAGATCAGGGCAAATGATTATCCAGGATATGCTCATTTCGTGTTGAGGAAGGACAGAGGCACATATGATGCCATTACAGGAAGGCGAAAAAAGTTTGCTATTATATAGGAGCATAGAATAAAATTAAGATGATGTTATTTGTTTCATACATTTCTAGATGGTATTGACTCGTGGCGACCAATCTTGAGCACACCATGCACCAACGTTTTCACAGAAGAGTTTAGATGCATCATACAACTCGAGCAAGTTTTTAACGATATTAATTTTACGTTTGGCATTGTAAAATAGGGATAGGGTTAGGATCTGCTTTGCCATAAGGAAGGGAAAGGAATAATTGAATCACACAATTGAATTAATAAATGTACTCGTTTGGAATTTCAAAAGGCACATGATTATTAAATAGAAGAGGTCCTGGAATATGATATATACTAGTGGTGGCCTTTTTAAATAAAAGTATGCTTATTGATTCATTCAACATTTTTAAATGAATTAATTGTTGTTTGCAAGACAATATCCATTGCAGCACAAAAAAATTACATACCTTACAATTCCACAATTTCAGAGTATAAAAATCATTCCCCTTCACCCGGATTCAAACCCAAAGCCCTAATTTATGTCACGCCATCTCCCGTAGTTTCTTGGAATTTGTTTAAGATTAGTGACCCTTAGTGTTTAAAGTTGGCTTTAACATCATTGACTGGGGCACATTGCGCATGACCACAAATGCCTGTGACACGAGGTCTGTAAATTATGTAATGAGACTAGCAACGTAGCATTCGATCTGGCAACACTGGCGGCACTGGGCTTGTAGGGGCTGTAGGGGAACATGTTATCGGCCTTCAGTACGGGTTTGGACCCGCTCGGGTCATTTAGTGGTCCGTAGCGATGTTTTTGTGAGACAGTCTTTTCTATTGTGTTCTAAAAATGAGTGACATAAATTTCGAGCAGTGGTGTGCTATCAGGCTTTGCTTCAGTTTGGCCCCAGTGCAACGGAAACTCGTGCTAAAATTCACCAGGCTTACGTAGATAGTGCTTTGTCCAGAGCCCAGGTTTTTCGGTTAAGAGTCACAATGATCGGGGAAGAGTTGAATTTGACTCACACCCTCGTCCATCAGATTTTGGCCAATGAATTGGGGATGGAAAAAATCTGCCAAAAAATTGTTCCAAAAAACCTTTCGCCAAAAGGACCAGTAGTAGTTTTTGGCCAGAATAAAACATTTCTGTGGCTCCTCAGCCTCCTTATTCGCCTGACTTGAGTCTTTCGACTTTCTTCTCTCCTCGTAGTTGAAAAATCAGCTCAAGGGAACTCATTTTGGGACAGTCGACAACATTCAAACGGCTGTAACCGACCAGCTGAAGGCTATTCCTGCAGTATTGGAGTTCAAGCACTGCTATTAGGAGTGGAAGAACCGTCTCCAGCGCTGTGTGACTTCAGACGGAAGTTATTTTAAGGGCGAATATATAAAATTGTAATCTATTTTAATAAAAAAAAATCAGTGTCATTACTTAATTTACAGAGGTATGTATGTTTGGTATTTCACCACAGTATCTTGTTCCTTTAAAGCCCCAAAATATCCGAGTGTAGGAGGACAAAACTGAACTGGCTAAAGCACTCAGCTGGATAACGAGGGATCTGGGTTCGAATCCCGGTCGAGGGGAATGAGTTTTACATTGGCATTGTTAAGTACACTTAGCAGATGACTCTGTTGAAAGTTACTGGGGTGGCATCTCCTGCTGTTTGTTGGAATTAATTACCTTTATTGACATTTGCCTGCTAGTTTTTTAAGTGTTTGGTGTTAAATTTATCATTGAAAGTAGCACATAGTTCTTAAGATTTGAGTCAGTTATTTGGAACCTTAGTTTGCTTCCACTCAATTTCACTGGTGGAAATACTTGATCACGTCTATATGTCGTTCCAAAGGGACATATATAACTTTTCGAATATTTTTTTAGCTAAGTGAAATGTTCAGTGGGTAATGAACCCCAGGAATTAATTATACTAGAAGCATTTTGATCTGGAAAAAGCTCATCAAATTTCTTTTTCGAGAATGAATTTGTTTTTAAAGCAATCAGTTTCATTTTTAAGATACTAGGCATCTGCATTACGTTTTGTTCAACATGTGCAAATGGTTTTATAAATGCAAATTCAGACTTCTTCTTCAGTAAAATCATGAAAACGACTTTCAGACGACTTGCAGTACCTTGAATTTTTGAATATTTAATGAAACTGCTATTATCCGCAGCATATTCACTCTGCTCTTTCAAATGCAGCAATAGACTCAAATCCTAGTTTTGTAATTGGGAGATTTAATTTTAGACACACTGCTGCTATTTACTAAGTTATGAAATAATTTATTTTCCCTTGTAGTTTTGCATTTAGATCTTTGAGATACATACGCGCATATATATAGATAAACATCTTTTTTTGGGCTTTAAACGGAGACCATAAGATTTGCCAAATGAAATTGGTTGGTTACATCATTTAAAAATGCCAAATCAAATAGTCAGTTATTGTCAATAAATAGGGTTCTTTCATCAGGTAGTTCATTTTCCTGATTCAAATAATTAGAAACAGCAGTTTTCAATTCCCACAATCTTCTCAGAACCTGACGTGTAGAAAGCCAGCGCAATGAGGGATAGGTTCACCATGGCATGCCTCAAGCTGGCGGCATAGCAGGAGCTTCCTTCCTGGAGTGGCACTTGAGGTTCCCCATGGTTCCTTGATCCATTGGTTGCGAATTGGCTGTTGTGCTGGGTGGGAAGAAGACCAGTTGGATGTCGTTCATCCGGAGCTCGGGAGAGTGGACAGAGAAATTATCGAGACACTCTGCGTCCCTGCTGGCCGAGTCGTCCGTCCCACGCAAGCGACATCTCCTCGAAATGCTCCGCATAAAAGTGGCATAGTAGCGAGGGTAGGGGGTGGTATGGTAAATTTATTTTGCATTGAATTTTGTCGGGACCGAGCAAAAGTGGTAAAATGGTGAGAGTGGCATAGTAGCGAGGTGGCATAGTAACGAGATTTGACTGTAGTACAGTGCCAGATTTTTCTCGGCGAATTAAGTCGTAGCGTACAGTTTTTAAAATAATTTTTCCGAGTGCGGCATTCACTATTCACTTGCTTAATGTAAATACTAGCAAGGTCTGCAAATCGATCGATCGCACTCAGCTTCCCGGAAACAGGATGCCAACTCGGATGGTATTTTTGTGATTATGACGTGTTGAATTTTAGCGGAAAGGAAAGGAGAAAAGGATAGCAAAATGGAATAGTAACTAAGGTGAAAAGAAATATTTACGAGGAGGCAGTTGATGAAACTATAGGCGATAATAAGGGATAGGAAGCCAAGAATTACAGATAATATTGTTAGCAAGATGGGTGAAGGTAGGAATTGGAAGAACTTGAACAATGAAATGGTAAAAATAAAGAAACGATACCTTAACAATATACTAAGGCGAGAAAATAATGGAGAAAATGGGTGATCAAGGAAAGAGTAATGCGATAAAGTTGAGAGTTTAAAGAGAGACATGGGCGCGCTATGTAGGAAAGCGAAGGAACTGTCAGGGTGTGAGAATGGAAAATACGCGTATACATTCAGGGATATAACGAGTCAATATTAATTTATATTTTAATATTAAGAAGAATTACAGGTTCTTTGCGATATGGAAAGAGTATAGAAAAATACGGTAAAGATAGCAGGGCAGTGAGTTTTGGATAAAAAAGGGATATGATGTGAATAAGGAGAGCTTAAGACCAGGAATATTTGATAAACAACGAAACGGATAAGAAAAGTAAGCCTGAGAAGGTTCTGGAAATAGATATTATCCCTGCAGAAGTACTCAAGATTTTAAAAACGAGGAAGGAAGATTTGTCGTGGAATCACTCATTGTATTTATGGACTTAGTTCGGATATCTTTTTAGAGCAGAATTTTTTCGCATTCCAAATAAAGATAATAACAGCCAAATATTAAACCTCTAGGATTATAAGTTGATATCACTAACGGCAAATGTATTACAAGGCGTGATCAAAAAAAGACCGGACTGATTTTATTCTGCGCAAACTGTTCAGCGGATCGACACGAGACACAGTGCGTTATCTAGCGACACACCTGACTACTAATATGGGAGGTGTTGCGTTTGCTTATGTCGAGTCATTACGCAGCAGCAGCGGTACGTGTCTTAACCTGTTCGTCGCCGCGTGCAACGGCAGCAATGAAGGAGCTAGAGGAACAGCGTGTGTGCGTGAAATTTTGTTTCAAACTTGGCAAAAAGTGCTACGGAGACATTAGGGACGATTCAGCGAGACTTTGTTAATGAAGCTATGAGTCGAAACCAGTGTTTTGAGGGGTACAGTCGTTTTAAATCGGGTAGAACCTTATCAGATGAAGATTCGCGAACGGGGCGGCCTTCCACTCCTCATTAAAACTAAATGTACGGCGGGCCTGAAGAGGATCCCTAAGGCGGCTTACCAGGCAGAGTTTGTTGACCCTTTTTCGGAGTCTTTCCAGCACATCCATGGAGGTGACAGCGTTAACTGTCTGTCCCTGAAGAACAACACTCCTTATGGACCACTCCTTTACTGTCGAAAAAGATAATGAGCATTGTTTTCTCTTTGATTTGCTCATGCTTGCCTTTTTGGGCTTGGGGTCGGTGTACCACTCAGATCTTTGGCCTTTTGTTTCTGGGTCGTAATAAAAAAACCCAGGTTTCATCACCAGAGATGACGTTGTCCAAATAATCATGTACATTTTCAAAACGTTTGCAAAAGTTCACTTGAAATTTCCACTCGGTTGGTCTTTCGTGACACGGTCGGCGCGCAGGGGTTTACAATGGCTGACGTCGTCCTGCCGCTTCCACAGCTTGGGGAGCACTGAGACCGGTTTCGCGGCATTGTATCCTGAAGAAAAGAGAAGACTTCGAAGATTAAAAATTCAAGTCCAAAGAAATAAACTAGAATGGGTAATATCGTTTTAGGAAGTGTATCAGAGGTATGTAGGCAGGTTAATTGGGGCATTAAAGAAGAATTGCTTTAGGTAAAGAAATGCTTACAAAGAAACGGGAGTTGATGATATACACAAGTTAATTATAGAGGAAAGGAAGAGAGTAGTGAATAGTTAAATGTGAAGCGTCATTTTGTATTGATCAGTGACTTGGTTCGTTGAGGCAGAGACGTAGATTTAAAGCTTTCTGAGTAGATGTGTGGAGATGAATGGAGAAAACAAAGGAAAACCAAAGATATCCCTCCAGGCGTGATGGGAAAGAGAGGCGGTTGCTGAGACAAATCCGAAGGCAGGGCAAATGGACGCAGGAGATACTGAGAGGTAATGGAATGTTGAAGACGTTGGTTGAGGGAAAAATGCTGGGATTATGAAGCAGACGCAAGAAAAGCAGAGGCATTTTTGATGAAGTTAAGGGAGGTTGAAGGTGAGCAGGGCTAAAGATGAGCATTGTAATGTTGATCTTAGGTTTAAGAATACGAGTGTTTTGTATCATGCCAATGAGGGATTTCTAGTAAAGTGGTGATTAAATCTAGAGTTCATCCTTCCCTAAGCCGGTGGACTACTATTAATAATATCAAAACTTCCAAGGAAAGAGGCCGCGCGTCCTAACTTGCCCATTTTCGGGTTTAAGATCCCTGAAAAAATTGCCTATTTTTGTGGAGAGACGGAGCAGCTTTTGTGATCCTTCTGTCGCCATGGGTGCTTAGAGGCGCTTTCTTTTCGATTTTATGCGGATTTATCGTGTGTGGCCGACTAAGCGATATTTTTCAAAATAATTGATGCTTATATAATGAATATTTGTTTACAATAGTTGAAGTGCCAACAGCCCCTGCCACTTCTGTGGCTGTTCACGGTGAATTGTGTAAATTTTGAACTCATAAATTGAATGAAAAATCGGATTATTTATCAATTTTGTGTGTCCATCCTTAAAAAAAAACAATAAGTAATTGGCTATAAAATGACGACGGGTGTCACCAAGTTCAACCAATAAAGCGGTCTTGTGCATGGAGTCAGAGACGCTTGCAGCAGTGACCTCGGCTATGAGGTTTGAAGAAGATTGTATATTAGGTGAAAGACCACGGGATCATCCGCTGAAAATTTGATTTTTTTCTGCAGGAATTGCTGGGAAAAACAGTACTTTGTGAAACATTTCAAGCGCAAAAATTAGATTAAGTCAAAAAAACTCGTTATCCGTGGTGCCATTAAATACGAATTTTTTACTGTTTAAGTCATCCCTTGGGTCAAACGCATTGATTTCATTGGCATTTTTGGAATGACCATTATTCATGCCTGCAATCAACGTTTGATGCTGATTGGGGAATGACACGAATGCGAAGGAATCCCATGAATTAATTTGGAAATTAATCAAAGACCAAAAGCGCGCAATGGTGCTATGATTTAATGCTGCCAGCTGAGTCAGTGTCATCTAACTCTTTAAAACTTAAACGACATGAGCGAATGCAATGCCGAGTTCAATCGTAACTGGAATTGTTGAATATTTGCGTATTCGATTAGAATCACTTAACTAGAAAAATAACTCCGAGAAACTGCGGGAGGAACCGCAGCCGTAACTTTTAACGGAGTCATCCACTAATATGCATTTCAATTGCTACAATTTCAGAGAGTAAAAAACATTCGCCATGACTGGGGCGAATGATTTTTACACTCTGAAATTGTTGCAATTTAGTAAATAAATGACGAAGTAATAGTTTATGAAAAACACAAGCAATTAGTGTCGTTTATGCAAGATAATCACTTCTGTATTGAAGTTGTAATAATTATATTAAGTATTTATTAAAGGAATTTACTAATCAATGCGCCATTCATTTATTAGATTAGGTGACTAATAATATGACTGTCCCCTGGATACATCGTGACAATATCCAATGTTATCATCGATACCTTATCGTACCAATTTGATTTTTGCGGTTATAAATATTCATGTGGGAAAAAGAGAAGCTGACCAATTGAAATTCTGAAATGTACATTTACATATGACTCTGTTTTGGTTTTAGCAGCCTGACATTGTGGGAATTGCGTGCAATTATCCCGTATGAATTTATTTGGGCAAGGCGCGTGATAATCAATGATCAGGACCGCTGGGACTTCGAAGAGGGGACATTTGCGGAGGGGCGCGACGTGGGATTTTGGGAGCGGCGGCTTCTCCGCCCAACGCACGGTGGTGTGACTCGGGGTTCTTCGTCCGGGGCTGCACTCCACTTGCGTCCTCGCAGTAAACCCTAATAAGGTCTAAGCTTAGATGCGATAATTAGGGACAGAAAGGTAAAAGACATTTCGAGATGGTGCCGCTAATGTCTGACTAAGCCGCGTTCGCGGTAAAAACACGTGCCCGGAAGGAGAAGAAAATTGCCTCCTTTCTCTTTCAGCGTGGTTGCTTTTCATCTCGTACCACGTTTGGCATGCGTACTTCATACCACTCTCTGCAGTCTGGCATGGCGGAAAGCAATTTGACACGCAAACAGCGCAGTTGGCATTTATTGAGGAACTGATGAGGTGTAATGGACGTGCGATATAAGGAAATATTTTCACTGCTCATGAACGTTAATTAAAAAAAATATTACTGGTAATGTCCGAAGTGATTTTTAGCATATTTTTGTGATTTAGTGAGAATTGTTGAGTGACTCTGGCTAATGCCTTCTCGCAATAAGAGACCGATTTCCAAAATAAGTATTTGATGACATTCCACAACCTCACCGTAAATTTCCACCGCTGTTGTTCTAATTTCCCATAGCGATTTCTCAAATCCTTTATTTTTCCGCTGTGGACGTCGCTAATGATGACAAGCATTTTGAAAGCTCCACGATTCACTAAGCCGAATCCCTAGTTTGATAATGGACTCAAAACTTTTCATGTAGTCACTTTTCAAGTTTGTGAGGAACATAGCTAGATAATGTATTTATCATTTCCAAGATGTAAAGGTGGTGACGTACAACTTGTAGTAGAAAGTGTTTTTGCATTTTGCAGTCTACATCTTGCCGTGTTTGCGTTTGGCTCGCATGTTATGAAAAGTGCGGCATTTTTGAGGGCGCGTATCGCTGCAATGGAGTTCTTGAAATGTTTCTTTAACAGCGCGACGGCCTCAGTTTCGATTTTCCCTCTTATATGAGCAAATAGTATACCCTGAATATTTTCATTATTGGGCTTTGCACATTCTGCTTTGATATCCATATGACCTGCTGAGGTGCTACTCCTGTGAAGGAATAGGTTCCCGACAGATATAAAAGCAAGAACCTTGAATGCGTGGATCCAATATCCCATGTTTAATATCGGATTTCCGTGTACTTTGTTTCCTATATAGAATCATCGTTCCAACGCTAGTTGATTGAAAGTCTTCATTTTGATTTCCCCCAGTAACTATTATTGGACGGCAGGTGGAATAAGAGAACAGCTATTGCTATTTGCAAGTCTTCCATTGGATTAGTTCTTGTGAGGGGCGTGCTTCATTCACTCTCCACGCCTGCCGTGCGCCCGTTATTTTTGCGAGGGGAGATTGGCCAAAGGCCGTGTAGACTCTCACCGCTGTCTTCCTTCAGTAAGGTTGCGTTTCTTATTATTTATATATTTTAGTACCCTGCAAGCCACCGTTAGGGTGTATGGCAGGTGGTGAATACACACCAGACTAATTTTGACCGGAATATGACCCTTCTATCGCGGTCGTACAATGTTATTCGTGATCCCTTATCGTTCGTGGAAAACATGACATCTTTAATCCATCTTTTGTACACTTAATCTCTCTAATTTTATTGAAATGATCTTTCCTATCATATTAAAATGGGGTTAACAATACATTTTCAATATAAATCCTAAAGAGACTTCCGTCAAGTTTATGCAAGAGATATCATCTGTAATTTAACCTTCGCTCCATTGAGTGATTCCCAGCCTACCTGCCCTAACATTTTGGATACGCTACTGAGTTTATCATAACAACGTTTTACAAATCTTGTTCCTCCACGCTTCCCGCGATCCAATTCGGCAATTAATCCCACTTCGTGAGGATCCCATTTACACCAGCAGCATATTCTAAATGACGTCTCATCAGCCAAAGATAGCATTTCTCTTTGACCTTTTCATCACACTTACCCAATACCCTTCTAATAAATCCTAATTTTTTGTTTACTTGTCAAAACATTCCCCGTAGGTGTTTAACCCAGGAGAGGTCGTTGATTTTGATCAGTGGATTCATAATCTAAGCGACCACCTTCGACCCTCGGAGTTGAACGTATTTCAAGGTTGCATTGCCTCCTGTCCCTCAAGTGTTTCTCAGAGAACTCGATGCAGCTGATGTCCATCCAGAATACTAACCGGTAATAAGTGTCTGCCTTGCTTTAGTGTGCCTTCACTCTTTTAATGGTTTTTTCCTGTCCTATTTGTGTAGGCACCGATACAGCAACTAACCATGAAATGCTCGTAATATGTGTGGGTATTTCGCATGATTGGTGTTCGGTCGCCCCCTTTCCAACGCGGTTTTTGGTGAATCGCGAGGTGTCAGGTGCACGAAGAAATTCTATGAATATATGTAGAATGGCTGGTGACCTACCACCCCCTGCCACACGTCCTTCCTTGCGACGGCTTGCGGGATATTGTGTATACGTAGATGTATGGCCCCACGGTAGATCAGAGCAAAAAGATAAGATAAGGGAGATTCCAAGATGCTGTGTATTGTGTAGATGTAGTTACGTGCTCGCATGCTCCGTGAGTCTCTTGGCTCTGCCTAAAGGTGTCTGACAAAGTTGGAAGGATGAGTTGCTTTCCCTGCCGAAAGACTTGCTATTTTATGAGAAAGCCAATACATTATATCATTGCATATATTACATGATGTCACATCGTGAGAGCAAGTGTTATTGCGAGTCCCCCACAAACCTTTCGATCCAACCGACCCTTTACATGATAGAGGTCGATCGCCCTGAGCACTGACCGCCATTTCCCCAATTAAAGTAGCTCCATCATATTGGCACGATATTTTTCTTCCAAATATGCCTTTCCCTTCTGGTCTCTTTATACGCATAATTCTATCGAAAGATGAATAGCATGGGCTGCGAGGTGGGTAACGATAACACTTCAACCTCGGAACTATCGAAGTCCCTCTGCGGGTGGGATGGATATTGTCCAGCGGTGAGTGGTCAGTTCGAGAAACATGTCAGGTGCCGCTAATTTCAGTGTTTTAGGAATATGGGTGTTTCACCATTGTCACTGGTGGAATATCGAGGTCCTAGTGGGAGGCATTTCCTCCGGGCGGAAACACGAAATGTGTGATCCCACTTTCGCCTCACGTCGCCTCGCGTAAAATGGGCCGCTCGGTCCATCTAAATCTCCTGCTGTACAGCTCGGTCGATCAGTTGAATGGTTCTCCCGCCGCCCTCGTATCCCACGCCTCCTTTTCCTCTCGCCACACACGCCTGTCTCATGAAAGTTATGGCTCTGTCTTCATGGCGTATTCATCCTAAAGACGATGCTTGCAATAAAATTACCTCTATTTCTAAGCATGTACTCGTACTTTGGAATGATTCCGTCTCCTATCTACTAGGGTAGTGAGAAACTACGAGGATAATTAGAAAAATTCTCGGAATGGAATAGAAATAAACGACTAATCATAGTTGATTTTTTATTCAATGTAATCTCCCTGTACACTGATGTACTTGGTCCAGAGGTATTCCAATGTCTTAATCCCACCTCGAAAATTACATTCCTTCAGGCCTGAAAATTACCCGTCTACTTCGGCTGTTAGTTCTTTGTTTGAAGAGAAACCGAGGACAATTTTGAGCTTGGGAAAGAGAGGGAATTCTAATGGAGCCAAAAAAAGGGAATAAGGCGGGTGTGGGTATCTTAGTTCACGTATTTTTGCAATAGAAAGGACACTTGTGTATGGGCGTGCATTGCCTCGATGAAAGATGACTTTCTTCCTTCCCAAACCTGGTCTTTTTTCGTGTATCTTCTGCTGTAATTGGTCTAGGAGGATAAAGTAATATTGTTCAGTAATTGTTCGACCAGTGTGAAGATAATCTATCAGCAGAATCCCTTTAACATTCCAGAAAAATGAAGCAAACACCTTTCCGGCCGACCGTATTTCCTTTGCTTTGTTTGGCGGTGATGAGTCAACGTGCTTCCCCGTTTCTCGAATTTTGTGTGAAATGCATCATCCAAATATATCATTCTCTCTCCCGGGCCCTCTATCTGAGCGGACGTGCTTTCAGATCGCTCCTGAAACCTGGTTTGACCCCCTAGAATCTACCTGCCTGCCAGCCTGCCGCTTGGTGCTTTTGGATTTAGTGAAGAGTAGTGTAGAGTCAACCTTTATATTGCTTCGTTTATATGGATTTTGTTTTGTTTGTGGTTAGCTATTCTTTGTGCGTGACAGTAGCAGTTAATTTTAGTCGATTGTGGTGGTTTTTGTCCTTCGATTCTGATTGGTTATCGATGAGGACATATCAGGACAATATGCGGATCCACTTTAAAGAAACTCGGCTTCATTAACCGGGTGCTGGGGAAATGTAATGAGAAAGTTAAACAGAGGTGTTATTTTGCTCTAGTTAGACTTCATTTCGAGTATGCCTCAAGTATTTGGGACCCTTGGGAGAAAATTTGTCAAAAAGAATTAGATTAGGACCAGATCAAATCCGCCAGATTCGTTAAAAATTGTTATAATAAGAACACAAATGTGACAGGTCTCTTAGGGGATTTAGGCTGGAAACCACTTGAAGTGCGGAAAGAACAAGCGCGGCTTAGACTTTTAGAAAGGTTCAGAACAAACGAGTTTAACTATGACACTGAAGGAATTATAATGGCCCCACACTACTTAGGTAGATCAGACCACAAAGATAAAATAAGGGAGGTAGATTCCAGTATAGACAGATAGGTACAAATACTCATTCTTTCCCTGAACAATCAAAAATCATTATAGTAAGAAACCGAAGTCACTTTAGAAATATTAAAAACAATTTAAAAGAAAACGGAAGAAATGTAAACATTGCAAAGGTATCAGGTATACTTGCAGGTGCATGTGTGTGTTAGTTGGTAGTTTGAGTGTTTGCATGTGTGTGTGTGGTGAGAAGGTGCTCGTGCGTGAATGTATGCCATGTTTTTTTGTGAATGCATGATTGGTGGTTTTTGCATGTGGGTTTTTTATTATTTCGCAATTACGGGTGGTGTCCTAACACCCCCCGCCACACGCCCTTGCGGCAGCTTGCGGGGTATTAAGTAGATGTAGACCTACGGGTGTCTTAAACGGACCAATCTGTCAATGGTGTACATCGGCACTCATTTCAGAACATCCGTTGATATGAAGCCAGAAGGGGATCCTAGTCGGCCCTATTGAATTAATTGACGTCGCCCTACTGTACACACTCGGCAGTCTGACCGATAGGGCCAAGAGAGCGGGAAATTTCCTTGGGTTTCTCTAGGCAGTGAGAGATGCCATACATAAACCTATTCTTATTCGCTATCATTCAATGACAGAGCGGGAAAGTCGAGCCTCGTTGCCAAACCTTGTTTTAACCATGATTCTTGAATATTTTCTCCGTTTTAAACGTATTTTGAACGTTTCAACGTCCCCAATTGAGGCAAGGAGCTAGTATAACGTATGTTTTCTCAAAATATATGATGAAAATTGTTGATAACTCATGCGTCTTCATAATAAACATTCCGTTCCATGTAGTAGTATACAAAAGCTGAAAAAAGTTATCGTGTAAAGTTGTAAATAAGTCGGATACTGTTCTGAATGATGACGGTTTCGGTGCAATTTATCAATGAATACAGCGACAACAAATGCATTATAACAAAAGCCGGTGTTGGGTTGGCAAAAGGTCTTGTAGTCGGGATTTTTTCGCGCACAATATTCTTAAATGATGCTGGATTCTCCTCCTTCAGTGTATTATGTGAACAGTGCTTGGATAATGCTTGGCAAAAAAACACACTTTTTTGTCCGTCCCGATCGCTCCTCTCTTTGTCGTCATTTTCTGTTTATTTACTTATTTCATATATGCCTTAATTGCATTTCAAATATACAGTGACACATTTCATGTATACCTACTTGAAAACTATTAGACTTCTTGATATGAAATACAGATTTCTCAACCTACAATACGATTTATCCAGATTCAATACATTACTACCTTGATCAAAAATTTCCCGGAATTTATTCAGAAAATTAAAAATACAAGTTTATTCATCTAAATCTATATTGTCCCCTTCAAAGTAATCCCCATCGACTGCAACACACTTATGCCAGCGCTTGATCCAATCCTCGAAACATTTTTTATATTCGGTTTTCGGTATGTCCATCAGTGCTTCCTGCGATTTTTCCATTACTTCCTCTCGGCTGCTAAAACGCGTTCCCCGTAATGGTTTTTTAACTCGATTGAACAGAAAGAAGTCACAGGGAGCCAAATCAGGTGAATTCGGTGGCTGTTGGATGGTATTTGTTGCATTTTTCGTCAAAAAATTACGAATAATGATAGCACTGTGCGACGGTGCGTTATCAGGGTGCAAAATCCACGAGTTTTCTGCCCACATTTCTGGTCTCCTTCGGCGAATTGCTTCACGCAAACGTCTCATAACGCCCAAATAATACTCAATAATAATTTACTGTCTGGCCTTCTGGCAAAAATTCATGATGCACTACACCGTTGTAATCCATGAAAACCGTCAGCATTGCCTTCTTTTTTGACTGAAAACGACGTGGTTTTTTTGGTCTCGGCTCATTTGGTGAACGCCATTCACTTGCCTGATGTCTGGATTGCGTGTCGTACTCATAAACCCACGTCTCGTCTCCAGTAATGATCCTTTTGATGAATGTGGGATCGGATTCAGCCTCGCAAATCATGTCTTTTGCGACGTCAACACGGTCTCTTTTTTGCATGAAATTGAGGTCTTTTGGCACCAACTTTGCTGCTACACGACGGAAACCCAAATCATTAACCACAATGTCTTGGGCGGATCCATAGGCAATGTTCAAGTCCTCCGCTATTTCTGTGATGGTTAATTTGCGGTTATTGACCAACATTTCTTTTACTTTATCAATTTTTTCACCGACTTTCGATGTCGATGGTCTGCCACTGCGTTCATCATCTTCGATTGACTCACGACCACTTCTGAACCGCTCGTGCCACTGGTAAACGACCGTTTTTTTTAGAGAATCGTTGCCGAAACACTTTTCCAACATTTCCAACGTCCGCGCGCCACTAAATCCGTTTTTTACGCAAAATTTAATACAAGTTCGTTGTTGCAAATTTAAATCCATTTCTGCAATTGTAAAAAATCGCCAACACACACAGAGATAGATGTACTCTTGGCTACGTAACTTTTGCAAATGTCAAGTTATGACACTAAGATTTAAAGGGAATATCAACAACAGATGTACCAATTTAACAAAAAAAACAGAACTCAAATCGGAACGATGGGAGCGCCACACGGTGGTTATTCCGGGAACCTTTTGATCAAGGTAGTATATTTAGTTTGACATAATTTTCTCCATGTGAAATTAATATTGGCATATAAGTATACATGTCACATGGAGCATGTGTTTTTATTTTTTTGTTTAATATGGAATATATGGAGAAACTAGTGTGAATGGTAGAAGCACTTTCCCCAATCAATTACATTTTTTATGAGGGGCAACATATGAATAGGGATACTTCTTTAAGTTGGCAGGTAATATTTAATTACAATTTCTCATATAGATACTGGTTTTTAGTCATGAAACTACAGTGTTAAAATAATTTCTCTTGGAGTGAAAGTTTTATGTGAGTGCATCTTAAATACCTAAATATTTTCATTAAAAATTTTCTGTCGTAATAAAGGATATCTTGAATTTTAAAACAACCCTACTGCCATTGAAAATTAAAAAAAATATATGTGCACCTTGAATTTTGGGGCGTAAACATTATTCACCTTGTCCAGGATTCGAACCCGGATCCCTTGATGTCCAGGCGAGTACTTTAGTCATTGAAATTATCGAGACGTTCATTGTAAGCTAAACATCTAAAGCAATCGTCCACATAGCTGGCAGGAGTGACTATAAGGAAAACGGATGCCTTTACGCTGCTCTTGTGAGGCGTCATTTAGTGTACGCATGTAGCGTATGGGATCCGGGTGAAAAAGGCCTCATTTGGGAAATTGAGAAGGTTCAACGCCGGGCACTCTGTTCCATTAAAAACTGTTACGATAAAACGAAAAGCGTCCCTGAAATGCTTATAGAGTTGGAGTGGGAATCATTTGGAAGAAAGACGACTCAATGCTAGGCGTAACTTACTAAATAAATTCGGAGCCGCGTGTTTCAGCACCGAGGTCTCGCAAATTATTCGCACTCCATTATATATTGATCGCTTGGATCATGCATATAAAATTCGGGAGATAGATGCCAGAACTAGCCGCCTCAAGGACTTCTTCTGCCCACGGACAATACGTATTAGCAACTGCAGGGTTATAGATAGAAAACATTACACTTGCCACCCTCAGCGTCTAGGGAATAATTGGTTATACTCAATTGCATGCACTTTCATTATTCTGATGTGTTTTGTTTTCAAAACCCTTCATGCATGACCGCATGGGACTGCCATTACAGAATGTAGTGCTCTTCACAGCATTGCTTGCCCTGCCACAGGTTTGTTTTCAAACTTCTCCTTCCACCCCTCGTCCCTCTCTCTTTGTGCTTGTGGGGGGGGGGGGCACGCCTCCGCTGCCTGCCTGCTGCGGTGGGTCACATTTCCCACCTGAGTCTTTGGGAGTGGAGACTATGAGTGGCATGTCCATGTGATAGTCAAGTTTCCCCTTCCTACATTTCTATTCTAATTTTCACGTCATTAGGTAGATATATACTACATTTGTAGGTATATGTGTATGTAAGTTGATAGTATATATATTAGCATTCGCATAAGTTAAAAAGGTTTTTGCATGAATATATACACCTCTGTGGGTGTAGGTTTGTATGAATTTGTTGGTTTTGCATGAGGCTGTATTCTCTTTTACGGGTGGTGACCTAACACCCCCCGCCACACGCCCTTGCGGCGGCTTGCGGGATATTATGTAGCTGTAGATGTTCCGTGCACCAAAGACCGTGGCTGAGTGACGGTTCCCGCTGGCGATTCCCGAGTTGAGAACGCCGTCCGTCCGAGGGTGCATTCCGTGGATGGAGGGGCTCCGTGGATAAGTGGGTGCAGTCCCTTACTGGTGGGTGGGCATTGGCGTGAGGAGGAACCCTTTCTTGACCCCTTCAATGCTTTTCCATTCCCCAGGCTGTTCAGTCTTTCCACTTATACTGTACAGCAGGATACTTACAAGTGTCGGCCAAGGGTCAGGAAATAGTTTCAATTGAATCGTACGACTCCTTTAACGAAATTCAAAAAGGCAACAAATAAAACGTTTACTTCTGACGCGATGCTACGCGCTTGGTCGATTTTGGGGATAAAGTCGTAAAATATTCTATGCCTTTAAATCAGAATGTAATCCAAAGAAAATTTGTATAGACGATGCAGAATCTCAATTGTTTTCAGCGTAAATATATAAGCCGGGATGGAAGATAAATGATTTATATTTCCATTTGGAAACAATATTTTATTGTTAATTCATATCTGCCTAACGGACAAAATTGAGAAATTCTTTTATCTTTCGAGCTAAACGTGAATGCAGCCAAATCGCTCATCAAGTTAGTAGAGCAATTAGAAGCACTCTATGTTGAAGTGAAACCTAACGCCAATATCCCACCCCTAATGACGGCACGTCTGGAGCTTGTGGCAAAACAGTCTCGAATCTCATAACTTAACTTGTCCGGGTTCACATGAGAAGCGAGATAATATCGTGCTTTTCAATAGCTGTAATTTGTGTTTTCATGAGTCTTGTGAAAAAAGTCACCGAGTCATTACGATGCCATCACGAATCAGTCATTTCCATTTATTCGACACCGTCATAATTCCGCAACACGTCCTCACGCTGGCTATCCGCGAACGAAGAGTCGTCGAGAGGGGAGGGGGGTGTGACCTACTGCGCAGGCGTTCCGGGACACACAATGGATGCTGCTTCCGATGTTTGCGATAACCAACCAACTCCGCACCGCACAATGTTTACAGTGTTTATGGACCGGACTACAATGGCCCCCAAAGTTCAAAGTATCAAGGGGTAAGGAATATACGTACTTGCCTCCTCTCGCGCTGAATATGCGCCGCCGTGGGCCATGCTCTTAGGTGAGATCCCCAGCCTCCTTGTCCACAAACCAACCTCTACTTTAATTCCCTTTAGCCGTGCGAGCAAAGGGAAGTTTTTCGGCTCTTCAAGCGCGTGCACTAATGACAGAGAGATACCCAGTGAAGGTCATGCCACACCAATCGCAAATATAGATGACATTAGGATTACGCGCGAAGTAATCCCGAAACAACTCCTACATTTGAAAAGTAATGTATCACCCGGACGAGAGGATATTCCCGCAGGGGTAGCTCGCGACCGATATTGCGTATTTAACGAAACGATTTATAAATGTGTCGCTCCCCAGGAGTGGAAAATAGCCAACATCACAACTATTTTCAAAAGCGGAAATAAACAAGACCCCGGTAATTGCCGATCAATATCGTCAGCCTCCCTTTCCTATTAAGTCATGGAACATTATTGTAAGTAAAATTCCTCGTATATATATATATATATATATATATATATATATATATATATATATATGTGTATATTCAAGCTTTAGAAGGTGGCGAGCGGTTGGGAGTTGGTACTAAGTGAGGGGGAGGGTCAGACATTTGATAGCAGACATTTGCAGCGTGGACGGTTGCATGGTGCGGATAGGGGCGGGGAAGAGACGGGGGTGCTTGCAGTTGGTTTTGTCGACTTGAAGATGTCTCGCAAGTTCGACGGGCGTTTAAACGAAACAGAGGGACAATGTGGGAATAAAAGTGATGTGGACTGAGTGTTGCTAATAATTGGAAAGAGGTAACGCATTAAATGTTTAATTTTGTTTGTTCCGCAGAAGAAAGTGGTGATAAGATTAGGGAATTTTGGGCGGTCCCAACCGCTCGCCACCTGTACCTCAAAAAATATTATAAATCGCCTCTCTTGTGACTTGAAGATGACAGCCGAGCTGGCGAAACGTCAAACAACGTATTGTGAGTGTCCTTTCTTTGTGTCTTTATATTCTAAAAATCTACATATGTGTATATGTATATATATATATATATATATATATATATATATATATATATATGTATATATGTATATGTGTGTATATATATATATGTATATATGTATATGTATATATATATATACATAATATGTATGTGTGTATATGTATATATATTCTCCAGCGGGGGCGAGGACATTGTGTATCATGTAATGTTCATGTAATGAAAAAGTTAAAGAGAGGTGTTATTTTGCTCTAGTTACACCTCATTTGGAATATGCCGCAAGTATTTGGGATCCGTGGGAGAAAATTTGGCAAAAAGAATTAGATTAAGTCCAGAGAAAATCCGCTAGGTTCGTTAAAACTTGTTGTAATAAGAACACAAGTGTGACAGATCTCTTAGGGGATTTAGGCTGGGAACCACTTCAAGTGCGGAGAGAGCAAGCGAGGCTTAGACTTTTAGAAAGGTTCAGAACAAACGAGTTTAACTATGACACTGAAGGAATTTTAATGGCCTCACCCTACTTAGGTAGATCAAACCACAAAGATAAACTAAGGGAGATAGATTCCAGGACAGATAGGTACAAATACTCATTCTTTCCCCGAACAATCAGAAATCATAATAGTAAGAAACCGAAGTCACTTTAGAAATATTGAAAACACTGAATTTACTAGTCGGAGCAAAGTTAAACACTGCAAAGCTGTAGGTATACTTTCAGGTGCATGTGTATGTAAGATGTAGATTGGGTGTTTGCAAGTGTGTGGGGTGTAAGTGTTCATGCATGAATGTATGCCATGTTTTTTTGTGGATGTACGTTTTTGTGGTTATTGCATGCGGTTTTTTTTCCTTTTCTAAATTACGGGTGGTGTCCTAACACCCCCCGCCACACGCCCTTGCGGCGGCTTGCGGGGTATTAAGTAGATGTAGATGTAGACATTGCTTGGAGACCGATCCAGGGAGAGGATCGTGGTGGTCCCGAGCGCACCTGCGCGGGCGCATTCATTCAGCGCGCGTCTCCATTCACGGCCCCTCGGCCCCCGGGTCAATTCCCCCCTCCCCCTCCGCCCCGCGGCGTTTTGTCGAATTAGGCCAAGAGCCGCTTCAACGTCGCCCGTATCAGGCATGCCACTCCACGCCGGCCGAAGGGAGGGAGATTAATATCTGGAAAGTGCTTTGGCGTGTTGATTTTCAATCAAAATTGGCGAGGTCACCGCCTGTCCGTTTCAATTCGCCGTGGGTGTCTTTATTTGATTAATTGGGGCATCGTCGCATATGGATTTCGTTCGGCATTATGGGACGGACGAGTTATTTGCGTGATCTGGGCCCTCAAGGAATACGCTAAGCTCATTTTGTCGGTACGTGGTCTATCTCTCTTGTTTGCAATGGCATCCCGATGCCAAACCACAGTGGTTGTCTTTGATTAGCCGTGGTCTCACCTGATACGGGATTAAGGGTGCACTTTGCGAGATTCCCTAAGCCCTGAGCAAAGCGAAACGACCAAATACCAGGCTCCTCGTTCGGCCTTAAGGGTTTCCATGGTGTGCAAATCGTAGTAGCATCCAGGGGATTTACCGAAAAGTACTGGGGCGTAATCCCTTCTTTATGGCTGGCAACTGTCGCGAGTCATGAGTGCTGTTGTAGATATGAAATATTTTTCAGTCATCAAGTGAAATCTTCTAAAGTTTACGGTGTTAGTGTGAATTACTATCAAAAGTACACTTTTTTTTTTTCTAGCCCTTTCCGTGCAACGAACATCATCGCCTCAAGCGATTGTTTATTTTTTTGTGTTTTGCCTCAGTCAACACTCTTTACGGTTATTCATCAAAATCTCCATCTCCCGCTTCTCCCTTAATCTTTTTGACCACAATTAATCATCAAGACTTCTTCCATTCGTGTTGTCAACTTCGGGTGGTGTCCTAACACCCCCCGCCACACGCCCTTGCGGCGGCTTGAGGGGTATTAAGTAGATGTAGATGTAGATGAACTTCGCATTTTATTTTTCATGCTTATCTCAGCTTATCGGAGACGCGCGAGAGAATCGGGCCACTCCCCAAACTTCATCCCGGGCCATCCGCGTTCCTCTCTTTTTGTGGCTGCTGGGTCCCCGCAATCGTGATCGCCATTCCGCATCTTTTGGTGCTCCGCTGGACATTGAGGTGCGCACCGGCGCTTTCGCCCCTAGCGGAGGAGCGATACGCATTTTGGGCCTCTGCTTACATTTTACCGTCTTGATCACTGCCGCATACTCTTGTAATAATGTGATTTCTGCTTCCTTATTTGACAAAAAGTTAACAGAAATATTAAAGCCAAATTATAGTGAAGGATTTAAACGCGGTGATTAGGATAGGAAAAGCG
Organism: Hetaerina americana; assembly: GCF_022747635.1. Taxonomy (NCBI): domain Eukaryota; kingdom Metazoa; phylum Arthropoda; class Insecta; order Odonata; family Calopterygidae; genus Hetaerina; species Hetaerina americana. The sequence continues at coordinate 7,329,983 of NW_027286775.1, read as the reverse complement.
ACTGTCACCTTTACTGAAAAAAGGGATACGCGATGGATGGGTGAATAATTTCTCCGCTCCCGAGGAAACATATTCGTACATTCCTCAGTGAGCTCCTCATTTAATCTCCACGACCATATAATCAGCAGGTGCTCGATGGAATTGACTTACATCCTTATAAATAAGGCATTCAAGTGAAAGTGAAATATACCTGTAGAAGGGACACAGGAGTCTTATGCGTCTTGATCAAAAAAATCATTTCCGGCGTGAAAAGAGCCTGTGTAACTTAAGCCAAGCCCCGAATTACGAGTGTCTCGAGAATCGGTGAACATGAAATAGCAATGGGAAGATTATTTTTCTACACTGATGTATTAATTAATTTTCACTGCACTATATTAACGAATGTTATAATAACAATAACCTCCGCCAATTCATATGCATTATATTTTCAACCGAGTTGAGCTAAGCACACTGCCAGACAACTTTAAATTCAGGTGTTGAAAAATTACATTTTAAGTTAATCCTCAAATGAATTCAACAAAATATTTTTTTCATGATTATTCGCATTTCCAATATCTGTGCATATTTTGAAATAAAAATTAATAGTTAAATATATTGACGACCAGCCACATTTCTATTGACATAAGAAAAATGCAAATGTTGGAGACAAAAATGGTTCCTTTTTCCTCGGAGTGGCACCGAATTAAGATTATTCTCGTGATGATCCACTTTCGTCTGACGAAATAACTTTTGACATGTCAAGTTTTGCGATAACCCTTCTCTAAATAAATAAACACGTTAAATTAAAGAGACATACAAAAGTAAGTTAATGATGTGCTACCCTAAGAATTTATCTTCATGCCTCGTGGTATGAAAATTTTAAGGCATTGATTCTCAAGTTTCATGATACTTTTTTTTTTGAAATGTCTTCCGGCGGTTCCGTCGCGGATGGAGGCCGCCACATTCCGCCGGTGGCCCCTGCCTCTCTTATCGCGCCGGGCAGGGCCAGGGGGATAAGGAGGTGGCAGGGGCACCGTCTCTCATGCACGCAAACACGCCTTATCGCCGCCATCTCCCTATCTACGCGAAGACCCGGCGCGGCCTCCCTCCCCGACTTTACCCCCACCCTTAATTGGAGAGTGCACCCCCACCCCAAGGGCGCAACCATCCAGCCACTCCTTCCTCTTCCCCCCTCCTGGAATGGGGCGGATAAGTCTCAAGGGACACCCCATCCCCAGTCGTCTGTTTGAATACCCGTCCCTCCCCCCCTCTCCCCTTCTCCATCCTCCGACTGCATCTCCAAAATCCTTTTCCCTCCCTTTCCTCCGAGCCCATCTCTCCTCGCCCCTAACCTCTCCTCCCTCCCTCACTCAACTCCCCCACTCACCTAATCCCTCTCGCAGTCCCGAGCAATCTCTCATGGAGTGAGTCTACCCTCTTATCGCGACAAGGGAATATATTGTTCAGAGATCTTCCTCCTTCCTAGATACATTTGAATATACACTCACATAAATACCCATTTAGATTGAAGATCCTTTCCTCTAAAACCCAGAACTCCTTCTCCGAATGGGACTGACTTCAGCTCCACGTCTTGGGACCCCAGAGAAACCCACTCGAAAAAAAGTTTTCAGCGAGGCTTATCATTTGATCATGCGATATATCTGATATGTGAATAGAGTCGTGTTACTTGCTTTCTTTAGCATTTCTCTTGGTCCAACTGGAGCAAATCACTTTGCCTCAGTGAAACATTTTGTCCATTCAGGCATTTAAAATGTTTTGAATAATTACTGAATATCATCCACTTGAGATAATAGTTTTAAATATCGGCATAAATAATTCCTTTTAAAATTAATGACCATCGTTCACCATTTTCATCGGTTACTTGAAGAATAATGCATTATTTAATGCTTTGTTTGACTGCTTCAGAGGGAGGAATAAAATGACACGACCTGGATTTCAAAGACGGCCATTAATTTTCGGGCAAATAATGGCCGTAATTTCTCTCCCGCACGGCTGTGTGCTATGCCAACTGGGTGACAGGAGAAATTGCAAACATGAGGTAAGATGGAGGAGTAATGAGGCCAGAGGTTGTGGAGGAACCTGTCTAAAATAATGAGAGAGGGTTGAATGTTCGCGGTGACTGGTAGGAGTGGGAACACACTCCTCTTAAAGAATCGAGAATGCCTCAAGCTCTTGCCTGCTCCATAGAATTTCAATTACAATTTGTTTGGCTCACGTCTGCAACAATTGCCTTAATATCAGGCGTAATCGTGAGTTTTGTGTACGTCCAAGATAGTTCTTTGCAGAAAGGAACTTTTTACACAACTGCCGTTTCATGAAAGGACTTGGGGAGAAATCCCGGAGCCCAAAGGAAAATGTTTGACGAGTGACCTGAATATACATTATATCACTGCGATTCCTCTTTCCGGCTAACAGACTATTAATTAGGGCACTTTTTCATAATCATATGAGGATTGAATAATACCAATCGTTGGAATAAAGTTAACCTTGATTGGTGGATTTCATCGAGGTCTTAGAAGGAATAATATTAGTATAGTTGTTTGAAACAGATGAGATGCATACACAGAGTTAACTGAGAATGAAATTCCTTCGAAAGTGTCGCTCTCTCCAGCTTTGCTCTGCCTATTATCGATGACTCGTACATCGCTTTCTTGGAATTCATTTTTATTTATTTATATACGCTGCAAGCCACCGCAAGGTGTGTGGCAGGGGGAGGAACATGCGGATTATCACTCAACTTCCGACCGAAGTTCGATTCCTTTGTCATTACGTGTTAGTCATGAAAAAGGTGCCCCCTCAGTTATGTCACTGACCCGCCGGATGCACGAGGGAACTTGGTTGCGTTTGTGCGGCGCAATAACACATTGAAGCGATGATGTATGAGTTACTGGCCGACAAGAATTGAAACGCAGGTATGTATGTATGTCTGTGATTATTTGCGACAGAGAAAACAAAGTACTCTGGTGGAATACTTTGTTCCTCAAGGGGATCACTTTCTTTGGGGGAAAATTGTATAAAGGCTTGACGAGAAAGGGAGTTGCATTAATTCATCTACATCTGCATAGTACCCCGCAAGGGCGTGTGGCGGGGGGTGTTAGGTCACCACGTTTATGCAACGTTTAATCTTGTCCTGTCTTGTGAATTAAATGTATTTGATATTTCTGTAGTGATTTTGGTTTCTTACTATTATTATGATTCCTGATTTTTCGGGGAAATAACGAGTATTTTTATCTATATGTACTGGAATATATCTCCCTTAACTTATTTATATCGAAGGTTAAGCATAAATGTTATTATGCAAGAGCGCAGGTCATATATTGGGAAAAATAAAGTAAGATCCAGAACTTTTTGTCACTTCAGGTCAGGCTATGATCCCAAAAATAATGGAACAAATGAACACTAGCGTTAAAATGATGTGCGACACGTATGACACACATAGAATCAATAAAACTGGTGTCTAAAAACAGTAAAGATTGTAATGTAAGTGAATATAACACTAATGCCTCTGTTAGCAATGAATCCTCGTGAAATAGTTTGCTGCATGTACACTAATTCATCTTCCATTGCATACAACGAACCTATGTTAGAACTAACGCACAATAGTTCAAAATAACCTTAAAAAATTAAACGAAGTGACAATACAATCAAACACCAATCAAACCCATGTGTCGGTGACCTTAGAATCGCTTCCACGTGATCCCGCTATGGTGTGTGGAGTGCGATATATTACAACGAGGACTTAAAATGTTTAGTAAAGAAACGGTACTCGTAACACGAGTATCACACCTTCTTCTGAATGCTTTTTAAATTTACATCTACATAATACCACGCAAGCGACCGCAAAGGCGTGTGGCGGGGCGTGTTAGGTCACCGCCTGTAAAAGAGGATAAAATCAACGACTAATGCAAATCTAGAGCAACCAATACGATTGCGATATTCGTGCGCATTGGGTCTCATGTTTCCAGTAAACTTTGTCCATTTGCTGAAGAGGTCATGCAAGGAACCTTGGAAGACAAGAACAAATTCATGCAATCCTGCCAGAGAGTCAAATATTACCAGCCCGCGGGCTATGGAGTACGATTTCGCACAGAATAGAAAATATTAATCCTATATAAATTAATTTTTTTGCAAGACAATTAAGGAGCTTTGTGGTTAACGGCCGTATATTTGGCAACACTCCAGAGGAATGGAGACACTTAAGATTTATGATTCGTGGCCGCTGCTATGAAAGAAACGGGTCAAGTGCGGTAACATTTTTTAATTTTTGGCGCAGCATTGCCACAGCTACTAGTGCCTCTGGGTGGATAGGAAAGAGGAGAGAAAGAGAGAGATACGTACATTGTGGCGGAGAAATCTTTCAAAGAATGAAATACTCTTTAAGTGTAGTCCCAGATCCTCACGGCTCTTTCCACTAAGCAACGCCAGCAGGTACTCCGTGGACATGAGAGGAAAATAAGTAAATGATTGGCAAAAGTGAAGAGGAAGTGAAATAGGACAACTGATTTGACAACGGCACCATTTAAGGATATGCTTTCCTTTAAGGGTGCCGTTAAACATAGTTCTTCGATGCGTGAAAGTAGTTTCATTCCAATCAATAATTTGCCATCAATCTTTGCCAAAATACGTGTGTTAGTGTGGATTAGTGTCGTAAAGAAACGAATCTGTCCTCTGAGCATTTTCAGAACTGAATAATTGAGTGATGGAGGAGGGGAAGGATATCCGACCCACGGTCGGTGGACGCCCGGACTCCGGATGGGAACTCGTGGATGACCGTTGAGACGGGCGTCCGCCTTCCTACGTATCGTCTGATCATCATTGGACTTCTCCGCCAACGAATCATTCACGGAGGACCGCCCTAGTGTATTTACGACTCGATTACTTGTTGGCGTCCCATTCCTCACAGATATTACTGCCAAATTGAATACATCTTCAACAGACACTAAGTCGCACGTCAAGTAATGCACATTAAACAATACAATAGATGGCAGCTAACATTTGACACAAGATACGGAGAGTTTATTACAGGCAGCGTAAAAAAGGAAAACATTTCCAACAAGTTTTTCCTCATCGTCTACAATGAAGACACAAACGCACCAAACGATCTTCTGCACCCACCCGGGGAACACACGAGCTATATAACACTTATGTTTACTTCAAGAGTAGTACGTAACTGGACATGTGGCAACCGCACCGTTAGCGCAACCTAGAACCGTGAATTCTGAATAGCACAAGAGCATTTGTTTGCCAGAAGTGCTCGGTGAAACACGAAAAAAAGAAGCGGCAACGAAAGATGATTCTTCATCACGACAGCATCGCATCTTGAGAAGAACGGCTAGCTACCCATTAGATTGGCCTATTAGACGTCGAATGGATGAGTCATCCTCCGTAGAGCCATGATTTTGCACCAAATGGCTTCTTTCTATTCCCGTTTATTAAGAAAAAATTGCGAGGCCAACATTTTTCCGGCGCCTAAAGAAGCCGTAGGTGCATTCAAAAACCATGTTTGGAGGTACCTCAATCGGAGTGGAAAAAGTGTCAGGAAAATTGGTTTGAGCACATGCAAAAGTGTATTGATTATCACGGAGAATAATTCGAGAAACAATAAAGCCATTTTCAACAATAAATTACTGTATTTTCATTACTAGGCTAAATATAGAAATAGCAACACTCGTAGAAGTAGAAATTACTTCAGGTGTTCCCCAGGGAAGTGTCATCGGACCTCTTTTATTTCTACTTTACGTTAACGACATTAACTCCGTAGTTAATGGTAAGATAAGTTTATTTTCCGACGATGCAGTGGTTTACCGTGATATCCTGAGGACACAGCAGCTTTGCCAGATGACCTTAATGCAACACAACGCTGGTGCGATATTTGGCAACTAGAATTAAACTTAAAAAAGTGCGTCGTCATAATTTTTTGGAAAAAAAAGTAATTCCCCTCCAGTCGCCTACTGCATTGGGAACACCAAATTGGAATGTGTAGACTCGATTAAATACTTAGGCGTGACCCTCACTCACGACCTCTCCTGGGTGAAGCAAATGCGTGGAATATGCGGACAAAAATTGGATATATTAGAAGAGTACTGGGTAAATGTGATTAAAAGGTCAAAGAAAAATGTTGCCTGTCATTGGTTAGGTCTAATTTAGAATATGCTGCAAAAATATGGGATTCCCACGAAGATGGATTAATTGCCGAGTTAGATCGCGAGCAACGTAGAGGAGGTAGATTTGTAAAACGTTGTTGTGATAAACTTAGTAGCGTATCCAAAATATTAGAGGAGCTAGAATCACTCACGGAGCGAAGATTAAGTTACAGATTGAAGCTCTTGCATAAATTGGAAGGAAGTCTCTTTAGCAGTGATGTTGAAAAAGTATTATTAGCCCCATCGTACCGCGGAAGGAGAGATCATGTCAATAAAATTAGAGAGATTACTTGTAGAACAGATAGATTTAAGATGCCATTTTTTCCATGTACGATAGGGTATCATAATAACATTGTTTGACCACGGTAAGGTCAAACAATGTTCGGGTAAAATTATTATGGTGTGTATTCACCCCCTGCTACACACACTGGCGGTGGCTTGCAGAGTATATATAAATGAATTAATAAAATAAATAAAACTGGCCAAGAAGGGAATAGAAAACCTGCTCTGTAGTGTTAAAACAAACAAAGCACCTGGTTCGAAGAAATACCTGCTAGAATATTTAAGGAATAGGTGAAGACATTGCCCCGTTTTTTCAGATTGTTTTTCTTACTTCGATAGAAGAAGGCTAAGTACCTCGCGACTGGAAGCTAGCCCATATAACTCCCATCTATAAAGGCGGCGATGAGGATAAACAAAGCAATTGCCGCCCAATTTCTTCAACATCGATCTCTTATAAAATATTAGAGCACATTATTGTCAGTAACAGAATGAGATTTCTTGATAGTAGGAAAATACTAAGCCACAACCAGCAATGCTTTAGGAAGAGCTGATCTTGCGAAACACAATTAAGCCTTTTCATTTACGATATACTTAGATTGGGAGAAAACAACACACAAGATGATGCAATGTTCCTAGATTTCAGGAAAGCCTTCGTAAGAGTCCCACACATTGGATGTTCCGCAAACTTGAATGCTATGGTATCAATGAGAAAATAGTGAATTGGATTGGAGACTTCTTGTCAGATGAAATATAGATAGTGGTCATCGATGGGTTGTGCTCAACAGGTACAGATGTGGCCTCGGGCGTCCCCCAGGGAAGTGTAATAGAGCCGTTTCTATTCTTAGAATACATTGATTGTATATATATATATTTATTTATATATAAAAATATCTTCAACAAATATCGTCGTGTTCAGACAAAAAAGAGACAGGGAGCTGTCCATACTCTTCAACCTTGGACATGTCGCCGACAATAAAGAGGTCTAGGAGGGTACTGCTATTCACAAGATAATGGGTGGGCTGGTAGGGCATGAGGAATAGGTTACAACTAAATAGTAGGTCACTGAGATAGGTGCTATTGTGCGTTTTCTTCATGATGCCAATGTTAAAGTCACCACACAGAATCACGCCTTTGTAGCTAGGAAGAAGACAGATCAGAGAAGGCTCAAAGTCTTCAGGCATATGGCCTGTTTTGGGGGGTCTGTACACGACACAAAACAATATTTTACCCTCCTTTCCAGCTATTTCAATGAACATATATTCTGGCCTGAAGGGGGAGCCATCAGACTTTAACAGCAATTTCAATGATAAGCTCTCGTGCAAGTACACACAAACACCACCACCACCACCTCTTACTGGTCTGTCATTTCGCAGAATGTTGTAATTACTTAGTTGGACGGATTCCGAGGAGATTAAGCCAACTTTCAGAAACAGTAATGACATGATAATTTCGAGCAGAAAAGTAGTTCCGGAACTCATCAAGGGGTCAGGTGACAACTTACCGGAGGGTCCCGGGTTCGATTTCCGGGCAAGATACTCTGGGCACCTGGAGCTCCACCCAAGCTATGTGATTTTTCAGGGTGCCAGATCTTCCTGGGAAACCATAACCGGCAAAGGGAAAGGAACTGGCCCCCCTACCCTGATGTGTGAATTTCACATGCCGTCGGGCTTAGTACTGGGTGAACTCTACCATCACCTACCAAACCGACCTTCGGGTTGATTACTGTGTTTATGGTTAGTATATATATATATATATATTTATATATATATATATATATATATATATATATATTTATATATATATATCGTATAGAAAAATTTGAACTTTGCGCAGTTTTGAAATTTTGGAGGAAAGAAAGTGGCGAACAGGACATAAACTATGAAATAGAGGGTTCATTGCTAACTACGGCCAATCAAATTAAATATTTGGGGGTAGTTCTAACACCACACCTTTCTTGGGGAGCACATATCCGGACAGTGTGCGGATCTGTTTAAAAGAGACTCGGCTTCATAAAACGGGTGGTGGGGAAATGTAATGAGAAAGTTGAAGAGAGGTGTTATTTTGCTCTAGTTAGACCTCATTTGAAATATGCCGCAATTATTTAGGATTTAGGCTCTACTTCAATTCTAAATCCACTAAATCAACAATATCTACATCTACAAAATGGCCCACAAGCCTTCAAAAGGACGTGTGGCAGTGGTTGCTAGGTCATCAGCCATTCTACATATATTTCCTCTATTTCCTCATATACCTGGCACTCCGCGATCCCCCAAAAATTTCGTGGAAAGAAAGCGATCGAATATCAATCATGCGACACACCTAACCATATAATGTGCATTAAATATCACTAAAACTGACTTAAAAAACATTAAAAGATGATGTGGAGAATGGGTGCTGGAATTAAATACGAAGAAATCAAGCATTTCTAAAACAGTAGGAATTTAGGAATTATCAAATTGCTCAAAGAGATTAAACCCAACAAATCCCCGGGTCCCAAGAATATACCAGCTAGGGTGATAAAACATTTAGCTCCTAATATCGCTCTATATGTCCAAGTTATATTTATGTATGTGTTTTTACAGTTATTCATTTCGGAACTACTAGTTTCAGCGCTTAGGCGTCACCATCAGGTACATATTACTCAAGTTTTGGTCCATACTGGAGTAATTTGTACCTCATGATGACGCGTTAAGCGTTGAAACTAGTGGTACCAAAATATATAATAGCGGAAAAATACATTGTATTCCTCATTTAATATCGACTAACATCTTCGAAAATTTATATACATCCTTGCCTTGATTGGTAAGGTCTTGATTTAACTCAATGAAATATTTATTTCACGAGCGAAAAAGGTAAAAATAATCAAAAACTGCAACTATTAATAATACGATAGAATTCATTGATACCAAGACAGGTTATTCAAAACTGGAAGGTAAGAATGGGGAGGAGAGGGAGGCTAACCTTTACCAGTTGCCGCAGTTACCAGTTCTCCGACCAAACGCTCGATTCCTGATTCTCTTTCTATCCGCGGACACTGGATTTGAAACACCACAGCCACCCTCATCTAATACCTCCTCAATCTCCACTATGCACTCCACAAGCGTGGTTACTCAGAAAAGTTCCTACAAAATAAAATCCACCGCTCCACCCGACCACACACACCACATAAAAACAACCCCACGTCTGACGCAATACTAAACCTTTGCACCACCTATTTCTCCGGATCACACAGACTGAAAACCTTTCTTAAAAAACTGTTCCCTATTTTACACGATAATGACGCAACCTCATCCTTACTACCCCAATGCCCCTCTCTCGCATACAGACGTTATATACCAGTATATATCAGCTTCCCGATCTTTCAAATATCCCAAACTTAACCGCCATCTTTAATTTCCCTCCCAGCATTCCCTGCGCCTCCCCCCATAGGCCCCACATTCCCCCTGTCCGAGGCCTTCCAATCTGACCTGAAGAAGGCCTCAGAGAATGCCGAAAGCTCTAACTTTCTTAAATGTGAGTGTCCTTTTACGTGCCCTTCTCTTCCCCCCCCCCACCCGCCCCTCAGACTCTCGGGAGGGAAATGGGCGGTAAACCGGGTTCGAGAACAGACGAGGAGGACGTGATCGATCGGTGAGTTCGTGATCGAAACTCTTGTCGCTGTTGCAGCGGAAGGTGTCGGGGGCTTGGATTACCCGGTGGGGGGGGAGGGGGAGGGAATGATTTGGAGGGATTTGTTTCGGAGGCGAGAAACGAGGAAATGTAGGGGAGGGGCACCAGATTTGGGGCTACCTGCCGATTATGCCGACGTCATCCACGAATGCGTTCGCGCGCTGGGCTGGATTTGCATGTGGAGTAGGCCGTTTTGGTGTCATCTTCCCTTTTTCAAATGCCTTTTCGCTCGGTGGGAAGAGATTTCGAGGAGCGTTGCGGATGTGGTATTGTATGGGAGCGCGGAGATCAGCGGGAGTGAGGGGGGTGTGTGTGTGGAGGAAGCAGGGAGTGGGGAGGGAAGTGAGGGCTAATGTTCTTCTGCAAGGATGTCAGGCTGGTTTTCCGTTTGTGTTGGAGAGGTGCCGTTCGTTCGAGAGAAGGGTTTCGAAAAATATGTGCGCGAAGCTCGGCGTTGAGGACATTAGGGGGATGGTGGGATTAAATGGCGCGGAGGTGTGGATTTGCGTGATCTTTCCCGTCGCCGAGCTTTAGAAGGCAACGCGAATTCCCCAGTCCGTGTTTTCGGGTCACGTGACGAAATGTTTTTATTTTCGCTCGGTGGTTGCTCATTTTCGGCATTCTGGTTCACGCATGTAAGCACGTGCGTACCTCTCCAAAGGGACTTTCACGCACGCACACGCCCCGCTCTCGAGTAGGCCCCTCGTGCATCTTCTCGGGGGTTTCCCTTTTGAACAACGGCGAGCATTATTTCACGCTCTAGATGCTCTCAAAAAGCGCTCCCGACTCCTCTTCCCAGCCCTCATGGCACTCCAACCTCATCCGACGCGCCGCGGCGCTATGCGGGCCACAGGCGTCACTCCACCCCCCCCCCACTCCTCTTGCATTTATTCTTTCCTCGCCTGCTTTCCGGATGCGCCCTCTTCCCCTTTCTCTCGCCGAGGACACGCGAATAAAACAAAATCGGATGGATAGAAAGAGGCCCTTCTTTTTGCTCCTTTCGCGTTTCGTCTTCGTTCCTTCCTTCTTCTTCTCCCACGATATGACACCCTCCCACTGCAACGTCCTCCTTCGATTTGAAAAAAAATATCCACAGGCTGTTTTTCTCCATCATAGTACCCACCCGTATTTTCCTTCGAACGAACGACGATTTGAATTTCTTTTTGGCCTTGAATATGCTGCTAAATCGGTTACTTCTTTGTATTTTCATTTTTTCATTCGAACAATTCGGAATTGCACTCCGAGAAATATGTCTAAGAATATGGGGGAACTTAGGATCTGAGTTATCAGGGAAAATATTACGAGGGACTTCATCCGAGGATGACTGCACCCATACTTATAGTAAACCACTTGTACGCACAAGTTAAGCCGTATGTTTTACTCCATGGATATGGGATTCTAGTTTCAAGGAGGTAGATTGGATGAAAGTGCACCGGTTTAGTTAATTCTAAGAGGAGGTCTCTTTTGAAAAGTAATAAGGTTCACTTGATTGGTATTTATGACCTTTGGAGTTAACGTTGTTTCTCTATAAATACGCCATCTTAAATTGAAAATGTTGATGACTCGAAATTTTCCTTTTATAATCACTGTTCGCTTGAACGGAAACTTGTATGACTCCAATAGTATTTGGTCACGTTAGCATTGATATGAAATAATTATTTTCCTCTATCGATGTCCACCCATCAGAGAATTTTCTGACGCTTACGTCAGAGTGCTTGGTTGTGCGGGCCTGTAAGCTTGGTTATTGTTCATGCGGGAATGGCAACTTTAAAAGTATTTCTCAAATATTTGTTTAAGTTGATCTTCTGATAATATTCGTATTGCTCTGGTTAAACTTAATGTGCGTATGTAACCAAATTACAAGTAAAGTATGAGTAAAATCCCAGTTTTTCAATAATTGTCGTGCCTTTGCTATCGTTGTCGGGGATATTTTATGCAGTTCAATGACAAATCCACCTTCGCTAATGGGAATATTTAATTTTCATTTATTTAATCATTCCAATTTGATTTCCACCAATTCTTTTGCTTCTCCAACTTTTACCTTTTGATATTATGTTTGAAACGACGCGTTCACGCCCATCGCAACCATATCAAAGAACCCAAATTATTCAGGTTAACAACACTGGGCAGTTTTACACTCCCTATTACCAATCTAAGCCTCCTTTCCCCTATGCCCCCCTGTAACAAAAACACCCTGCTGTCACTTCAGGTCTATTGCGGGGTATTCAAATTCGTTCGCATGTGAGGGGGCCGTACTGAGCTTCTACCAAGAGAGGCATTCGTTGCTGAATATTTGAAATGTAATGAAATTGACGGGAACTCCCGGAAGTTTGATTTAAATATTTGATTTAAATGCTAACATGCATATCTAGCATACATTTTAAAGGACGCGTTTGATTTTGAAGAGAATTGTTCCAGTCCAGACTATGTTAATATTTTTTTCATCACCATATGGCGCCGTGGAATCACAATGACTCGGAATTCATTTCTTTATTTTGTCATCTGTGGTCGTCATTAAGTTGAACTTTCGCCGGAGCAGCGATTCTGCTGGGCAGACTCCCCAAAATCCACTTAAAATAGTGCTAAATATTTTCAAGTACAAGCAAGAAGTATTTTAAAATAAATTCAAGATTTCAATGATTTGTACTGTATTGAATCGTTAATAAATCCAAATGAAAGTAGGAAAATTGCCATAAAATATAAAATATTGTGCGTGGCGGGGGATGTTAGGTCTCCACCCGTAAAAGAGAAACAGCTTAAAAAGAGAGTTTGATGACGATGTAGTGATCTACATGGACAGAGGAATATTTGAAGGAAGGGCATTTCACCCGAAAATTCACCATTCAAGAAACCAAAATAACAACATAAGAAACGATAGAACATTTGTTTTTACCATAGCTAAGGATCGTTAGATATTGGTAAAGGATCCAGATTGCATTCACAAGACGATGCACAAAATGGGGACTGTCACCGAACTATTACAAATGTTCGGAGGTAAATTTCTTCGAAATATCAACGGGATTCGTTCATAAATTAGAAGGAGTTCACTTAGAAGTAGTTAATACGGTATAATACCTGGGTGTTACAATCACCAATCATCAATGTAAAATTAGGGAGGTTGATAATTGAACAGATAGATTTAAAATGTAGTATTTTTCCTCTCATCATTAGATATCAAAATAAAATCACGGCAATCGTGTAGGAGATAATTAGCATTGAATATATTTGGTTCATATCCTGAATTTTAATTGTTTAATTTAACAGATCCATCTTGTCAACAGTTATCTCGCATGACTTGCAATACGTATCCTTTCATTGAATATTATCGCATGTAATAAATACCTTCTTTCGTGCAATTTACTTTTTCCGAGTGCATGATCAAACTAATTTTTTGTGTAGAGGTGACATGATCGGTATTGCGCACGCGTGATTGGGCAATTATGGGCGATTCACTCAATATATTTCTCTCCATTTACTATAGGTGAAGGAAAATGAATGCGATACAAATATCGAGTTGATCTCTTTTAACTCTAGACAATCAATCAATTTTTCACGAGCATGCAAAAGTAATGTTTTCTCATTTTCAGGGGATTTAAAAACATGTGATCGCACGTCAAGAGGAAAGGCGTAAATATTAGAAAGAATAGTACCTGAATCAAATTAAGGAAGAATAAACTGGCCGTTTATGTCAAGTGTATAGAACGACGACATTTATCGCAGGACGAGAGAAACTCCCCGCCCTCCGGATCGCCTCCATTGAAATGTCTTACTCCTCCTCGGGAATCTCTCTCCTTCGCCAAAGCTCCCATTTCCCGTGTAAATCATGCTCCCGCAAGTTCCAGAATAATACATTTGGCTAGCCACCAGAATAAGTTGGCTAGACACAAGAATATCAGCCTCAAATCTCACTCGGTGGCCTTTGTACTGACATTTATTTTTTAATCAAATGACACAAAATCCGCTCCATTTATTCTTAGAGACCTACTTATTTAGCGCAGAAAGGTTACTCACGAGTTATTTGATGTGAAGAAGGAGTAAATCTCTTCAGCTGACCATTCAAGGTAGAGATTATTCATGCATGTGTAATTGTGAAAGTGACTAAATTATGGAAGAAACTATATTTAAAATAGAAATTGTCATAGAATTATGATTATAAATATATTTGAAGTAGAGAAAATAAAATGATTCACTTCTACAGCTTTGGAATTTCATTCAGCATACAATGTTTATACTTTCATATATATTGCAATTACTTTCAGCTCAAATTATCATTCCTGGTTAGAAAATAATGCTAACTGAGTTTAACACTCTTAAGATGTTTTTAAAAATTGCGGTTGTGCTCTTGAAAGGCTATGGACGTAGAACGCAAAGCAAAAGATGACAAGAAAAAAAGAGCGGCATTTGATGCGGATACAAAGTCTGTTACAAAATCAATAGGGCTGAGTCTATTACCAAACATTTATTGGCAGAATTGATAAATTCACTCAAAAGTCTTCGAGGTAGTAGCCCCCTTGTTCGTCCACACACCGCTGCCAGCGGGTTTTCCACGCTTCCTATGCCTTCTGGAAGGTGGCGCCCGGAATGCTAGTGCCAAGCTTCCTCGTCACGTCGCTTCCACCGCGCCGTGGTGACGTCCTTTCAGCACGGGTTTGAGGCGGGGAAGAGGAATAAGTCTGGTGGATTAACGTCGGGGCTGAGGCAGGGTTGAGAAGCTCTTGGCAGGTATCCGCGTGCGAGTTTCCTTTTGTTCGTCCGAGAGTGGTCGCGCATGAACTTCGCACTCACTTTTCTCGTGCCCATATTTTCGATCACAAATTAGTGCAAATCACTTTTAGGGATTCAAAGTTCACAAAAATCATGCGAACACTTAATCTGCGATCCCTGTTCAACAAATCCCTCACTCTTGCAAAATGTTTGGCACTTTTTGAGATGAAAGGGCGTCCTGAATGTTTGGCATCTTCAACATCTTCTCTACCCTCCTCCGAAACAACTTGTACCACTTCAAAACACCCGATCTACTCATGGCGTCACTACTATAAGCTGCCTTGAGCATGCCATGAGTCTCTTCCGGTTTGCCCCAATTTCACGCCAAACATTAAAGGATAGCGGTGTTCTAATAACCGGTTCACGACGGATCGAAACATCACTTTGTAGAGGTTTCGCAAACGAACGATCCGCACTCCGCAAAGGCTGGGAGCAAATTGCCACCGGCCTCCAGCCTTTCCTGAGACTCATCTCCCTCGAATCAAGCCGGAGAAACTGTCAACCGTCTGTCCGTCTCTGGGAAAAAATAAGTCATGCTACTTTTGCAACAGACCTTGTAGCACATGTCTCGTCTCTATGTAAACATACGGAACACCATCCCCAACTCGCTCTTGATCGTTTCATTCCATCATTATTCACATTTTTTTGAAGATCTTTTCCTCCTGTGTTGAGTCTCAATTTTCTCTCAATCTTATTAGTTCACATTTTACTCTTTTTATTATCCTACTGGAGACACACTGTACACAAAGGAGTCTCTCAATATATATTTATTTTGCTTGCTGTTCTACGAAGTTCATTCAGATTCAAAACACTCCACCGTAGGCCCCCAATCACCCGAGTCGTTATATATTACCCTTCAAAAGATATGCTTCATTGCGCCTTTCCCTTCCCCCCTCTTTTGCTATCGCTTAAAAGGAGCATTCTGAATTACGTTCTTCACTGAATATCAACTCCTCAGTTATCATAGAGAAATTTGGTGAGGGTAGAGTTCACTGCGCTCTCTTTTCAGGGCATGTAATTTACACTTCTACGTGGTAATAGAGGTGGGGAGGCACCTTCTTCCCCTGTGCCACCTGGGGTTTCCCAGGAAGATCTATTATATGTAGAATATGTAGCCGAGCTAAGACTTATTACATTTAATGAGTAACCCGAATTTGATTCCCAGCCTCCCGCTACAGTAAACGTTTCCTCTCTGCACTCGATTGCCGCCCTTATTTCCAAGTATGACATGCTGCTCAAATAAAATAGTTAACTCATTCCCGAATCCTATTCTACAGACTTTCACATTTATCTTTTTTAGACTCCTTACAGTCAAACTCATTCGTTAGCTATTCCTTAAATAATATTTTTTTTATAAATTGTGCCAAACTATTATCTCACCACTTCTCATTTGTAATATTCCACGCTGAATTATCTTATCTGAACCATGCACAAGCACAAATGAATCCAAAGATATTTTATTTATTATTTGTCACCGTAAAGTCTATGAGTCTAAGAACTATGCACTGCTGCTGGCCACTGATCCCTGTTGCAATTCTGCCTTTTCCCGAGTCGTGGTTCCCCCCGGAATATACTATATACCCTGCCACCCGATATGGCGACGCGGGCATGTATCTAGGTAGGGGGCACGGCCCGAGAGGGCCCATCGGCAGGACTGGCGGCGGTAGGGATCAATGACCAGGTCACCGTATGAGACTGTTGTTCTTTTATTAAGGTTTGCATATACATTTCTACAAGTATAGGATTTAGTACAAAGATGACTCCTCTACCCCTTTTCAGAGAGTAGAGTGCCGCTGAATGGTCAATGACCATGTTGATGCATACATTTGTAATTTTAAGGTGATGTAACAAATCGAAGGTCATTGCTAAACCTTTTAGAGCCGCGTAACATTCACGTGCGGCAATTGATGACGTCTCCGGAGTTGGGAAGGACTGAGATAAGCCCCACAGTTCAATAACCACATCACCTGGCGTTGGTGCTGCGTCGGTATACACGTTAAGAGCTTTTGTGGCTCTGGGAAGGGAAACTTTTCTCTTGAATCTCTCAATTTCCTGTTAATAACCCCACCAAGTTATGTTTCTCCTCCCTTTATAGTTTTACGTAAATGTAAACTCAAAACAAATTTTATGTTTTGGACTAACTGATATCGTTTCATTCTGCGTTAAGGTGTCATTCAGTTCGCATTTTCGTCCGCTCTAAGTTTCGCAACATTTATGAAACTAATTCGAGAAAGAGTCGATCTCTTGAAAACTGTGGTAAGAGATACGTACTTCGTCACAGGAATATAAAGTTTACAGGAAATATTTTGGTTAATAAATATTATTACCGTGTCCAGCTAAGCCCCATTTATTCTCGTCCTCGCGCAAGTACTCGTAGTCTGTCGCGATGAAGGCTCTGGCTATGCGGGGAATAACTTTTTTGTTAAAAGTGACAAAACGGTTTTGTGGATTAAATATTTTTAAAAAATATCGCATTTAAAGTAAAATACACGCCATTTGGCTCCAAACGCTTATATTGTCGGCAAAAACTTTTTCCCGCACATCAAAGCCTTCATTTTCACTGGTGTAAAAATAACACTGTATTTCCTTTATTTTCTTTTAGTTCTTCGATGTCTTCATGCCTTATTTGAGAGTAAACTATTGTTGATATATATATATATATATATATATATATATATATATATATATATATATTTACTTATAGAAAAGTATATTAAAGAAATCATAAATTGGGAGTGACCAGGAGAGAAAGATAAAATGCATTTTTTTAAGGTGGTCTACCGGTTAAAGTAGGTTTTTGGATGGACACAGCTACCAAATTAATATCTTGTTTCTTCAAGCAAACTACGACCCAACATCCCACTCTCCATCAGGTCCTTTTTCATCTCTTCACCTTTACTTACTTCCTCCCCTCATCCCGTTCAATATCCCTTTCCTATTCCTGCTCTTTTCTTGTTTTCCTAACATTCACCTCTCTCCTACCACAGTCTTCAGCATTTCTCTGCCGACCACCTTAATTCATTTTTCCTGCCTTCACAGGATTTCTCCCAAAAAATTCCTCTCCTCACCCACCATACACCTAGCAGTTCCTCATTTGTTTTCCTTTCGGCCCATTTCACCTCCTCCATTCTTCTCCACACCCACATTTCAAAGCCTTCAATCCACGTCTATCCTGCTTCAGTGACCACGTTTCCGCGCCGTTCATAACTACGTTCCACATCAAGGTTTTTACGAGTCTTTTCTTAACATCCTGAGTCAACGTCCCTGTCATCAACTCCCTCCTCCTTGTGAGAGCCTCTTTCCCTAGCGCAATTCTTCTCCATGAGTGCCTACTTTTTTGACCGTGTTAGTCTAAACACGTTCGAGATAAATAAACTGTTAATGCTGCTCTAATTTACAAGACATTATTTTAACTCATATTTTCCTCCTTTTTCTCGAAAATCTCATAAATTGTCCCTTATTTAAATTTATTCTCATCCCGCTGATTATCGCACTGATATACCGATGCGTTCAGCAATGTTTGCAGCCCCTTGGCTGAATGATATGCTAAAAGTTGATCATCCGCAACATTTGCTAATTTAATGAATTTTCTGTTGGCTTTCATTACTATCTCCAGTTCTTCTCTTGCTTAGTCTACCATTTCCGTCTCATATACCGACTGGTTGCCCTTAGCTTTGCTCCTACGCGACGAAATTACCGACAAGGGTGGTGGCCCTACGAGGGGATTTTGCTCTCGCCGGCATTGCTCCCAGGAGTTTTGTGCTTTTAAAGTGGAAAATGATATGGAAAGGAAGTAAATACGATCAATTAGACTTTGGAAATCTAAAGTAACCAGGAAAAGTTAGGTAATGGATATGAAATTTATGGAAAATTTTAAAGTCAAGAGGAATAAAAACTGCGTGCGACCGATATAAATTATTTATTGATACTTACGAAAAGAGCGGAATAAGTGTATGGACTTTCTATTCTTGAGAGCGCCTGCGCAGAAAATAAAATGAAGGTAGATTGATGCCCGACTGCAAGAATACCACACGCATTACGTCTTTGTTCTTGAGTTGGGCATTTACGTCGCTGATTCCAACGCGACTGATTTTATGGGGTTCCCCCTCTTTTGACCATGCACGACTCCTTATTTTGGTTGGAAAATACGAGTTCGAATATACGAACATTCCGTTTTTATTGAAAATATAAAACGCTTTTAGGTTTCCGTCCAAATATTCACCTAATCTTTTATTGCTAAATTCTATTGACGCCTGGCGACATGTTTTTCCGTCTAACGCGTTAGCTGTTTTATGGTTATGTATTATTTCATTTTGTTTATTACTAGACTTGCATGATTCCCTTGTTCTTTAATAATATGCCCTGTGGTTTTTTAATGCTTTAAATACTCCTAAGTTATACCATATCCTTCCAGTCAATTTTAAATTAAACCAGTGGTTTGCTTTTCTATTAGAGCCCACGAGAAAAGCACTCCACTAAGTCTCACTCCCTCCGTTGCTGCTGCTACTTCCCTTAAACGAAGCAAAAGACTGCTGCAGCTCACGCCTTGATCCTTCGTAATCGGCCCCGATGTATTTATTCCGCAAAATTCTGTATTATTTGAAATCCAAGATCGAGTTGAAAGAGAAAAATACTGCGCGGACCACGAGAAGAAGCATACACCAAACAAAGAACTTTGCCTTGTGATGAAGTGCGTTGTACGCTCTTTGAGGTTTCCTCTATTCGGCCGACAACCAGCCGAGAAACGAATGTCGCCCTCGTCCACCCGTTCCATCTCCTCTTTTATGCTTCTCGTCCACTTGATTCAGTCGCCCATGCGTGAAGTACTTTGGCAAAGCGGATTTTGTTCTCTTATATTCCAGAAGAACCGGGTAAGGGACATTATTGAAATTTCTCTGCCTGGAAATACGTTTGGACATTCAGGCTCGGAAATGCTTCAATTTAATCCCTCTACAAGGTCTATTTCAATGGAAATCTCAAAAAACGTTATGATAACAGCGTTTGAAATATTTTCAATGGAAAACAGAATGTTTCCGAGATAAAGATTAAAGGGAAACAGTGATAAAACCCCTTCTAAGCGCTCAGGAGAACTTTCTACCCAAAAGAGACCAGGCCGAGATACCATGCCATAAAATACTATGTGAAATACGGATGTGCTTATATTGCAAAAGGGTACGTACTATTCCTAAGAGTGTTTTGTGAATTTGTTTTTATTTATTTATTGTTTTATTCACCATAAGCTAGTTCATCATGGTTTCGTTGTAAACAATTTACACCAATTTTGTTAGTATACATTACATGGAAAACAGAGGTTAATTACATTACATAGGATTATTTTACAAACAGTATTTTAGGCTTTTCTTCACATAATGCGCAAAATTGGTCCACAGAGTACAATGTTTAAATAAGTAAGAATATTTTATGATTGCGATTGAAATTATTTCAAGGAGATGCTCTCAAATCTGGAGGAAGCATGTTAAAATATTTAGCTACTAAGTGGAATGGTCCCTAACCACTCATATCAAATGATCTCGCTTCAATGTGTACGTCAAGTTCAGTAGATGTGCCATGGTGATGGATATTTAGATTTTGTCCGTATACATGCACGTTTTTCTTAACAAATAAGATGATCTTGTAAACATAAATAGCAGCCAGTGGCATAATTTGCCACTTGTGAAAATGAGGAGTGTCTGAAAGATAAGTTTAAGTTTAAAGGTGGCCTGTTTCTCCACTTAAAATATCTTTTGGCTGTAGCTTGAGCCAGCCACCACAAAATATAATGATATATGACAATCGAGATACAAATATTCGAATGATAAATAAATTTAAGGATATTTAAGAGAGTAAATTAGTTTGGTGGTACATTGAGGGTGTCACTAATAGTGCATCAAAGTAGTGATGCATCTTGAGCACCTTTGCTGATGAAAGCACACTGTATACAATACCATTCAACTTTGAGATGGATGTTAGGAAAGAAAGTAATATTTAGTCCCACGAACTGGGAAGATATTTTGTCAAATATGAAAGTCTAGATCACATTTACCCCCGAAGAAATAATCTTCGGCATCTTTGAGTTATTCCCTTTCAGGCACCACAAAAAAGGATTTCATTATGCAGACAAATAAGCCGAAGGAACGTTTTCCGACTAATATTGAGGGAGATGGATTGAAATTAGATATGAGTGAATGGTCGGCAAATTTGAACGCACATTTCATAAGATCTTCACGTTTAAAATTTCATCTAAGTGGAGCTCATAATGTACTAAAATTTCTCCGTGGATAAAATATTTTAGAGCGTGAGGAAAGATTGGGAATGCAGAGGCTCTTGATCGCTCGTTTTTTCCTCCCTTGTCATCCCACGATCAACGCTAAACTTTCTCTCCCTCTTTTGGCTGAACGAATCCAAGTCCTTTGCAATAAATATTTACAAATAATAATATTATAATAAATAGTACTTTCCCAAATCTTCACGTACCTCGTGAACCGAAGTCATTTGAATGAATGTGATACTAGTACTAGCGCTGCCAATCCAACAAAACGAATACAATAAATAAAAGCTCAAATTTGAATGTACTCTTGAAAGAATAGGATTAATAATAAATCCAGAAAAAAGTCACAAACGCCGCAGAAAGCCATAAATTACTCCACCAAATTAAAAAAAATGAATAATGCATAAGGAATAAGTTTTGTATGGGAACATCGTTTTTCAGACGGTAACTTAATGACGTGATTACGCCTGTAGGACTTCTGAACCCGTGACCTTTTACGCTTTTAATTTAGGCCTGGTTAAGGTGTCTGCCGCCTTTGGGCAATATTTTGTTATGTAATTGGTTGTCTCCGGCGTAACTTCATGGAAATTGCAACGCATATTGAAATGAAATGAAATTATTGACTTTGTAACTCCACACACCCTTGTGGAATTACAAAGCGTATGGTATTACATAGTCAATAATTTCATTTCATTTCAATATGTGAAAAGGATACGCATATTCAAACCATACTGCACAACTGTTGAAAATATGGGCAAATCAAATAAAAAGAATTAGCATACAGGATATGGACAAATATATACTCTACCAACGTTAATTATCTCCTACGCGATTGCTATCGTATCTATTTTGATCTGTAATGATACGAGGAAAAACGACGTTTTAAATCTCTCCGTCCTACAATAAATCTCCCTGAGTTTACGTCTTACGCGATCTGATTTGCCATAGTAAGTCAGGGCTCTTATGTCATATGCCCTTAACATTCTCAGATAAGCAACCTGCCTCAAATTTACGCAGTGAATTCAGCGTGTTTCTAAGCCCTACGGTCAACTAGTGGTTCCCAGTCTAACTTCAATCCCGTCTTTCGAATGGCCCAAGAAATGAATGGCTCATAGTTTATTTAAATTGAAAAACCTAAAAAAGTATCTGTTTTCATATGAAACGTTACAAAGGACGCTAAGTTTACTACAGCTACGAAACTATATGCATTGTTTTACAAGTCGAAATCAAGAGCTATGATTAAATTGGCGAAATCAGTTTAAATACGAATACGTGACTAAAAATCCGGGATGTACGTTATGCTCCCGTCCCGAAAAAGCATCAGCAAGAAAGCAGTGGCCTGGGAGAAATTTTCATCACACCAAGTTAAATCCATATTACGTACAACAAACAGTTTAAGGGGTTATCTGGCCGAAAAAGTAAACAATCCTATGCGACTTTCAATATGCTTTCTCAGTATTTCATTCATCAATTAGAAAGCTAACGAAATAATTATAGTGAATCATAAATGTGAGACTCATATTACCTTAATCAACATATAACCAAGCTGGATGTTGAACGCCATACATCTAGTGATTTTATTCTGATATAAAGGACAAAAACAAATAAGGTTTTAACTTCACCTCAGAAAATCAATTTCTTATCCCTAATCGTTCCTCGAAAGAGAGGGATACTGTATTAATATGATATGGTGTTTGGCATTTCCTCTAATAAGTACGAAATATCTCTTTTTAACTTACGCTCTGGCTGAATAACTCGTACTTGATTCATTAATCCCATCAGAATTTTGCAAGCATGAACTGCTGTGTGATGCTCTTTTACTATATTTGTTAATAGGTAAGCTTTTGAGATTGCAGAATTTCGGAAAATTAAACGCAAGATGTTTTTTGCGTGAATAAAAACTTCTTCATTTCATGACTCATTGAGGAGCATGTCGGGTATGGGATCGTATCTTTGAAAAGAGGGGTCTGATGACTGTAAACATGTACATTTGGATTCACAGGTTTGTTCTAATGGTTTCAAACAAAACTCACCGATGAAAAATCACTTAGAAAAACAATATTTTACGAAAATTAGGTGCTGCCCTCATCTGCCAAGCAAAAATTGTTTTCATACGTAACAAGGCACATCAGAGGACCTACTGCACCAAAATGTAATCGGAATGCATTACCAGTGACTTTCCGAAATACCATAATTGGACCCATTTATAAAAAAGAGACGTTTCAGGCGTGATATGGTGGACTATCATAATAAATTAAAAATTGGCAATTTTCCTTATTTTGTGGAAAATTGCCAATTTTTAATTTTCAATCAGACCCATTAATCCCCAGATCCTGATCTTCGATATTTTTCATTGCGTACACCCGCCTCATTTTTCAGGGGTGGATCTCCGTCAATTAGAATGAAAATTAAATGTTTAATACAAAAGTGCACCATTACCGACAAGTTAATTTAACAAACATGTTAGTAGATGGGCACCAACTTACCTTCTACTTTAAAACATTAATCCCGCTGCCCGTTTGATTCAAGGAATATTTGCGAATAAACTTGACAATTGGAAGTCAATCTTTTTTTGTTGCCCTGGAAGTTTCCAGCCTTTCCTAGCTTTTTAAAGCTACTATAGGATACAAATATGACATGAAAATAGAGAGAAACACCCTTTGACAATTGATTTACATTACATGTTTGGAGCGTGTATATGAAATTACGCACTTATATCCCTGGCTCCCGCACCTCAAAATTCAGCTTAAAAAATAATATAGCCTTTATTATTTAAGATACTCGGTTATCGTAGCATCGTAAATCTTT
The DNA here is from genome assembly GCF_022747635.1 of Hetaerina americana. Classification (NCBI taxonomy): domain Eukaryota; kingdom Metazoa; phylum Arthropoda; class Insecta; order Odonata; family Calopterygidae; genus Hetaerina; species Hetaerina americana. The sequence continues at coordinate 7,306,049 of NW_027286775.1, read as the reverse complement.
TTACTTAAGGATATAATTATAATTCATTCTTTTGTAAAGTCATTGAGAGTTACGTTTCTCCTTTGGAATTACTTCTGACATATGTCAACACAATTATATTCTCATTAATTATATAGTTCATTCAGATATGCTGCATGCAGTGGATCTTTGCTATATACAACGTGCTAAGTTTATTGAAAATTATTTGTTTTTCGGCCTTCTATTATCAACTATAACTTCATTACCTAATTGCATCAGTGTGTGGAAACACAATGAGGGAAAAGTAAAAATGAGGCTAAGTTTTTGTTTTTGCAATTGTGCTAAGAAGCGAATTTTGCAGAAGAATGATTATTTATATCAGAAGGATACTATATCAACGGGAGAGAGTTTATTGATTGATTTTCTCATTCTCAGCATCGGACATTCGGAAGGTGTTGAAATAATTTACGTATTTAGTTATTGCTCAGCATATGAACCTCAATCGTGCAACCAAAGGGACTCCGGCCCTTCAGTAACTGAAATGACTTTCATTAAGCCCTTGTCACTTTTCATTTGCCAAATGATATCTTTGAATAGAATGGCTCAAATGGTTTGAAATTAATTTCAGACAGAACTATTTTTTTAGGAACATATGTCATGTTATGCCTGGAAAAAAATGCTCTGGAAATGAATTACTTGTGAGCTGTTTGAGGATGTTAATTTATTTCTCATTTTGTTTTCTATGAGGTCTCTCGAATGAAGACAGTTTTCAGGGAGTGTTCAGTGCAGGCTTTACTTCCTCATTATCATCGCCCCCCTCCTCTTCAACGAGTTCACGCAAACGCGCATGCGCACCTGCAAAAGTGCAATCAAGCCATGAAACTTCTATTCGAACTTCCAACTCGTTAAAAGTTGAAGGAGAGCTCTTTCACATTCCTGTTTTGCCGCTAATCGCTGTTTATAAAATCTTTTGAGAGTCCTCATTGGCCAGAAGCTGCATGAATCTTCGAATTTTCCTCGAGGTTACTGCGAAAACTTTTCACTAGCTCGGATAATTTTCCCTTACTTGAGAAAGCGTAACACCGTAAGAGGCTATTCGTTGGAACAAATGAGTCATACACATTTCTTTTCATTCGTAGAGACTTACTTATTCGCAATTCTATCTATCGTTGCTTTCAAAAAGCGAAAATAGACCTGACTATAGACCCGCGAAAGACGTGCACGGCGTTTTAAGGCATGTATTTAGGAATAAACCGTAATTCGAGATGATCTCCATAGCACTCCTTCATTTTGCTTTCATTTAGTTTTGGGAAATTTTCTATTTTTTCCTCTCTTTTTCCAAACACCCAGCGGGTAATTGGAAAATTAAGATGGGTAAAAGTCACGAGGGAATCGGATAATATCCCCGAGTACTTGATATTTGCCTCCTGACTGATAACTAACATCCTGCGAAGGGCATGTTTGCGTATTCTATTTCCCCGACACGGGGAAAAGAACATCACACTTAATATTAAGTCAATTATTTCGAGCTTATTCTCTAGGTTACTCTTCGATCGAGAGCTTATTTCGGAAGAGGGACCCATCACAGAAAGGAGGACGAGTATCCGGGGTTTCAGGACATGCTATTGAAAAAGAAACCGCGCATCGATTGGCCTAGTTTTTTTCCCAATTCATGCCAAGCCTTAATGTTGTAAATTTTTATGAAAATGCATTCATTTATTCAGATGATTGAGAGAAATATACGGTGATTTAAGGTCTTCTGAATTTAAAAAAGTACTATTTTTTAAACTCTCATTTAAGTCCCTATTTCTTGTGACACTGCTTCCAAAATCGAATTTTTCGAATCGAATCGAAAAAGTTAGAAATTGCGCACCACACAGAAATCACGATGCTCGCAATTTGTGCGACGAAATTGGACGCCTGCCGTTTCGAAAATGAAACGTCCTGCGGCTCCAAACTTTAATGGAATCATGGAAGCCTTTGAGACCCTGAATGAAATTCCTTAAATTGATCATTATTGCTACTATTACCATAAGCATTATCATCATCATCATGTCGTTTCAGTTTGGGTGACTTGAGCCCGTCATTACGTCGCCAAAGGAGTCGCGCAGTACTGGTCGAAATGCGGCGTTCCTCGGGGTAACTCGTCGGAAGAGCCTCGGGGAAAGCAAGGAGGAGGGATGCGACGGAAGTTCGCGGCGCAGGTAGCTTAAGTGAAAGAAAATTCAGGGAGTTCCAAGGGTGAACACACTCTAGAACGCAAACCTCAGGGCGTGCGGGTGTGCGCGCGTCACACCTCAATGGAACGCCATTGGCGGCGGGTGGCTGGAGTTCCCTCCGTGCGCCCCCTCCTCTCCATTCTCCTTTTCCGGGTGAACTACTCAAATTCGTACGGATAAACCTCTCTGCTCCCGAGAAGCCTTTGAAATCGGCGTACCTTTCCCAAATTGTCAAGTTTGTGGTCTTCTTTTGCTTAACTCCTTTATTAGTATATTTAGCGTTTCCGCAGAAATTATATTTCGATATGCTTTGGTCATATTTTTCAACTATGGTCAAAAAATTGATAAACAGTTGATAAATTGTTAAGCTTTTGGTCTACTTCTTGAAAGTTGATACTTTTGCCTTTTTCTAAATACGATGTATTAGATTTATCCACAGGTAATCAAAATGGTATGTAATTTTTCTTGTCGCATGTACCCACGAATGAACTCCTATCGGATTTCGACGGAGATGCACAGTTTTAATTGTAAATTTATCTAACATGCTCATGGGTCTCATGTTCTAGACCAAAATAAAATATTTTCCTATTCGTGTCCTATTCTCATATTTTTTCAATAACCTTCGCAAAATTACAGATTAAATCTCTTGCAGAAATTGGAAGGACGTCTCTTTAGCACTAATGTTGAAAATTTATTATTGCCCTCATCGTACTACGGTAGGAGAATTCGTGTCAGTAAAATTAAAGAGATTAAGTGTGGAACAGATGGATTAAAAATGTAATTTTTTCCACGAACGATAATGGATCAGAATAACATTGTCCGACCGTTATATGGCCATATTCGGGTTAACATTTAGTCTGGTGTGTATTCACCCCCTGCCACACACACCCCAACGGTGGCTTACAGGGTGCTAAACTATCTAAAAAAATAGCTGCTGAAGATGCCTATTAAGGAAACCCCTGTCCATTGCACTATCACAATTGGAACGTGGATAAGCATATGAATTGATTTTTGGATTTCTAAAAATGAGATACAATTTTATTGCAATGAACAGCGATAGCATTAGAAAACGTAAAAAATAACGTAAATGCATTTTAAAATAGTAAAAAATATTTAGCGTAATTGTTCATATACTCGTTTTTTTCTCTCCGCGGTCGATTTTTTTGCTTCACTATGTTCACGTTGTGAGCCAATTGGCAATGTTAGAACAAATCTAGAGGCTCTGAAAAGCTTTTAAAATTAGTAATTATCACAAAACATTTTGTAGGATAAAATGGATATGAAGAATTATCAAAAATATTCAGGAATTGTCAAGAAATGCCTATTCCCCCGAGGTTTTTCACAAAGAATGAATTAGATATTTACATGTACACTTGCAGCTTCTTTGTTTAAGTGGCTGCAGTAGACAGTTCAAAAGAAAAACACCGGACTCTTATTTATTGACATTTCACTGTCTTTTTTCAATTTGCAATTATAACGTTTTGGGTGCTATTATTTTTTAGATTGACTGAATTTGGTCTGATTTAGATTAATCTAGCCTCTTGATCAATTTTCCCGTCTCACTTCATTGTCCGTTTTATAGTTTAAAAAAAAACACCTGATATAACCTTTTCCATTCCATACTGTCCATTTTAATTAGAAACCTGTCTCTCCACCGACACTTTGAAATGAAATCCGTGTAAAATTCGCTGTTCACTTCTCCCGCTTCCTCACTAAAGTGCAAGACAGCCTTCATTGGCAGTAATAAGTGAAAATCATTGATTTTTCTCCTTCCCCCCGCGACGAAAATAAATGGGATCATTCGTTGATTCGGTGGTGCAGATTTTAAAAATTGCCTCTGGAGCGCAAAAATTCGATTCAACATCCGCAATATTCCCTAGCGAGTGGGCGCTAACTACAATTCTGCAGAGTGAATCCGTTCATAGATGATGGCTGAATCGCTAAAAATTAGTGATTTTAAGAAAAAAATATTTTGCAAATGTTTGAATTTGAAAGAAAACTTCCGAAAATTTTAAGTTCTTCCATGCAGTGTCGACTCCATTTGGGGATGGACCCTTATGAAGGAATACATTTCAACTGAATGAGGCTTAGGTTGGATACGTATTTCGCTCTCTTGCGCGGATTTCCCGCGTTCCTCGGATATATTTTAGCATAGCCTACTAATTAGGCTATTGAGAGAAGGTCATGAGAGATGAAAAATTATCTTTTTCTTTTAATTCTAACTACAAACGAAATTCGTATGAGCCCTTTTGTTAAAATTTTACTTTTTATTGTATGTTAGTGAGATTAGGTGTTCTGTTTATATCCTGTACATTGAAATGTTGATTTGAAGAAACGCAGACGCATTTCATTCTTGTTTCATTCAAAGACTAAATTGATGGAAAGAGCTCTTTAGAGGAGCTTATGCGTAAAATAAGTTTATATGACGATGAAATGACATAAATAATGTTATGATTATTTTCCCTCTCGCTTCATAAAAATATTTATTCAAATAATGTTTTAAAATGAAGAGGTATTACAAATGAATTATATGTTTATAATATATTCTGTGGAAATGTCATTTTCTCAAGCCCTATTTTTCCAGTTTTCTTTATTTGCTGTCGTCCATTTTAATTATCCCTTCTAATTATGTTCGCCCAGTTGCCTGTGTATCCTTCGATTGGTCTCGCTCGCGCCGGCATCCCAAAAAACACTTGCCTCCTTGTTTGCTTTGATCTTTACAAATGTTTTGAAAATGGCCAAATATAACCGCTATCGCCACCAAAATAATAATCAACCCTAAGCCCGGTCGTGAGAACAGCAGAGGACACAGCACACCTGCTTTGAACTGCGACCATAGGATGTATTTAATCTATTCAGGGTGCGAGAATTAATCGTTGTTCCTATGCCATGATCAGTTTTTCACAATTTTTCACAGCGTTCACAATCCCTTGGAATGCGGTCCTTAGTGTCCGTAGATATTATATTGCAACATTCTGGGTTCAGTTATAGATGATTCATCTCTTAATCCTTGTCCTGAAATTTCCAATTCCCTGTAAAACTTTACCTGCTGACAATATGTTAAATTAAAAGTTAATTTATCCATTTGACGAGTTATAAGGTATAGGTTGCTTAAAATGTATCCTTCCTTGAGTTACATATCCATGCGCCATATCTTTGTGTAGACTGAGTCCGATTAGCATGGTCGTCTCGGCCAAGCGATAATTTTCTTCTGACGTGGGCGGATACGCAGATGATCGTCCCTTTACCTCCAGAAGCTAACAAGTGATGCCTTGCGATGGGAAAGAACTAACCGGCAGGACCCTTGGGTCACTCTCGACTCCAGGGGCGCCCAAGAATCAGCAAGGGTGGCGGGGGTGATGAGGGCTACCCTCACCCATCGCTCCATCATCCCGGCAGAGGGGCGGTGGAGGTGATCGCCAGGCACGAAGAAACCACACAATGGGGAAATAGTGGTCAATTCACTTTTGTGTTGTGATCGTACCTCATTCTAGGGAAATTATTTTTGTCAATCCGTTACAGAGACTATTAGACTAAACAAACATTTTTCTATTCTTGCCCTATGAAGATTATTAGTTTCCAGTTTTCAATCTGATTGATATTAGCAATTATTTTTGTCGCAAATTCGTTTCCTTAGGTTTTGCAAAGGGAATATATAACTAACGATGCATTACAAAACTTTTCATTTTGAAAGGCTTAATTTCATAATAACTATTGAAATACATACCTGTATTTTTTCTACCACAATTCCAAGATGACTTCCTCTTAGGTGCCTGTAGAGTGTCATTTTGAGGATTTGAGGAAGGACTTGGTCATTTTAAAAGCGCTTTTCATTATATCTTATTAATATTGGTAATTCTAATATGTACAAGGGTGTTCCTAAAATAAGTAGAAAGATACGGTCGTCTTTTTCGATCCAAAAGGCATTATCTACAAATAGCTTGTGCCTCAGGGTCAGACAGTGAAGATCAAAATTTAATGATCGCGGAAAAAAGTGCAACAGGAGGTCAGGAAGGAGATCTTTACCCACTGGGGGCTCCAACACGACAGCGCGCCGTCCCGCACCGCCTTCCCCGTGAAGTACCGAGTCCCTGGCCGTGAACGAAGTGGCAACGCTGCACCAGCCGCCCAAGAACCTCGATGAGGTGCAGTCGGACTTCTCCTTATTCCCAAGAATAAAAAGGAGCTTGAAAGGCAACCATTTTGGAACGCCGGATAACGTTAAAGAGACCTGAACGAGGTTTCTGAACGAGGCCCCATCCCATTGACGCTTTCCAGGAAGCGTGCCACGACCGGCATCTGTGCGTCGACGCACAAGAATTTTGAAGAATTTTAGTAATTTGTTCTTTGATCTGTAATCAAATTTTCTTCATGAAATTATTTTTCTTATTTTTTGGACCGACCTGTTATATTTTGGCTGACATATAGTATTTGAAATTGGAAGACAAAATGCTGCCACACACATTGGGAGCAGGTTTCATGTAGTATTCTCTTCATTGCCGTGAGTGACCCTTAAGTCCATGTCTTTTTTGTTAATTAATGCACCGTCAAGTTTCCCTCCTCTAATTATATAAATTTTCTTGACTGGACACTGAACAGGGTGTCAGACTATGCAGGGAGGGCAATTCAGATATCGCGATATCTCTTTGCTCCGGGTGGAGATCTCACGCTAGTTTTATTTTCTGAGGAAAATACCTGGACTCTATGGCCTTCGGTATATTTTCCACCGATGTGGAATTTAATCTCGTCAATTTTCTAGCCATATTAACGCAACATCCCATCCACGAGAAATCAATCAAATTCACAGATGCTGACTTCGAAGTAGGGAGGTGGGAACGTCCATCAAACCAACGGAGAAATTTTATAAAAAGAGCTTGCAAGACGAGGTTAAAATACGTGTATTGATAGTTTAAATTTGGTAAAAGTTAAATGATGATGATTAAATATTTAGCATTAATCGGTTGTACTTCAAAATTTAAGTTAAAAATGGAAGTGGCTCCATCGATTACTACTTTCAAGAATTATTGATAAACGATCATCGCGATGGTGTTTCTGTGTTGAATTGGTGCAATTATCTATTGACCCTTGCAGCTGCCCGTAGTTTAAACCAGGGGCCACAGTCGCTTCCTACATTAGAGGGGCAAAAATCTCGGTCGCCAACAGTTCTTTATCGAATTCCGTCGCAATAGCAGTCACAAGCTCGTCACCTCAAGGTGGGACGGTGAATTATTTTAGCTGTGGGTAGCGGAAAAGTTAGCGGAGAAAGTCGGAGGGCATCAAACTCCATATGATAAATGCCTCACACTTTGCCGTGCTGCGCAGGTGACGGCGGTAACATTTGGAAAAAAAGATTGGGGAATATGTGATAACACCAGGCGATTCGTCATAACCTTCTCTCAAAGAGTTGGGCACTTAATCAATGTAAGAATAAAGTCCTTCGCTATTCGTGTTCGAAAAATACGATTAACGTTTTTTCTACTTGAGAGAAACAATTTCAGCGGTCTTATTTCTCACTCCACAGTCACGCGATGAGAGGCCCATTTTTCTTACACGCGCTTATCTTATAATAAATGATATGCAACGCGATTCCTTTGAAAAACAAAAAAAATCGCTGGGAAATTTAATGCGAAACGTAAGCAGGGACGCAAGAAAACACTTCGGAAACAGATTCCAACTAGCGCCGCTGGTCTGCCATCTTGACAGAATTGCCTTCTCCCAGAGGGGTGTGGACTGTCGCGCCACGTTCCACGACAGTCACTCTGGTGATTTTATTCCAACTGCTTTTTTTACTGCATTGTATGAGATCATAATTTGAATGTGTGTGTGTGTGGCAGTTTTTATTCGGTTGAGTGATCACAATAGTCTTCACAGGGGTCTATTTAAATCATATGGAAAGAGATCTGCCTTGCTTAGGCATGCCAATTTCTTGTGTCCAAGGATTTTTAGTTGGTTTAGAGGCCAATTATTTGTCAGTTTTACAATAAAAATTGTGTTTCATATTTCATTTAAATTGTAAACTTTTGTGTGATAATTACAGCAATTGCTATATTGTACATTTTTTTTATAAAACCCTTGTGTCCTAAATAAATTAGGACGCTTAAATAACTTTTGTGGAAAACAAAAACATTTAAACGAAAACAAAATCTATGGGCCTTCAATGAACCATGGTAAATGTTTATTCTTACATTTCGGAAATACAAAGAAGTTATATGCAGATGAGAATGATGTGATGTTTTAGTTTCTCTCTCTGAGAGACTATTTGCTGTTTTCGTCGTCTAGGATAATTATTCGTGCAATTACTCTCTACGGGATTCCGACTCGTTCACCGGCCAGGAAGTCTTAGCAAACCTAGATGCAAGTCTAATATTCTCCAGCACTTTACTAAATTGAACCCCATTCATAGAGGAAGGCGTCAACCGTTCCATCACGAGACAATGTAATCAAAAACCCTCCCTATGCTTCTTAATTCCTCATTTAGACACCTTTTTTCTGCTATCTCGTGAAATGCTCTGTGTCGAAACTTCAAAGTTCTCCCATCGGAATTTCATTGCGACCATGTTACGCTCAAATCGCCGGCCGGCCTTTGTATTACACCTCCTGGGCGTAAAGAAAATAACGAGAGCCAAATACCAGTTGGATGTGAGCAGCAGTTCTTTGTGGGTAGCAGTAATCATTTCAAAAGTTGGTTTGTTTCCAAAATCCTATTCAAACGTGTTTATTGGTACAATGTTCCGATATCTCAATACCTCTATGAAATGCAACGATTTGAATATTTAAAAATCATTCTCTTTGACTGGGATTCAAGCACGGATCCTTTGATGTCTGACATTTTATACCATATTAACGGATAGCTCTGTTAAAATTACTTCCGCGACATCTCCCGCGGTTCTTTAGATACTTCTCTGTTTTCGCCATGCGATCCCATTCCTTCTCTTCTTCTCCGAAACCATTCTCCTCCAGTCACTGTCTTCAAAAGACTGCTCTGATGAATTGTGTACTTTGTAAACGTAAGTTTAAATCTTCTAATTCTTTGATTTTTCAACATAATCGGCATAAGCATTCAATTTTCCTTGGCTCCATTTTTCTCTTTTCTTATTCTCTTTCTCAATTTGCCCGTAAATTACCATTTTATGTTCCCAAGTAGCATGCTCTTTATATGTATATGTATATATATATATATATACATACATATATATATGTATACATATATATATATATATATATATATATATATATAAATATGTGTATATATATACATATATATACACATATATATATGTATATATATATACATATATATATATATATATATATATATATATATATATATATATATATATATATATAACGATTGTCCGGAAAAACTCATACGAGCGGCACAATAATGGGCTGACACAACATAACACAAATAGAAAAGAATAGACACATATAAAAGAACACTTACACGGTAAATTGTTCGAGCTTTCGGCCCTCTCAGGGGCCTTCTTCAAGAGAGACTGAAAATATGCTATGGATCAGGAGAGGGGAAAGAGTTATGGGCGTGGAGGGGAGGTGTGGAGGGAATGCTGGGAGGGAAATTAAATATGGCGGTTAAGGGTGGGAATTTTAAAGGAACGGAAGGATAGTATGTAGGCGGATTCACGAGTTCTCACCTCTATGTTGGTAGCTGAGTCAGGTAGGGATTCTAGGATGCTGAGGGAAAAACACTGGTCGAATGAAAGGTTGTGGGAATTGGCGTGTGAAGGGATAGGAAGAGAAGAGAGTGAGGCAGAATTACAGGAGTACCGGTGATTATTCATTCGGATGGATAAGGGGGTAATGCATTCACCTATGTAGAAGGAAGTGCAATGTTTGCATGATAAAAGATAAATAATATTTTTTGAGAGGCAATTAGCGTGGGAACGAGGTGGGGGGGCTATGAGGGGATGTAGGGAGAGGGGAGTAGGCATAATAAGAGGACAGGTTTTACATCGGGGGCGGTTGCAAGTTGGGGAAATATTGGGAAATTTGTCACGGGGGGGCGCCAAAGGGTTGGTGGATTTCAGAAGGTTTTTGAGATTGGCGGGTCGTCTGTATGCGATAGATGGGCATTGGGGTAGTAAGGATGAGGTCGCGTCATTGTCATGTGAAATTGGAAACAGTTGTTTAAGGAGGGTTTTCAGTCTGTGTGATCCGGGGTAATAGGTGGTGCAAAGGTTGAGTCCTGCGTCAGATGTGGGCTTGTTATTGTGTGGTGTGTGTGGTCGGGTGGAACGGTGGATTTTATTTCGTAGCAACTTTTCTGGGTAACCGCGTTTGAGGAGTGCTAGGTGTAGATTGGCAAGGTATTTGTTGAGAGTGGCTGTGGTGTTGCAAATTCGGTGTCCGCGGATAGAGAGAGAGTTAGGAATGGAGCGTTTCGTGTGTTGAGGATGACAGCTTGTGTGGTGTAGGTATTGCTGATGGTTAGTGGCTTTGAAACGCTCCATTCCTAACTCTCTCTCTATCCGCGGACACCGAATTTGCAACACCACAGCCACTCTCAACAAATACCTTGCCAATCTACACCTAGCACTCCTCAAACGCGGTTACCCAGAAAAGTTGCTACGAAATAAAATCCACCGTTCCACCCGACCACACACACCACACAATAACAAGCCCACATCTGACGCAGGACTCAACCTTTGCACCACCTATTACCCCGGATCACACAGACTGAAAACCCTCCTTAAACAACTGTTTCCAATTTCACATGACAATGACGCGACCTCATCCTTACTACCCCAATGCCCATCTATCGCATACAGACGACCCGCCAATCTCAAAAACCTTCTGAAATCCACCAACCCTTTGGCGCCCCCCCGTGACAAATTTCCCAATATTTCCCCAACTTGCAACCGCCCCCGATGTAAAACCTGTCCTCTTATTATGCCTACTCCCCTCTCCCTACATCCCCTCATAGCCCCCCCACCTCGTTCCCACGCTAATTGCCTCTCAAAAAATATTATTTATCTTTTATCATGCAAACATTGCACTTCCTTCTACATAGGTGAATGCATTACCCCCTTATCCATCCGAATGAATAATCACCGGTACTCCTGTAATTCTGCCTCACTCTCTTCTCTTCCTATCCCTTCACACGCCAATTCCCACAACCTTTCATTCGACCAGTGTTTTTCCCTCAGCATCCTAGAATCCCTACCTGACTCAGCTACCAACATAGAGGTGAGAACTCGTGAATCCGCCTACATACTATCCTTCCGTTCCTTTAAAATTCCCACCCTTAACCGCCATATTTAATTTCCCTCCCAGCATTCCCTCCACACCTCCCCTCCACGCCCATAACTCTTTCCCCTCTCCTGATCCATAGCATATTTTCAGTCTCTCTTGAAGAAGGCCCCTGAGAGGGCCGAAAGCTCGAACAATTTACCGTGTAAGTGTTCTTTTATATGTGTCTATTCTTTTCTATTTGTGTTATGTTGTGTCAGCCCATTATATATATATATATATATATATATATATATATATATATATATATATATATATATCCGCCATCGAATATTTCTTTTCTTGTAATCTTCTTCCAAAAGTCTGGCTAAAACGACCGTATTTAGCTTTGTTTTATTGTCTTTATGCCTAGAAAGATTTTATTCTGCCTTCAGCAAACCTATATAGCTCAAAAAAAGGTAAAAATTTGATTCAGAGGAAACTAAATAGACTACGAACGCTTAAAGAAAGAATACACTAGGGTATTAATATCACTAGGGCATTAATTTACTTCGTCTACATTATCTTTCGTTCGAATCTTTTTCGGACACTCTTAACCTAATTTCCCCTGCTGTCAGGAGGGAGGAGAGGAGAAATGCAGAAAATGAGTGTGTGCGGACGAAAGGCGAAAGTGTTCTCAAGGTAGAGTGAGGATGGATACAAGATAACGTTTTATTGAAATTACCCTGAGCATAACTCCGGGATAACTGAATTTGAAAAGAGCACCGAGTCTTTTTGCATCGAGGATTACATATTGCGGCCGGAAGAGGCACGCTCATTGAAGCCGGCGATATTTATAAATACCCACAGGAGGCTGCTTACGAAATTATAAGAAGACGCGCCATTTAGGGGGATTAGGCAGGGAGCCACTTGGGATGCGAGGAGTACAAGCGGGACAGAGGCTTTTAGAAAGGTTCAGAACAAACGAGTTTAACACAAAAGAAATCATTATGAAAGCTTCACGCATTTAATACAGAAACTTTGGTGGGGCCCTTTAGATATGCGAAGACTCAGGCCTACATTAAACTAATTACAAAGTTATAAAGCGTCTGGTTTTGCATCCGACGTTGGAGATAAAATTAGGCCCCCTAATTACATTGGCAAGGCCGACATTTGTCACAAAATCAGCGATCGTGGCTGTCGAACGGATATATTCAAGTATTTGTTTTTCCCGCGCACTATTCGCGTTTATTCAAGTAATTGTTATTCAAAATAATAGATACGTGTCGTCGAAAATAGGGGAATACAAGATTGAATTCTCACAAAACACCATTCAAGTCTGGCGCCCTAACAATCCGCCCCGCCGTGCGCCCTTGTGCCAGGAGGGGTTTGGGCGAATGTGTGTACCGGTGAAGTCTATTGCATTTGTCAATTGTCCGTCCGGAATGCTTATAATACTAACCGGCAGTAAGTGTCTGAATTGCATGTGTGCCTGCCCTCTTTTAACGTATTTCCTTGTCCTCTTTGTGTGTAGGCATAGGAACAGCTGATAACCATGTAATACTCGTAATACGTGTAGGTATTTTGCATGATTGGTGTTCGATCGCCACTTTTACACGCGGCTTTTGGGTGGATCGCGAGGTGCCAGGTGCACGTAGAAATAGAGGGAATATATGCAGAATGGCTGGTGACCTACCACCCCCTGCCACACGTCTTTGCGATGGCTTGCGGCGTATTATGTAGATGTAGATTATGGCCCCACGCTATTCAGGTAGATCAGGCCACAAAAATAAGATACGGGAGATTCTAGTTTAAGATAGATAAGAATACTCATTCTTTATCCAGACAATAAGTAATCATAATAGTAAGAAACCAAAGGCAATGTAGAAATATCAAATACATTTAATTTACAAGTCAGGACAAGATTGAACTCTGCGTACACGTAAGGTATAATCGTAGGCGCATGTGTATTTTAGTTGATAGCATGCCTATTTGAATGCATGTGTGTTATAAAGGTTTTTACATGAATTTATACGACTTAGTGGGTGTAGATTGGCATGAATTTATTGGTTTTGCGTATGGTTTTATTCTCTTTTACGGGAGGTGAGCTAACATCATCACCTCAGGGCCGCGCAGCGGTTTGCGGGGTACTATGTACTCGTAAATGTACGTAACAGGATGGGGGGCGAAACCCTTTGAAAATTCTAAGAAACGTAAAATGGGACCAACGAAACAGGAATTTGTCCATTTGATACACCTGTTGTGAGTTGAAAGAACGAGACGAAAGTATCCGCCCAATAAGCTGCCCTCGGAGCTAATTAAATTCAGTCGGTTTTCTCCCCGTGGCGATCTGGAAGGGAACAGACCTCGGGCGCCATAGCAGCGTCTCCGGCGCGAGGGACGGGAGGCGGCAGTCAGTGGCTATCCGGTTGTGGAGGGCGCTGAAGTTTAGGGCTCCGAAGAACGTGTTTTAAAAAAAATTACACTATCTTTTTTTAAATTTTAATAACTGCGACAAGAGCAAAGGGCAAGTTGGTTCACTTCCATTCGGATGAAATCGGAGTTTTCGTTTTTTGTCCTGGTTTCCTAAAAAAATAATGAAGAGCCTTTTCTCTTATCAGTCCACGGAAAAATGATTAAATTATCGGGGGCTAAACGGGATGAGTCCTTGACGTAGTGCTCCATTCGTGCAGAACCCAATCAACCTGGCACTCAACCCAAATGACGGCCGGAGCGCGAATGAGAGGGGTCGTAGGGTTTGCGCCATTTGAGGGTGTCACGCAGATTATTTTTTCCCTTCTTCTCCTCCTTTTATACTCCTAGTTGCGTAATACGGCGTAATGAGACTCATGTATTGCCAATCACACCTATTACAGGAATCCTAATGTCTAGATAACTAAAATTTCTTCCAAAAGAAATCAGTACTTTTTTAAAAATATTTCAATAGCCTCATAAGCGGAAGAACTTTTTCTTCCACAAAAATAATGATAAAAGTCGGGAGAAATTAATTAAATTTTGAAGTCCCTTTTTCTTTCACCGAATTTCAATTGAATTGGAGACTACTTTGATGATCATGTTCACTCTCTCAGATGGAAGATAAACGGTTTACTCGCCTGCGTCGAATGGGAGAGACGAAAGTTTTCTGTCCTCCCCGAATGAACGGCATTAACCCAGATTAAAATCGCTCCTCAGCTGGGGATCTGGCGAATGCGGATTGAAACACACGCCGTTAGCGTCCCTCACTCGTTGCCCGTGGCATGCGCACGCACTCCATGAATGGAATACTCCCTTCCCCTAAAAGCACATGTTCAAGAGCGAGAAGTCCTACCACAGCCTAGAACAAGCGTAAAATCTAGTTTGCTTCTCAAAGATCATTCGATTTTATGGCCTCCTTGCTTGTGTGAATATTAAGGTCAGCACATAATTCTAAAATCGGCATAATCCTCTGCAAGCGGTCAAATGAATAGTTTCATTTTCCAGTCCACTCTCGTAGGGTTACTTTGGTAGCAATTTGTCCGAAATCAGAACTCCTTGGTTATGGTAAAAAACTCAAGGGCAAAGGCACATAAATATTTTTTAGAAATTAAGCTACAAAATAGTCTGTGATAAATCTGTAGAAAATGTTTGGATTTGGCATTAATTTACAAGTCGGCGTTACCAACATTGGCATTCTATTCGGAGTATACAACTTAAAAGGAATTATCCACTAAAGCTCAGATTTCATCTCTCCAAAATGTCCGAATAAAATTTCTTACGTCTGTCCCAAAAGTAGTCTGCCTTACTTTTCCCCGGCTTGACAGAAGGACGGGTGGCGTTTTCTCTGGCTGGGTTCGAGGGATGGGAGTCTCAGGAAAGGCTGATGGGAGTCACAGGAAGTTAGTTGCATCCCAGCCTTTCCATAGTGCGGATCGTGCGAGACCCCTATCACGTGCCCTCGTTACGCTCCGTCGTGAAATGGCGTTTGAAACAGCGCCACGCCATCATATTCTGGATGCAAATTTCTCGTGAAACTGTGCAAAACCGGGAAAGAGACTCGAGCATCATGCTCAAGGCAGCTTATGGTGATATAACGCCATGGGCAGATCGGCAGGGTGTTTTTGATTGGCACGAGTTGTTTCGGGAGGAGGGTAGAGAAGATGTTGAAGACTCTGAATGTTCACAGGGTGCCCTTCGACCTCAAAAGGTGACGACATTCTTGCAAGAGTGAAAGCTTTGATGGACAGGGATCGTCGATTAAGTAGTTTATGATGAACTTGGCATCCCTAAAAGTGATGTGCATCGACTTATGACCGAAAACATGGGGATTAGAAAGGTGGATGCGAAGTTAGAGCCGTCGGACGAACAAAAGGAAACTCGCACGCGGATATATGCCAAGAGCTTCTCGTCCTTGTAAGAGAGGATCCAAATTTGTTCACAGATTTCTTCCTATTCCCTCGCCTTACATTCGTGCTGAAAGGGCGTCACTACGGATCGGTGGAAGCGTTACAACAGACCGTGACGAGGGAGCTTAGGAGCATTCCGGTTGCTGCCTTCCAAAAGGCACGTAGAGAACCCTCAGGCAGCGGTGTATGTGGACGTACAAGGGCGCTGCTTCGAATACCTTTGAGTGAATGCATTAATTCTGGCAATAAAAGTTTTTTAAATCGAGTCAGTTCTTCTACTTTTGGGACAGACCCTGTAAATTCTGCTCGGAAATTGAGCAATCATATCCATTGAGCGGCGCATACAACATTGGAAAGGTCAGTGGGTTAGAATTCATACAACATCATACAGGAAAGGAACAGTGCGTTTCGTGGCACGCATAGCCAGAAGAAAGAGATGAGCCAAATTGGCCAAATACGCATTCAAACACGAAATCCCGCCTTCTGGCGAACAAATATTCATTCACATGGAAAGAGATATAAGAAAAACGGATACGAAAACATATTAAGGACGAACACAGTTTTACTCTTGTGATCCGTTCGATTCCGCCTTACCCACCTCTAATGTGTTTGTCCTTTATATGTGTTCCTATCCGTCCAAATTCCAATATGGAATCTGGCAATAAATTTAGCCTTCTTGGAATTTCGATTTACCAATTGGAACTTCGCAAGTTTTCCTCCTAGAAGAGCCAATAGAGCGCTTACAAGCCTTCCTCCAAATTCCAATCCCTTTTTTCGACGCTACGCTCCGCCCTCGTCGCTCGCTGCGAAAATGCTTGGATTCACATCGATGTGCCCCCAGAATTCATTGTATTTGGCAGGTTTCCTTCTTGCTCGAGTGTTCCCCGTCGACCGTCCCCTTCCCGCTACAGCACCACCAGCCGTGGGGGCTTCTATTCTACTCGGCGAATTTCCCTTTGATTTCTGCACTCACCTCAGCCCTTTTCTGCCGGAAAGATTGGATGTAGATTGACTGAATGGTATTCCAACATTATCCGACTTTCTTCTCCAGAAAAGTTAGATGTTTATCGTGCCGTGACTCGTTCTCGCGCCATATGGACAATATCTCAGAATGTCAAAGGAATGGGGTTTGGGTTCAAATGTTTGGCAAGTTTACGGTGGTGATATATAAATGTCAGCAAAATGATAAATATGGAATTTAATAAAGGATAATTTAAATATATTTACTCGCTAGGAACACATAAAATGGTTCTTAAGAATCACTCTTATTCACATCTGGGATATACTCATAAAAGATACCTACCACTTCCTCAGATTGCTCCACTCAACTCTCCTGCCTCCTAACACGCAAATTACTATGACTACTATCGATGTCACTTCCTTACACACATCCATTCCTTACCAAGAAGGCCTTTCTTCCCTACGCCACTTCCTCTCCAAACGCCCTACCCCTCACATCCCCAGCACCAAATTTCTCATTGATCTTTCCAATTTCATTCTCACCCGTAACTCCCTTTCTTTCAACAATAACTACTACCTCCAAAAAAAGGGCTGTGCCATGGAAAGTAGATTCAGCCCTTCATATGCAAACCTCCACCTGGGTGTCCTGGAAGAGAATTTCCTTTCCAATAATCCTCTGAAACCCCTCCTGTGGCTCCGAAACATTGATGACATCTTTCTACTCTGGCCACATAGCACAGATTTCCTCGATTCCTTCATCTCCAAACTCAATGATTCCTCATCTCTGCCTTTCACCTCGACCATTTCATCCTCACAGACCACTTTCCTCGATATCAATATTTCCCTCAGCAATAACAAATTCCTGACCTCTGTCCACACTACACCTACTAATAAGCAGCAATATCTTCCTTACAGCAGTTGCCACCCCTCTCATACCAAGCGCTCCCTCCCTTTCTCCCTCTCTATCCGCGGTCACCGTATTTGCAACCATCCCGAATCCCTTAACAAATACCTCAACAACCTTCACCACTCCCTCCTCCAACGAGGATACCCTGATTCTCTACTCCATAAAAAAATACTCAAACATTCCTACACCCCCAAGCCTGCCTCAACCACAGACTCCCAGCCTCTCTCAATCTGTACTACCTACTTCCCAGGCATTCAGTCCCTCAAATTCATCCTCAAAGACCTATTCCCCATCCTCAAAAATTACAACACTTCCTCCAACCTTCTTCCCAAATGCCCCTCTGTCACCTTCAAACGTCCCGCCAAACTAGCAGATATCCTCAAATCCACCAGGACACTCTCAAAATCCCCAGCACTCCATGTCATCGAGGAAGAAGTAAAACTTGCCCCATTTCCACCACTCCACCCCATTCCATCCCACCATTTAACTCTCTCCCGCCCTTCCCCATCTCCTCTTGCACTTCCAAGAATGTTGTTTATCTTCTGACCTATAAACTCTGCGGGGCCTTTTACATATGCCAATGTTCCACACTCCTGAACCTTAGGATTAACAACCACCGGGCCTCGTGCAATCCCTCCTCCCCGTCCACGGGTCTCCCCATCCCTCAACATGCTTCCTATCATAAAATCCCCTTCAACCAGTGCTACAATGTTTCCGTTCTAGCGTCCCTTCCACCATCCGATAGCACTATAGAATAAAAACTCTTGAAATGGCATTCGTTTGGCTCTGTTTGGGCTATCAGCATCCGGGTCTCAATGTCGTTCACTAATGAGATTGGTCTGAATTGTCACTTTGTGGAAGCGATTCATATCGGAAAGGTGAATACTTCGTTCTTCCGCATGAGTTTTGGTGTGCGTGGTCTTTGTTTCCACTTGCAGGGTCTTGATTACGGCTGTGTAAATTGAAACCTGGGTCTCGAATGTTGCAATAAGTGTGATGAGCAGATTGTTCTTTTCGATTATTTATCAATTCCACCTCCTCCCTCTCACTCCTTCCCTAACTCCACTCACCTCTAGCCTCTCCTATCCCTTTCCTCTCCCCCAACCATTCCTCTCACCCCTCCTCCGCCTCCCGTTCTCCCCTTCCCCTGGCCCCCTTCCCTTTCTCTCGCACCCCTCACCTCTCCTATTCCAGCAGTCAGTACTTCTGTTTCTTCCGATGAAGACGGAGCTAAATTCCGTCTAAATTATCAAGAAATAACACGTGAGTGTTCTTTTCATGTGTTGTTGCAGTCCAAGTTTTATATATATATATATATATATATAATGAATATATATATTATAAATATATATATATATATAATGAATATATATATTATAAATATATAAATATATATATATATATATATATATATATATATATATATATATATATATATATATATATATATATACACATATACATATGTATACAAACACACAAACGAGTATCATCAGTATTTAGATCCTAGGATTGGTTTACTGCAGCCCTCCATTCTACTCTTTTTAATGCCAATGCCCTCAATCCTTGATACCTTCTCTGTTTTACGTCCTTCTTAATTTGTCCTATGTACGTGTCTCTTGGTCTTCCTCATGAAATCTTTCCTTCTATTATATTCCTGATCAATCCATTGTGCCTCAATGTGTGTCCAATCCATCTATTTCTTCTTTGCCGTAGAGTTCTACATATGGTCCTTTCCTCTTCTGCTCTTCTATATTATTCCTCGTTCGTTACCTTGTCCGTCCATTTAATCTTCATTCATATTCCTCCAGCACCATGTTCCAAAGGCTTCTATTCTTCGCTGGTCCATTTTTCCAAAGTTCCAAGTCTCGGAAGCATAGAGCGCCATGCTCCACACGAAAGTCTTAATGAATCGCTTCCTTGTTTCCAACCTTAGCTTCTTTGAACAAAGTAATTGTCTCTTCTTCATGAATGCGTTCTTAGCTTAAGCTATTCTTCGCTTGATGTCGGTCGAACTTCTCCATCCCATGCTACGATCCATGACTACGGCAAATCAGGTTAAATATTTGGGGGTTGTTCTAACACCACGCCTTTCATGGGGAGCACATATCAGGACAATATGCGGATCAGCTTTAAAGAAACTTGGCTTCATAAAACGGGTGGTGGGGAAATGTAATGAAAAAGTTAAAGAGAGGTGTTATTTTGCTCTAGTTAGACCTCATTTGGAATATGCCGCAAGTATTTGGGATCCGTGGGAGAAAATTTGGCAAAAAGAATTAGATAAAGTCCAGAGAAAATCCGCTAGATTCGTTAAAAATTGTTATGATAAAAACACAAGTGTGGCAGGTCTCTTAGGGGATTTAGGCTGGGAACCACTTGAAGTACGGAGAGAACAAGCGAGGCTTAGACTTTTAGAAAGGTTCAGAACAAACGAGTGTAACTATGACACTGAAGGAATTATAATGGCCCCACACTACTTAGGTAGATCAGACCACAAAGATAAACTAAGGGAGATAGATTCCAGGACAGATAGGTACAAATACTCATTCTTTCCCCGAACAATCAGAAATCATAATAGTAAGAAACCGAAGTCACTTCAGAAATATTAAAAACGTTGAATTTACAAGTCGGAACAAAATAAACACTATAGAGATATTAGGTATACTTTCAGGTGCATGTGTATGTTAGTTGGTAGTTTGAGTGTTTGCAAGTGTGTGGGGTGTAAGTGTTCATGCATGAATGTATGCCATGTTTTTTTTATATATGATTTTGTAGTTATTGCATGCGGTTTTTTTTCTTTTCTAAATTACGGGTGGTGTCCTAACACCCCGCGCCACACGCCCTTGCGGGGTATTAAGTAGATGTAGATGCTATACTGCTCCCCGGGTAGATGAAAGATTCCACTTGCTCTAGTTTCACTCCTCGAATTGTGATATCTGCATTTAGCTTCTCTCTTCTGCACGCAAGGATTTTAGTTTTCTTCTTGTTGATGTTCATATTATATTCCCCCAATAGTTGACCCATAGCAGTTAGAGTTGCCTGCATTTCCTCTCGCGTTTCCGCCACTACTGCGATGTCATCTGAAAACCAAATTATGTTGATATCTTCTCCATTTACCTTGACTCATTTGATGCCCAATTCTTGTGCTTCTTTTATTGCCTCTTCCAGGCATACGGTAAATATTGCTGGAGAGAGGTTGCATCCTTGTCTTACTCCTTTGTTTATTTTGGCTTCTATTTTATTCCAAATTTCGTTGGCATTGCTGTTAACTGATTCTTTTTGAGGCTATGGATAATTCATTTGTCTTTGTAATCCAATCCAAGCGCTTCTAATATCTTGAACATCTTGTTCCATTCGACTTTGTCGAAGGCCTTCTTTAAGTCCACGAATGCCACATATAATGGCTTATTTACGTGTCTCATTTTTTCGGGCAGAACTCTCAAGCTGAGAATTACCTCTCTTGCTCATCGGTTTTTCCTCAATCCGCATTGGTTTACTGATATGTATCCTCCTATCCTTCCTTCTATTCTTCGGGTAAATATCCGAGTAAGGATTTTTGAAACTTGAATCACCAGGCTCAATATTCTGTTCACTTTTTCTCGAAGTATCTTTTCGCTTTCGTAGCTATCTTCGATTGTTTCATAGAGGGCATCCTTCGCTTGACCTCGAGTACCTTGATTTTTTCTTCGTTTATTTTGCCAACTCCTGGTGCCTTGTTGTTTCTCAGGTCTGCCACGGCTCTCTCGAATTCGCTTCTTAGTATCTGCGGACCCCGGTCGCCTTCACCTATCATGCTTTCCTCTTCAATCAAGCCGTCTTCCAGTGGTTTGGGAGCTTGATATAGTATTATACCATGTATTCTTTCCATCTATTCGCAATGTCGTTATCTTCTATTAGTATTTTTCCATTAGTAGCTCGGATGTTTTGCGATTTTGTTTTTATTTCCTCGAATTGCCTCTTCACTAGTTTATAGGCCATCTCGCTATTTCCCTTTTTCATTAATTTCCTCGCAGCAGCTTTCTATCCATTCTTCCTTTCCCTTCTTGCACTCTCGTAAGACCTGGTTACTCAACTGTTTTTAGAGGTCTTTTTCACTCTCATTTCTTGGGCTCTTGTATTTTCTTCTTTCGTCTATGAGACCTCTTATTCGAGCTATTATCCATGGCTTGTAAGATATTTCCGCCTAACTCACAAGGAGCTCGCCTGCCGCTTTGGTAATTATATTCTTCATTTCTTTCCATCAACCCTCAGGGCTGGTATTTTCATTTTGATTTCCTTCCACTTCCCTTTCGACGGCCGCGGTGAATTTTTCTCTTGCGCTCTTTTCTTCCAGTACCTTTGTGTTACGTCTGGATTGTCGTGTCCCTTTCTTCATCTTCTTGTATCGCAGTTTGCTGTCCATGTTCACCAGGTTGTGATCGCTATTTATATCTGCGCCGGGTCACACTTCTTAACTTGGTTCTTGTATCTCTTCCTGATAATGATGTAGTCAATTTGGTATCGTGCTTTGTCTCCAGGCATCTTCCAGGTGTATTTTCTTCCTGGATGTTGATCCAAGATGGTATTAACCGCTACCATATTTCTCTCGCAGCAGAATTCTATCATTTTCTCTCCCGTGGCGTTCCGTTTTCCCAATCCGAAGTATCCCACGCTCTTTCCCTCTCCCATTCGCCGACCACAGCGTTCCAAACTCCCATTACTATGTGATTTTCCTTTCCTTATACTGTTCCTGGAGCCTCCTCTAGTTGTTTGTTTACTTCTAATTCCTCTCCTGAATGGCTGGATGTTCGCATAGACACCAGCACTATCACTGTGCCTGTAAGCTCTCCCTTTGACCTTGCCATTTGGATCCTTTCACTGTATTGCCGGCATGATCTGAATTTTCTTGCCCAATCCTTCTTGAATAGGATGGCCACTCCTGCAATTCACCGCTCGTCTCCTGAGTATACCACCCTTTATCCATCACTCCAGAAGTCGTCAGCCCCGGCCCACTTAATCTTGCTCACTCCTAGTATGTCGATTCCAAATCTGTTCTATATATATATATTATGAAAATATGAATATATATATATATATATATATCCAAGTTATATATATATATATGACTCGGATAGCAATAAACAATATAGGTACATATAAAAATTACATCCGCTCGTTATTTCTTGATAGTTTCGGCGGAAGTTAGCTCCGTTTCCCTCAGCAGAAACGATAGTACTACCCGCTGGTAAAGAGGAGGCAAGGTATACGAGAGAGAGAAGGGGGGCGGGATTAGGAGTGAGAGAAAGGATTTGGGGAGGAGTAAGGAAGAAGAGAGTGGAACGGAGATAGGAAAGGAGTGAGAGGGAGGAGGTGGATTTAATGCACGACCAGAAAAGAAAACAATTCGCTCCTCCACACAAACTGCAACATCCAAGACCCAGGTCTCAACTTACAAAGTCGTCATCAGGACTTTGTAAGCCGAAACCCAGGCCGCGAACGAATGCAAAATACATGCGGAAGAACAATGTATCATCCTTTCTGATATGAATCGCTGCCACAAGTTGCCAGTTCAGACCATTCTTATTAGTGAACGACGTTGAGTCCCGGATGTTGATAGGCCTTACAAAGCCATGTATATGCCATTTCTAAATTTATTAATGCAATGGGGTTATCAGATGGGGAAGGGACACTAGAACGGAAACATTGGTTGAACGGTATCCATCGTACAAGAAGTAGGTGAATGTTAAGGCGTGGCGGAATAGCAACACCCTGGCAGTGTCAAACTTGGCGTCTAAGAGTCGTGGACTGTCAGACAGTGGGACCTGTGTGAAAAGGGATTCCACGTCCAAACTCACCAGGATATCCCTTTCCTCTTGATGGTTTTCATCCAGGATTTTCACAAAATCTGCAGAGTTCCTAAAGTGATGATTACAGCAGCCTACGTGTGGTGGCAGAATACTGGTGAAGTACTTCACTAAGTTGTAGGTAGGGGAGCTGATGGCCTCGCAATTGGTCTCAGTGGTGCGCCAATTTTGCGGATCTTGGGTAAGCCGTATAATATCGGAGGGGCTGATGCTTGCGGCTTGAATCAAGTAAATACGCTGGGAAAGCACCATATCTTAATTCCTAACCTCTGTCTAAGTTATCTGATTGCTTTACGTCCTGCCATGGGTCAAAATTAAAGAGGTTTTTCTCATGAATATGTACACCACTGTGTGTGTAGGTGTGCATTAGTATGTTAATTTTTCATATGATTTTGTTCTCTTTTACGGGTGGCGACATAAGCCCTCCCCGCCACACGCCCTTGGGCGGCTTGCAGGGTATTACATAGGTGTAGGTGAACTCTTTTGAAGGTGCTCAAACTAGTTTTCTATCATGTGAAAAGTTTTCAAATCACTTTCTCTCTAAATTTCTCTTTACTTTGTTTAAACCATCAATCAGAGTTATATTATATTAATCCTAAAATTGCTCGAATCCTGCGGTACATCGTAGCATATGTACAGGGTTCGTCCGGAAAATAAGTGTACTGAGCTCAGGAAAAAAAATTTATTACACTTTTACATATCTTAAGCTAATATTCCTCAAAATAGGACCCTTGTGAGTCGATACACCTGTTCCAGCGGCGTTCCCATTCCTGGAACGCTCCCGCGAAGGCATCATCGGGAACCTCTCGAAGACACGTCGTCACGGCCTCTTTGACGGCGTCCAAAGTCCCGTATCGCGTTCCTTTCCAACTCCTCTTTATCTTCGGGAACAGAAAGAAGTCCGGTGGTGCCAAGTCCGGGCTGTAGGGCGGGTGCGGCAGCGTTGCCACGCCGTGCTTGGCCAAGAAGTCCGACACGACAAGCGCGGTGTGAGACGGCGCATTTTCGTGATGCAGCCGCCAGATGTTTTTGATCGCTGGCCGGACGCGGGCGACTCGTTTTCGAAGCCTGTCGAGCACTTGGACATAAAATGCAGCATTTACAGTTTGTCGTTCAGGCACAAATTCGTAGTGGACGACTCCCCTTTTGTCAAAAAAGACAAAAAAATCAGTACACTTATTTTCCGGACGAACCCTGTGCATACCGCCCTTAACTAATAAGATAAACATAAACAATTAAAAGATTTTTTCAGATAAAAACTACTAAAATGTGAATGAAATTGTGTATGAATAAATAGACAATGGCACGCGCGCCCATACAATATATGATTGTGATACAAAAGTTTCTTCCTTGCTTTTCCTTCGATATACGAGATAAAAGGTCAAAATTTTCGAGTTTTTATGATGTAATTTCTGCTTAAGCCAAAATTCACTTTGAATCCTGAAAGACGCTGACGCGGAAAATACGTGCCTGAGTCCGGAATCCCGCAGAGAAAATCGAACTCCGAGAAAAATCCGACCTCAGGCTTCAGTTCCCGCGCTTGAAAAGCCTCCCTTCGCTATGGTGGTCGTGGGAGGCACGCTCCTCCCTTTGAGGTCAAGTAAAACGGTGCCCACCACCCCCGTGGAATACCGACAGCCTCGCCTCTCTCTCACTCAATGCGAGATCACGTGGTGAGATATTTGACCGGAAGGCACGTCTTTGCATTCTAAATCAATTCTCGATGGCGACTACCAAATTATTGTCTATGACACTGTAAAAATGTTGAATGAAATATAAAAATGCATTTGCTTAAGTTTTTGTTTTATCGGAAATTCATTTAAAGAACTCTTATCTCTTATTTACAAAAAGAAGTTTTATAATAATAGGATAACAATCAGTAATATTTTACATCTACATGATACTCCACAGGCTGCCAAAAGGGCGATTGGTGTTAGGTTACCACCCGTAGAAGAGAATAATACTGCATGCAAAACCAACAAATTCTAACAAACCTATATATTCATGCAAAAAACTTTTGAATGTACACTCATTCCAACACGTGCATTATCAGCTAAAAAACAATTGAATCTTAGAATGTATTAAAAAATTATCCAATAACGTGCAAATTAGAATTGAAATGTGAGAAGACGAAGAAATTCCCCCAACACATTGACATGGAAAATGGCATGATCCTAGCCATAAATGCACAGGTAGGGAATGTGGTACACCGCAGCAGGCAGGCAGCGACACTGTGGGTCGCGAGTGGGATTTTTGTTATCTACGAGTATACCCCTGCAGTCCGACGCCTCCAGCGGCACCAGCAGCCACGTCCCAGGCTGCTCTGCCGCCAACGATGCCAGCGCCCCGGGCTGAAGAAGTAAATGATCTGAAAACCAAAATTATCTCCTGGCTCACGGGTCTGATAAGCAAACTTATCAACCCTCCCATTGGCAGAACAACGACCGAAATACTAATAGAAGAAGTGACAAAAGCCGCTATCTTGTACTTATGATGACAGGAATACATCACCATCCGCAATGAAAATCATTCATTAGAATGCAAACAGCATTTGTAACAAAAAGGAAGAATTACTCCTAATTATTTCCGAAAATCATGCGGACGTAGTACTGCTCCAAGAGATTTGACTCAGCGCTCCAAAAATCTATTTACTCCGGGCTACAACCAGCTTCGCTACGACAGAATAAATAAGGCCGGTGGGGGAGTAATGGTGCTTATGGAGTCATGCCATCGAGCAAAAATGTTACCACCACCGCACTCCTACCGCCTAGAAGCAGTAGGCGCCACCATCACAACCACCGGCGAAGACATAAGTTTCTGGTCTACCTATCTGCCTCCAGGAAACCTGACGCCCACTGACGCAGGGGCACTGAAGACAATCATCAAGGGAAAGTGCATCTTAGGAAGTGATTTCAACTCCAAACACCCGGACTGGGGATGTCGCACTTCAAACGCAGCGGGTAACAGGCTACGCCGACTGCAACAAGAAGTTAATTTTGCCATCATTGATCCAGATACCTATACCCATTTTCCAAATATTGCAAACAACAACAATGACATCTTAGATAATGTTGTTTCCAAAAATATAGCAAACCTACCCCTTCCCACAACACTAGATAACTCCTCATCAGACCACCTTCCGCTTCTATATACCCTTAATATTTCACTCATCCCCTCTCTGAGCAATGAAGGAACCAAAATAAACTGGGACCTGTTCGGCATCAACCTAGAAGAAAGATTGACTCACTTGAATAGTCTCCCGCTGCACTCTCCTCGACAAATCGACCAAGTTGCAAACAGATGGTCCAACGCGGATAACGCAGCATTACATGGAGCCAGATAAGCTTAAAAGAAAACTGCACCACAACATAGCATCCCAGACGATATCTTACGATGTATGACTGAAAGGAACAGAACCAGACGTCGATGGCAAAAGACAAGGGATAGGGAGAGCAGACAGCTCTTCTGCGCCCTCCGGAACAGGGTTCAAACTCTCCTGAGGAATCACAGGAGGAAAGCCTAGGAAAAGACAGTTGCGGAGCTCTCCACAGTCGATGGCTCAGCCTGGAAACTGGCCAAGGCCCTCAAAGGCCCGAAAGCTGTGTCTCCCCCGCTTGAGAACAAAAGCACCACCGCCTTCACAGAAGAGGACAAAAGTAACCTTTTCGCTCAGACTCTAGAAGAACGGTTTAACACCAACGGAGACTCGACTTACGCCACAGAAGCAGACGACAACTGGCATAGTCTCACCTTCGCGCCTAGCAGTCAGCCGTCTCCCATTACCCCAGAGGAAGTTGGATCCCTGATAAAGAGACTTAAACCAAAGGGAGCTGGGGTCCGGACACCATAAACAATAGAGTACTGAAAAGATACCCACCGAATGCCCACCTGTTCCTCGCCAAACTTTACAATGCCTCTCTAAACGCTGGTCACTTCCCGACTGAGTGGAAACGGGCCAAGATAAAAATGCTGCCGATACCTCAAAAACCGCTCAACGACCCGCCATCCTATCGGCCGATCAGCCTGCTCAACACCACGGGAAAACTCTTCGAAACGGCTATAAAAAACCGTTTGAGCCCATTCCTCGAAGGGGTAACCATTCCCGAGCAGGCAGGTTTCCTGGCCAAAACACAAACAGCCCACCAAGTACAAAGTCTGAGGGAAAACATTTCCAACGGATTCAATAAGAGGATGATCACCCAGGCGGCGTTTCTTGACCTAGAAGCTGCTTTCGATAGTGGTTGGTCAGAGGGCTTACTCCTCAAGCTTGCAAACTCACCGACTTCAACCTACCTCCTAAAATTTATAAAGTCCTTCCTAGAAAAAAGAACCTTCCACGTTGAAAACGTCGGATGCATTTCAGAGAAAAGAACCATCAAGGCCGGAGTACCGCAGGGCTCTGACCTGTCACCACTGCTCTTCTCAGTCTTCGTAAACGACGTGCCACGAAACCCTGGCACCAAACTCTTATACGCTGATGACACCACAATCACCGCACAAGCCGTCAACCCGACATGGGCCGCTGACAGACTACAATCGCAGCTAGATACCCTAGATATATATATTATTTATTATCACTAGGTAATCTACCGGTTAAGGTAGGTTTTTGGATGGACGCAACTCCTAAATAAATATTTTCAGACTCCTAGCAAAACACAACATCCTACTCTACATCAAGTCCTTCTTCATCTCTGAGTACCTTCTTCCTCCCTTCATCCCGTCCAACATCCCTATCCTGTTCCTTCCCTTTCCTCGTTTGCCTAACATTCTCCCCTCTATCACAGTCTTCAACATCCCTCTGCGGTCAATACCCCCTTCGCCCACTCTTCCTACCTCCATAGGATTACTCCCAACAAACCCCTCTCTTCGTCCACCATACCAAGCACTTCCTCATTTGTTTTCCTTTCATTCCATTTCACCTTCTCCATTCTTCTCCACACCCACATTTCAAAAGCCTCCAGTCTACGTCTATCCTCCTGCTTCAATGACAACGTTACCGCACCGTACATAGGTACGCTCCATATCAAGGTTTTTTCGAGTCTTTTCTTAATATCTATATTCAACGTCCCTGTCATCAACTCCCTCTTCCTTGTAAAAGCCTCTTTGCCTAGCGCAATTCTTCTCCTTGCGTCCCTACTACTTTGACCGTGTTGGTCCAAAACACTACCGAGATACGTAAACTGTTCTACCTGCTCTAGTTTTTGCACTCCTATTTTAATGTTTAGCTTAGCCTTTTTCTTTCTAGAAAATCACATAACCTTTGTTTTATTAATATTGATTCTCATCCCATACCTGTCGCACTGATTTTCTAATTCACTAAGCAATGCTTGAAGCCCCTTGGCTGACTGACAAACTAAAGCTTGGTCATCAGCAAACCTAACTGATTTTAGGAATTCCCCACGCACTTTCATTCCTACCTCCAGTTCTTCCAATGCCTCTTTTATCATTTACTCTGCATACAGGTTGAACAGCTACGGTGATAATGGGCAACCCTGCCTTACACCTCTTCCTAACACTGCCCATCCGGACTCCCCGTTCCCCACTCGCACCTGAGCAGTCTGAGATATGTACAGGTTGCGGATTAGCCTCCTTTCCCTCCAATCTATTCCTATTTTCTGCAATATACTCATATGTAATTCCCAATCCACTCTATCTAACACTTTTTCGAAAGTTTCAATCAAATTTTACATGCCTTGAAATCCTGCGTAAAAAATACGTAGGAAAGAAAATGAAAAGTATGATCGTTGGGCACGCGTATCGACATTCTGGAAACATCCGCTGCCTGCAAAATGGCTGCAAGATGGCAATTCGCACACAAATAAGACTCGATTGCGTATGGGGAGGAGATCGTATTCACGTGGTCCAACGTTTTCCCAGCAATTGATATCGGGTGAGAAGGAAGCCTGACTATCCAATACTTGCGTTTAAGCTTTGGAGTGGCTGGCACTAAATTTCCCATGACCAATCTGGTTCTAAAATAATTCCAACATGTCAGCTAATGTTTAGGTCTCCTTCGCCCTCGTTTTTCTCCAGATAAATTTTTCCATTGAAGCAATACAAACTGTGTTTGTAATTACCAGGCCTGACCAGAAAGTAAGCTCCGTTTTCGTGTAGCGTGATAATTAGTGGAAGAGGGAGCCGAATGGTCGCTGTATTGACGCACACAATCGGTCAGTACGCCTCGAGCTACAGTGGGCTTGGGAGAGCTAATTTTCATGTCAAATCCGAGGGCTTCTAACATTTGACTTTGTTTGGACCTTCTACTTGAAGCAAGGCGAGTTTCATTTGCGCGGCTCCGTCTGCAGTAGCTCCCGCTCCCCCACACACTCACCCTCCACTCAACTCTCACTTCCAACACGCTGCTCGCCCCAATCTTGCCCCCTCCCCCCCACGATATACGAAAAGGCCTCTCTGTTGCTACTGCCTGATGACGACTTTGCAATCTTAGGCTTGGGGGTCAATTGCTGAAAACTCTCCGCTGCCAACGGTTTCATTATTCATCTGAAATAGCGTTGACTTCACAGCTGCTGATTTTGGACCATCATTAATTTCAGTTGATCAATTTAAGTCAATTCAATTAATTTCCTTAATAAATACTATTCTAAATACTTTCTAGGCATATTTTTGATTTGAAAAACTCCTTCGGCAAGGTACATACACTTGTTAACTGAATCCCTCACGTAGCTTTATAAAGTCAATCAGCGGTTACATCTACATCTACACAATACCCCGAAAGGGCGTGTGGTAGGGGGGGTTGTGCCAGGTCACCACCCGTAAAAGAGAAGAGGTACCTTCAGCTCCCGGCGAAATATTCCCCCGCAATTGATTGTGGCGATTGAATTATTCGTTAGAGGGCATATTTTTCTGAACCAAAATTTTGCACCCACTACACTTTTCATCCATATTTGTTTTGGGTAGTGTACCATTTAGGGAGGGATTAAGATGGACAAATGCCGTACTGCGATACTTTTCTTGGCCCTTCCCTTCATTCCGCCCGACGCGCCTATTCCCTGTTCCTTCCCTTGCCTCGCGTGCCTAGCCTCCTCCCTTCTATCTCACTCTTAAATATCCCATCGCCTATCAAAACATTCTGAATCCAACTTTCCTGCCTCCTTTGGATTTGCCTCCCGATAATCCTCTCTCTTTCCCCAACACACACGCCTACCACTTCCCCGTTGGTTTTTCTTCCTGTCCTATTTTCACCTCTTCCATTCTTCTCAACACCCACATCATCTCAATATTTACTTTCAGTAACCTTGTGGGTTTTGCTGTCAAGACCCTTCTCGCATGTGGATGCCATTAAATAACGTAGTGCCAGTTACAGTTTTTCTCGCTCTGATTTGTCTGTTTTTAGAATTCCCCATACATCCCTCGTCTCTCTCTGTGGGGGGGGGGGGCTCCCGCTACCTGCAGCCTTGTGTCACGTTCCCTACCTGTGTCTTTGGGGGCGGAGACCACTATATGTTGCATGTCCATGTGGCAGTGGAATTACACTTCCTTATTTTTCAAATTCTTGTTGCCTTTTATTGGATACATATTTACCACATTCAAAGGGGCATGTGTTGTTTAGTATAAAGTACATTAATTTGTATTCGTAAGTGTTAAAAGGTTTTTGTCAAAACGCCACGATGGGAGCAGGTTTGCATTAATATATTTATACTGCATGTGGCTTTATTCTCTTTTACGGGTGGAGACCTAACACCCCCCGCCACATGACCTAGCGGGGTATCATGTAGTTGTTGATTTATTATTATTATTATAATTATATAAATATTAGCTTGCTTCAATTAGTACATTTCCGCTCTATTAAAACCATGCTCCATATGAAAGTATTACTGACCCTTTCCTTAATCTCTTTAGTCAATGTCACTGACATTAAATCCCGTATCCTTGTGAATTTTTCCTTGCCTTACGCCATTTATCATACCGCCCTACTAATTTGATCATTTGGTCCAAAGCACTTCCACTCCTCGCTTCTTACACCCGTCGGTTTTCCGTCTCAGTTTATTTCTTAGTACCTCTCTCAGCTTAATTCTTTGCTAATATTCCTCCATGTTCTCCTCTTATCCAATTCCCTGCTGACCTTGTCCCACATCCAAGGTTTTCCTTTCCTTTCAATGGCGCTTTTAATATGACCCCGTCTATCAAATGATCCCCCTCATAGGTAATAATGAGCACTTTTGTGTCATCTACATCTACATAATACCCCGCAAGCCGCCGCAAGGGCGTGTGGGATATGTCTCTTTCACAAGAAAGATTTTATGTAATTCTTACCTTTTAATACACCGAGAAACACTTATTAGATAATCAAAATTTTTTTTTAAAGTTCCGTCACCTCATAGGTCCATGTGCTTCCCATTAGAGTGAATTTGTGGAATCAGCTTCTAAACTAAAGCAACTAAACATTTTCCTTGAAATAATTATGCTTTTCTAAATGAATATTTCCTTGATTTTAATTTTCAACCTCTTTAGCTTCTTCAAATTTTGAAAATGCGCGGTTTGAAATATCCATAACTTCCTTTTCCCTTAATTTAAGCGAAAGAGAGAGAGAGAGCGTGATTTGTGGGGGGAGGGTGGGGTCACGGAGTGGAGTGACTCTCGCCGAGGCGTGGTCAGTCATTCACATTCCCTCGGGCGTCGCCTTTCAACTTGCATATTAAAATAACCCTTCCTCTTCCGGCGTCATCCACCCCCGCTCATCATCAACCCCTCCGGCGGGAAAATTTGGCCGACTGCATCGTGCTTCGCCTCGTGATGCGGGGGTTGAGGAAAGGGTTGGTGGGAGGGAGGGAAATGAACTTTCCGAGGAATCCATTCGCTCATTAGCGTCCTTTGGAGTGTCGGGCATTAAAATGGCACCAAGCGGAGCGCGTGCTCCCGCGGCAACCTCTTGCTGTCTGGGGAGAAGGCATGGGGAGAAATGTCTCCTCGACGCTGAGGCGGGTGGCGCTGAATTTTCCCGGGGAAGGGGGAGAGAGAGGGAGTGTGTCAAAGATGGGCAAGGTCACCTTGAGAGAGAAGGTGGGCAGAGGGAGGGAGGCGGAGTGGGGGGGGTTAATTGTTTCGGAGGACGACAGGGAGCGTTTGGCGAAGCTGGTTGACAAGGCGGGGACATGCCGACGGCAGTATGAACACAGCTTCGAATGAGAAACGGTTGATGCAATCTAATGGAAGCCTTGTATGCGCGGCATATAACTCTCTTTCCCTTTTGTGAACACATATCAGCCCAGATTCACAAACTGATGTTAACTTGTCGCATTACGCAGCCTGTATTAAATTTTTTCTTGCCTCTCAAAGGAACGATTAATCTCGAGAGCACCCATTTACGTAATGCAAAAATACTATGTGCTCTGTCGTTACTGCATTCAAAATAATATTCTCTTATTCCCTTAGGTTGAGGGTAACTGATTTTATTCGTGTTTGTTTTCTGGAATTGTTGTCCATTCATATATGGATACCGCCCGAGATTACCATTTCTTCACGTGGATTAGTCTAGGAAATCATTTAATCATTCATCTCTCTATATTTACCGCCATATCTGAGCAATAAGCGGGAGACAAGACTTTTTTCTAGAAAACACTTCGTGATTAGTATAAGTAGTTAAGGCAAAGTTTACATCAAGAATAATGAGAAGTAGATTAAGGATAATAAAATATTTCGTGTTTCTCGTGAGCTACACGTATTTTTCTTCCAAATTTCGCTTTATATGCCTATATAATCGGTGAAAAGGTAATAGCTGAGAAAAAGTTTGATGGCAGTAAAGTTCAGTAATAAAAATACCTAACCCACGATACGAAATCTAAACGTCAATATTATGTAACAGTCAATACAATAATCGTAATAAAATTAAGATAATGTTTGATAACAAACCGCGTATAAAATATTCAAACTTTTCAAAATACCTGTAAATACTTACGCAGTAATATTTTGCTTGATATGAAAAAAAATCTACTTTATATGTGAAATGTGATAATTACATGCAATATGGTTTATTTACTATTATAATACATGCCTATCAAATTATTGATATATAAACTTATAAAATGTATCAGTACTTTTTGAAATTGTGAAACTAGAAAATAAGTCACCTAGGGCATAATAGTAAAAAATAAAATTAAGCACCGAGGTCTCGCAAATTATTCGCACTCCTACGTACATTAGTCGCTTGGATCATGCATATAAAATTCGAGAAATAGATGCCAGAACTAGCCGACTCAAGGACTCCTTCTTCCCTCGGACAATACGGGATAGCAACTGCTGGGTTATAGATAGCAAAAATTCCACTTGCCACCCTCAGCGTCTAAAACATAATTAGTTGTATTTAAATGCATGCTCTTCCACTAACCTTATGTGTTTTGTTATCATAACCAATTCTTTCCGAATGGCCTCATTCGTGTTCTGTTCACCTGTTTGTAAGTCTCCCTTTCAATCCCTCGTCCCTCTCCGCGGGGGGAAATTCCTGCTACCTGCAACGTTTGGTCTGCCTTTTGGAGTCTCTTCGGGGGGTAGTGTTTTGTGGTGCATGTTCATGTGGTAGTGGTGTTTCACATTCTTGCTTGTTGTGTCCTGGCTTGCGTGTTGTAGCATGGCTTTCGTGCTGCATCCTAGGGTACAGTTTTTTGTTGGTTTGCGGTATATGTGTTTGCATGAGTGTCGGATGAAGGGATTGTTGCATGAGTGTGTACGCTGCTGTGGGTGTAATTTTCCACGTTGTTGTTTTGCATGTGGTATTTTTCCTTTTTACGGTTGGTGACCTAACACCCCCCGCCACACGCCCTTGCGGCGGCTTGCGGGATATTATGTAGATGTAGAAGAGTTCCCAGCAGCTTTTACAAACAACGTACCAAGGCTTAGTAATTTGTAGCGTAACGTTTGATAGAGTGCAAATAAAGTGACTGCTTCCGAATTTCTATTAACTTTGACATGAAAATTTACTCAAGATTGTGGTGAAACCTTCTTAAGTAGAGTTAATCGGAGTGTGTTTTAAATACAAAAACATTAAAATTTGGCAGAAGTTGTATGATTTTTAAATGGTGTACGATAAATTATGAAGTAAATGGTGTATTCAAATCTTTATCCACCAAAGAGTTTTTTATCCACAATTTTCCTGTCAATACATGCTTTGGTGTGAACAAACACTGTTACGCAGACGTAGGGGAGGTACGTAAAGTAAGGCATTAACAAGTGAAAGTAAAACTGGGCGTTTTCGTTGGACACATGCACTCGTATACCAGGTGGAATTCGTACACATTAACGACCGAACGATAACAATTTACCGCCAGATATTAATTTATTCCACGACCGGTTTCAATGTACTGCATAATCTTAAGGTACAAACTGCAGTGAAGTGCTTCGTTTTAACGTTTTATTTCTCTCTCTGGTTCCCTTTCTTCAGCTCCGATCACATCCCCCCTCCCCCTTCCTAAACATGCATTTCCCTCCCCGTCTTCCCCGTTAAAAAATCTGCGGGGGTTGCTATTTATATTTTCAGCCTAATAATGAAAAGACAGTTATTTATTGGTGAAAATGACTTTATTGTTTTCCCAAGTATTCTCCATGATAGTCAATACATTTTACCTTGCGCTCGAACCAATTTTCGTAACGTTTTTTCCACTCCGATAGCGGTACCTCCAAAAATGTTTTTTGAATACATCAACGGCTTCTTCAGAATAAATTAAAATAAGTCATTTGGTGCGATACGGAGTCAAATCAAGCGATCCGGGGGGAGACCCATCAATTCGACGTTTTGGCCTGTAAAATAGCCTCGTAGTTGTTTCAGCCGATCTGTGAGAGCTTGCATTGCCATGATGGAGATTGATCCTTCGTTGCCGCTTCTTTTCCTGTATTTCACCAAGCACTTTTGGCAAACTATTGGTCGTGTACCACCATTCAGAATCCCCGGTTCTACGTTGCTTTAACTGTACGGTTGCCACATGTCCAGTTATTCCGAAGAAACAGGCGATCATTTGCTTCGATGTGCTTCGCGCACGAATCACTTTGGTCGGATTCGGCTCGTCTTGGAGGACCCATAGAGTGGATTGCTGTTTCTTTTAGGAGTCATACGCATACGATAGATCCAAGATTCGCCACCTGTGTAGATGCTATACATAGCTTTCGATACACCGCGATTGTATTTGTTGAGCATTTATTTACACCAATTGACAAGAGTATCTTTTTGAGCTTTCGTCAAATCATGCGGGGTCCAACGCGAACAAATTTATTACACAGCTAAATGTCCATCCAATATCTTATTGATTCTCGTCGTGCTAATCCCCAAGGACACCTCAATGTCACGATAAGTCACATGACGATCTTCCTTTACTAGTTCTTGTACGCCATCAATGTTTTCTGGCACAACAACTGAAGTTTGGACGACCTACACGACAGACTTCGCTGAGCGAACGGCGGCCATAATGGAATTACTGATACCATGTTTCACAGAGACCAAAGATTGGGCTTAATTGTCGAAAGTGGAAGTAATTTAAACGACGCACTGCTGTCTTGATAATCCACGTTGAAAGCCGTAAGAAATCATCACACAAAAGTGTTCACGAGTTCACTTCAGTTTTTTGCTGAGACAAAATTTTCGAGTCACTGTAAACAACTCAAGTTATGATCAAGCCACAAAATGTTTTGAAGAAAGATAGCGTTTAAAGAGTCAAACTTCCAGATGACGTCTAAAGAACGTAGAGTTGTTAAGGCTCAAAATATAAATACCAAGTCTCGTATTACTGGTTCAGCATGCCATATTAACGGCCTTAGGGATGAAGGCAGAACGACGTGTGGGCAGTGGAGTAGCGTATAATATCCCCTGCATCTATTCGACCGGAACAAAGGATAGTAGACATCAAGCAGGCTAAAAGAGAGAGATTCTGCTTCACATGATGAACATTAATTTACTCTTTGTATCAGGGTTAATGTTGCAGAGAGTGGAATTTGTTCGAGAGATTTTAATTTGCCTGGACAACGTCGAAAATTAAACACTTCTTCCTTTGTCAGAGCCTGCACTTCCACCCTCGTTCGTATGCCTCCTACAATTCCCCGCGCCGTACCTTTCCAGCCGAATTCCCCCTCGTTACAAAGAAATAACGAACTTGGGCCTTCTGAACAATCCCCGAACCCTGATTCGCCCCCCCCCGCACACACACATGCCCCCCTGTCCACACGGCTCCGGCCCTGATAGAGAACGTTTTATTTTATTGTGCATTGTGATGCATTATTACATGACACCGGTTACACGTATAATGGTGGTAAGCGGTGGAAATTCGTCGATTAAATTTTCATAAATGTGATGTTCAGAGTAATTATGTCTTCATGAAAAGTAATCGTTAAATTTTTTAATTGGGTTAAAGATTTTCTTTTAGAGCGGGAACAGAGGGTAGTCCTTGATGGCGCTAGTTCCGACAGCGTTCGAGTCACGTCGGGGGTACCTCAGGGAAGTGTTGCCTTTCTTGATTTTTGTTAACAATTTCAACCGCGAAGTGAAAAGTAGGATTAGGATGTTCGCGGATGACACGGTGATCTATCGGGAGATATCTGGGGATGAGGATCGTTTTATTCTAGAGCAGGATTTAGATTGCATTACTAAATGGTGTTCTAACTGGGGATTGACTCTAAATTATAATAAATGTTCAGTGGTAAATTTCTTTAAAAGATCAACGGGATTTGCTTACAAATTAGCTTGAGGTCACCTAGCAGTAGTTGATACCATAAAATACCTAGGTGTTACATTCACTAAAGACAACTTGGGGGTCACATACGTAAAGTCTACGGTAAAGCATATAAAAAATAGGGATTTATTAGACGCATTGCCGGCAAAGGTGACTCGAAGGTAAAGGAATGTTGTTACCACGCTCTTGTAAGGCCTCATTTAGAATACCCATGCAGCGTGTGGGATCCGATTGAAAAAGGCCTCATTCGGGAAATAAAAAATGTTCAACGCCGGGCAGCCCGTTTTGTAAAATATTCTTACGATAAAACGAAAAGCGTCACCTAAATGCTTATGCATTTGGAACCATTAGAAGAGAGACGATTCAATTAAATTCGAAATTATTAAATAAATTTAGATCCGCATGTTTCAGCACCGAGGTCTCGCAAATTATTCGTACTCCTACATACATTGGTCGCTTGGATCATGCATATAAAATTCGGGAAATAGATGCCAGAACTAGCCGACTCAAGGACTCCTTCTTCCCACGGACAACACGGGATAGCAACTGCAGGGTTATAGATAGCAAAAATTCCACTTGCCACCCTCAGCGTCTAAAAAATAATTAGTTTTACTTAAATCCATGATCTTCCACTAAACTTGTGTATTTTGATATAATAACCCATTCTTTCCGAATAATGCAATTAGTGTTCTGTTCATCTATTTTCAAGTCTCCCTTTCAATCCCTCGTCCCTCACCGCGGGGGCAAATTCCTGCTACCTGCAACGTTGAGTCGCATTCCCTGCCTTTTAGAGTCTCTTCGGGAGGTAGAGTGTTTTGTGGTCCATGTTCATGTGGTAGTGGTGTTTCACATTCTTTTTTCGAATGAACTTAATGAACTGAGAACCTTGACCTGTATTTAAGCCTACGGTCAGCTAGTTGCTTCCATCCGTATTCTTACAACAGTGTCGTGAAATCTATCTGTCGTGTCTCTGTTGCTCATTATCACTTTTCACAAACCTAGCTGCCTAGGTTGCACTCGATCTAATACCAAAATTAAGCCTACGTCTACATAATACCCCGCAAGCCGCCGCAAGGGCGTGTGACGGGGGGTGTTAGGTCACCAACCGTAAAAACGAAAAATACCACATGCAAAAAACAACACGGAAAATTACACCCCAGCAGCGCACACACTCATGCAAAAATCCCTTCATCCAATACTCATGCAAACACATATACCGCAAAACAACAAAAAAACTGCACCCCAGGATGCAGCGCAAAAGCCACCCTACAACACGGAAGCCAGGACACAACAAGCAAGAATGTGAAACCCCACTACCACATGAAAATGCACCACAAAACACTCTACCCCCCAAAGGGTCTGTAAAAGGCAGGCCTACTTCATGAGGATCGCTTACATTCGCAGTGTACTCAAGGTGGGGCCTAACTAACGTCAAATAACAAAGCTCCTTGACCCTCTCATTACAATTTCCAAGCATCTTATGAATCCTAACATTTTATTAGGTGTTCCGCAAATTGCACAAATGTATTTTCCCCAGGACATATCCGTAGTTATCGTTACTCCCGAGTAATTTACCGATTCTACGTTTGTTACGTTGGTTCCTCGTATAGTGTGTTTTCTATAAAAGTACGACAAGTCTATATTGTAGTAACATTTATACGGCATGGAGTTTTTTTCAAATATCATTTCTATATTCATTTGCTCTCCTTCCCTGAAAGACTAAACCTCTCCGGTCCGGTAGGTGATTTGACGCTTGCAAATAATAATAAAATATAGTAATATAAATTAATAATAAAAAATTATAGTGATATAAATAATAATAGTAATCTGTTGACCAGCGGCGCACTGAGAGCGCGTGTAATAAGGGGGAAGCACAGGAGGATGAGAGGGTCGCAGGGGCAAGACTTACGGGTCGGCCGCATCCTGGGTTCTGCAGCGGACGACGTCGTCCCATCTCATCTCTCTAAAGTGACCCTTTCCTTGCGTTGACATCGGAGACTCATTGTCCCAACAAAAGGGAGATACAATCTGAGCGGGGGGCGACAGAGAAATCCGTCTGCAAGACTAAACGGATTCCCCGCCACGCACAAAGGGCAACACGCTGCGTGCTAAGATGGATGGGGCCCCCGTCCCTCCAAACCCTCTGTCCACTCGGTCCTTTGCGCGGCCCCCTCTCAAGAAACGCGAATGTTTCCCCATGGCGCGTTCGTCCCCGCCCGTCTCTCATGGAGGGGTCCCTCCCTCGCCCTTTCGGGTACCTCCTTTGGTCTTGCAGGCCCCTTCCCCGCCCTTTCAGGCCCCTACCCCGGTCTTTCGGGCCTTTCATTAGCAGCAATTTAGTCCGCTTTAATCAGACATCGCCCCCTCCCTTCACCCACACTACCCCACGGTTCGCCTCCGTCCCCGCGCGGACCCCTTCAGCCGCCGAAGACGTCCCCCGAGTCCAGAAAGCGGTTCTGTTTTGCCCCGTAGATCGTGGCCGCCCTTCAATCACATTCGGATGCGATCCCCTGAAATCTAGTTGAGTGAGTCGCCCGTCAATAGCCTTGCATGGTGGGAATACTCGCTACTCGAAATAGCGGTGGTATTCCAGTCGGGGGTTAAATACACGGGGCCCTTTCAAGTAAATAAGCAATGGCTGAGCGAATTCCCAAGCAACTGTGCTTTCACAATGACAAATAGTCTACATAATGTGCCCCAAAGAGTGTTAGTTATTGTATAATTTGGTAAGACTGGCCATCGCGTATATTTACACCAGGATCCGATTCTACGTTTCGTGCTGGCATTTGGGAATTCACTAGCATTGCAATATATCTATAAATTAACGAATTAACGAACTATTGCGCCCTTACTAATACCCACGACCTTTAATTTATGAATACGTTTACCATGGGGAACCTTATGAAATGCCTTTTGAAAATCTAAGCATATCGCATCTACTTGCCTACCTCTCTCACAATAAGGTCATTTGCTATCCAAATAATAAACTTATGATGCTTATCTACGTCAGAGTATTTCATATTTTGGTGGGTAATATTAATCACATGTTTTTATGACATTGCCGTCAAAACAGCCAGTTGTAATTGCGTTAGTATTGTTATTATAATTACATGAGTATCATTTTTTCACTCCGAAGTGATAACAGGAGCATTCATGAAGGGAATAAAACAAAAAAATTGAAAATTAAGTGTGAGTTGCAGATCGAAATACAAGTGTCTTTTGGCCTCGTACGTACACGTATTTATTTTCCTGGATAACCTGTTTTTGGTGTAATTCCTGCACATGGCCCAAGTCATTACCTTTTGGTTTTGCTTGATTTTTTCAATGGGACCAAAGATCAATTTGGAGAGGTAAAATTTATGTGAAAATTTTAAGGATAAACGTGTTAAAAATATGAAATCTGGAATAAGCAACTTCACACGACCCTAGGAGTATTTTGAAAAGCGTCGCACTGAAGAGGTCTGAATGGAATGAAAAAAATGAGATGTAAATTCGTAGGCGGTAATGGTCCAAATTTTTCTGTAAATGAAATGATATTTACATGAGAACCTCGTCTAAAACGTATTGAAAAGTTCAAAAATGACATCTTTTTCTGTCGGACAGGTGAGAGACTTTCACTTGCGATTTAATGAACGAGCATACTACAAACGAAGAGGAAAATTCTAATACTCGCGATAAGCGAAATATTTTGCATCCAAGCAACGTTACTCTTTCTTCCCAAGCTGGTCCCGATACTCACCTTAAATAAACGCAGCTCTCTATATTCCGCGATAAAAGTAACTGAATACATACGCAGTTCAGTACCGAAAATTAGACGAATTGATTCAGAATACGAATCACGAATTAATTTGTAGTCTAATCGATTTTGAATCAGCTAGCGTACACACAATGATTTTCACGGAAAATTCACACCGTATTTAATGTAAATTTCAGAGGGAATAGAATTCTCTGGTACTATTTTGTTTCCGTGTTTTTTTCCCGTTGAATACATGTATTTCCCAGTGGTACTCTATTTTGGACGTAGGTTTAAATGAGTGAATGCCAATGAATGCTTTTATGGGTGAATACACATTTGATGCTGAATTCCTTCGTGAATAACTACGAGCTCCTCGTTCATGTGCTCATATGTCCCAATGGGTCTCGCCATGTGCACCACCTTTATTCCCAGAAAGGAATTTAAAACCTACCTCTTTGGAAGATTTCCTGCAAATCGCACTGTCGAGACTCCCATTATTCGTTCCCTCTAACTCTGGGCAAAGCTCTTCATTACCAAGACTGATCAATGTCGTCATATGCGACGCCATTGTTGGGGTGAGAGCATACTGCTTTCATTAGTGGCATACCTGTTTTTTTCTGAAGTAATTAGTCCGACAAGTTATGAGGGAAAACACGAAGCTGGATGTTACAAAGAAATTGGAGAGCATACACATTAACTAAAACGGCTAAAAAGTCAAAGGACTTAAGTAAGCACTCATTTCTAAATAATAAGGCTGATGAGCGATTAGAACAAATTGCATGGAGATTTTTTTGAACTTTTTCCTTTAAAGGCCAAGAGCTTCAAGAAGACAACGGCCAAACACCTGCACTAAATCACGTTTTCTTTTTTTTTGCTCTGGCTTGCTTCTATTTATTGATTGGTTTTAACGTATTTTTTGTAACTGTAAATTATAGCCTTTCATTATTAATGTAATATTTAAATATTGATTTGTTTTACTGTATCATTTGGTTGGTTAGTTTAATTGTGCCTGATTGCCAAATTGTATTATAATAAAAAAAAGTAAAATTAAAGTTACCATTATTACTTATCATGGAAATAATCTCCAATACTAATAACATGTATAATAATTAGGTTACGTATGGAGTTGCGCAATTATGACGTATTTGGAAATCCATAGCTCTATAACTCTACGTACCTGTCTTCAGCCTTTACCTGCTACAGTTTTCCCACCACCACCACCACCAATGTTTTTCCGCCCTTCCCAGATTTACTCCAGTCTGAAGTGCCCTCAATTGTGACTCGGCCGCAGTTGGCCTTGGTTACACCCCTGTTACTCCTCTTCATTCGTTCATTTTCACATAAGCTGCCACCTCTGACATCACCTCGAGGGGTTGAATTCCATTTGGAACGTGGCTCACTGCTTCTGTCCAGCAATGTGTTCTTTGTAGTTCTCAGCATTACTCTCTTCTCTCTACGCTCTTCACTTGTTCTTCAGTGCTCCCCTCAGCTCGGATATCCTCCTGCATCGGTAAAACTCCAATACACCCCGCGAGACTTTCATTCTCCCCTATTTTCCGTTCGTCACGCTGGGTTTCCCCAAGCACATTCCTCTTCCGCTTTGTCTCCGCCGCTCATCTGGAATTCAACCAGCGTCCACGACCGAAGCATTCTCTCGCCATTTTAACAGCATTTAGTCTAGGCCGCTATTATATAAAGATTCTCACGAGGTCGAATGTCGAATTAAATCAAATGGTTACCGAAATAGATCAACTAGAGAAAAGGAGCTAAATATGTAACATTTTGCAACAATAAATTTTATTTATTTATTTTATTTTCAAACATTATTCACATACAGCAGTAGTGCCATTTTACAGTGAAAAATATAACAAACATGAAAGAGGACAAAAGACAATAACAGCATAACAATAACAACGAGAACCGAACATGGACCGGGGAAAATTTTAATTTGTTGAAAGGTGGGATAAGGCTTGGGTGGTGAAATTGTTGCATGATGAATTAAAAGGATGGAGAGTGCGAGGGGGAGTGAATTTAGAAGGGAGGAGAGGCGAAATAGTAAAGGTGAGCGCTTGGTGAGAGATATCCTAGGAATATGAAGAGATGGAGCAGGGAGTGGGTGCGGGTGGATCGGGTTGGTATCCTGAAGTTGAAGAAAGATAGCAGTTCAGGGCAATCAATAGCCGAGTTTAGGGTGTTGTGGAGGAGTTTTAAATCAGCTTTAAGTCTGCAGATTTGGGGACTAGAAATGGATAGGGAAGAGAGAACAGCATTTGAGGACATATTGCGGTAATGTGGGACTCGGTGTTTGACTATTTTGGCAAAGAAGTGAGAGATGCAATCGAGGGATTTAAGGTTAGTTGTGGATGAGGTGGACCAAATGGGGGAGCAATATGATATGATGGGAAGGCCAATTATTGAGAAGCATGAATGGAGTGCAATTGGATCTTTAATTTCTGTGAAGCGGCAAAGAAGGCCTGGTAGGGACATTGCTTTATTTTTTAAAGTCTGTATGTGGTCGGAGTAATTTAGTTTATGGTCAGTTAAAACGCCAAGGTCTTTAATGGTTGTTACTCGATTTAAGGGAGTTGAATTAATTGAGTAGTTAAACATCAAGGGGTTTTTTTCAGAGCAAGAGTCATGATGTTGCATTTTCCAGGGTTTAAGTTAAGCCTCCAGGTATCACACTGTCGCAAGGGGCGTTCCTATGGTGCGACACAAAGGGTATCGGGGAAAGTCAGAATAAATACACCGAGTCTTTCCAAACAATCGTTTATTATACAACATACAGTTATAATGCACCAATCACAAAGGTATACGCAACTTATGGATGGCTAGACCCTCAGTAAACCAACGCGCGTCCGTCGGGAAGGAAGGGAGTATGGCAGGGCGGACGCGGTCACGACAAGCATAACCTAGGCAGAGCCCTCGTCCGTCGGGAAGGAAGGGAGTATGGCAGGGCGGACGCGGTCACGACAAGCATAACCTGGGCAGAGCCCTCGTCCGTCGCTGAGTCAGAAATAGGGCACGCTGTCGCGACAAGCGCAACATAGCCGAAGCATCGTGCTCTACCGGTCACCGCCAGATAACCAACTGACCCTTACCTGGGAAAGGGTGTAGGCAGGTTGAACGCGGTCACGACGAACGTAACCTGGGCGGAGCCCTCGTCCAAGATGAGTCAGAAATAGGACACGCTGTCGCGAATAGCGCAACACAGCCGAAGCTTCGTGCTCTACTGGTCACCGCCAGATAACCAACTGACTGCTTTTCGCCCCGCGATCAGGGCTTTTATACCCAATTTAGGAGCCGGGGGAGGAATGCTCTTGAAACATTGTCGTTGGTCACGCGGGAGTTTCGGGGGAACCAGGGAAGGAATACCATGCTGCATTCTTGCAACATTGTGTCGTTGATCGCTTGGGGCATTCGGTGGAGCCAGGGAAATTTGAAACATTGTCGTTGGTCACGTGGGAGTTTCGGGGGAACCAGGGAAGGAATACCATGCTGCACACCTGCAACACTGCGTCGTTGATCGCTTGGGGTGGGTATTCGGAGGAGCCAGGAAGGGAGAACCATGTCGCATACTTGCGACATTACCCCGGCAGCAAATAAAATCAAGGGTCTAACCATTCC
The DNA here is from genome assembly GCF_022747635.1 of Hetaerina americana. Taxonomy (NCBI): domain Eukaryota; kingdom Metazoa; phylum Arthropoda; class Insecta; order Odonata; family Calopterygidae; genus Hetaerina; species Hetaerina americana. The sequence goes on along the minus strand of NW_027286775.1, from coordinate 7,261,561 downwards.
AGGAAAACAACATACACAAATTGAAAATACAAAATACAAAACTTATTATAGAGCACTTGAACATAACCCAAAAATTTTCAACAGCAAGGGAAGCAGGAAAAGTTTTTCACAATCAGTTTTTCCCTTGAAAACAACAATTGTTTACGACACAATACAAATTTGAGAACAGTGGAGCATTGGACACATTCACCATGCTAAGAATATTATCTTTCTGGTTTCGGCTGACTATTCCTGGCAGGTATTGGAAGCCATCACCAGCTGAGCATCCGGGAGGTAAAGTAAAACTCCCATGACCATTCATTCTCAAAACCTGCTGTCATACCAACGTCCAAGCTTCTCACTCTAACTGTGAATTGTATAGGGGGCCTTTATTATGTGCACACCACAGCTCTGAGCAATTTTTACAAATTGCATTTTGAAATCACTCACCGCCAGGTAAAGTGAATCTGTGGTCAATTAAATATTTTGATCACCATCTACTGATGGGGCCGGAAAGGGGTGAGCCTCAAAAATCGTATTTTTCTGACTCTGTTGCATGAGTAAAATGACTAGCAGGGCAATCCTTCCAGAGTGCCGCGCTATTTTAACGTGAGCCATCTTGTAAAGGGGTAAAACATCACTTCCTCAGACGCCCGTTAATGCCAAGCCTGGTGTATTCATTCGCTCCGCTCCCTGGGTTGCCTTTTTTTGGAGACCGGGAGCAGGGTAGAAGGTGTTAACACCCCATACTCGGCTTTTGAGTGTGTGAGATTTGTCAGGCATGATCTGCGTGGGAGGAAACCATGCTGCTGAGGAGATAAAAAGGGAGAGGTGAAATAATAAATCCTGTTGAGAATAATGCGTTCACAAACGGAAGACAGGATTGGAAGCAATGATATAGTATAGGGCGATAGTTTGAAACATCATTCTTGGGACCTGTTTTATGTATCGGAATGATATTAGTGCATTTCCATTGAGGAGGGAAGGTTCCTAGGGAAAAACAGCGATTAAACAAGATGGCTAAAGGTTGTGAGAGGGATGAAACGCAATTGCGAATAAATTTAGGGCTGAGAGCATCTGGGCTGATTTTAATTTTATTAACGTTTCTGGATCCTTTGAAGAACTAGCTGTAAGAATAACTCATTCGTTGAAGGTTAAGTTACAAGTTGAATCCCTTACATGAAGTGGAAGTATGAAGGTTTTGAAAATAATGCCTCGCTTTATTGCTGTAACAGAAATGATGAATAGGAGATCAGCTCTGATTAGGTGTGTAACCGAATTGTTTAAACTCTTGTGCTTTCTTCAAACGATAAAGGATCAAAATACTTAAAATATCGGCGATAGGGCAAAAATTGTAATGACAAGGTGCTTGATTAATGTACGATCATTCTTTGACCTAACCATATCCCTACTCACAGCAGCTCGTCTTGCATGCATATAGAATTCTCGTAAATTTAAATATTGAAGTGCATAAAATGTAAAACTCATTAAACGGAATATTAAATGGCGCAAAAATTAACAGCTTTAGGTTTCCTGGTGGTTTTATAGCCTCAGCATATTTATCGTACGTTTATATAAATAATTATTTTTTGTCTATACGGCAGCCTTCAAACTCGAAGAGAGTCATCAAATCTGCACCGTCATTATGTTAAGTATATACATTTCACGGCTTTTGGGTATGGAATAGCTTACGGTGTGGCTGCAAATATTAATTAACACTGGGATTTTTTTTTTATTGAAGTCGGCGTTACAAGACTTAGCAATGACTTTGTTTTGGAGTGATTTGGAGCTGCAGTTTTGATATTGATTTTGAAATGGGAGAGATAGAAATCATAAAAGGATTTGAATGTAAAAAAAAGCCCCAGAAAGGGGAATTTAAAACGTACTGGCTGAGGAATTTCTTCTCCAGAAGACCCTCGTCAGCCCACACGCGCCTCATCAATCCACTGCGATGTCACTGAATGAGGAACACAAAGGTGGATAAAAAAAGGAAAACGGGAAAATTTGTCTGATTACCGAGGTTGATGACATTTAGTTGGTGTGGTAGCCTAGTCGAGTCAATTTGAATATTGACAAAAGATTCCCAGGTTCAAATCTCGGATGGCTCTTTTACACTCGCTCAGGTCAAAAAAGTTTCTTATATTTGGAGGAAACTTTTGTGATGAAACTTCAGAAGGTTAAAATGATGTCGTATTTGCACCCCCAAGGGTCGGGTGTGCCATATCATTGCGGGGGTGCGGGAAGGAGAGGCCAAAGTTTAACAGGACTTTTGCGTAAGGTTTATTATATTTTTGCTACCATTTAAAATTATTTGAAAATATTTCCTTCAAATCCACTGCATCCTCATCATCTTCTAAAGGTGGAGCCTTGTCGTTGCAGCCATTGGTCTCTCTCTCTCTCTCCATTGTCGTTCTTGTCAGTTCATCGTATGTTGATACTCCCATAGTACTTTTTATACCACCTCTAAACTTCTTTCTTGGACCTCCCCTTCCTTTTTTCTATTATTTTCCCCTCCATGATATTTTCCAGTAAGTTGTTATGTCTGAGAATATGTCCAAGAAATTTAATTTTACTTTTCCCCATCTCTTTCATTAGATTCCTTTCCTCTGTAATTTCTCTCCATACTTCTCTGTTTCTTTTCTTGTCCGCCCATCTTGTTCTTGCTATCCTTCTCCAATTCCACATTCCCATTGCTTCCAATCGATCCTTTTCCCTCCTTCCCAATTACCCAAGTTTCGCATCCATACAATAATGTGCTCCAAATAAACGTGTTTGCAATTGAAAACTTTCCAATTTCATGTCATTATTTTCTAAAATATTCTTTTTATTTCCATGCATGCCTTCTTCGCCAAGGCTATCCTTCTTTCCGCTGCAAGGGGTGAATCTGTTGTCTCTTTCAATGACACTCCCAAGGTAGCAGAACTCCTCTCCTTTCGCTTATCATTGATTCCCCCATCATTAAATTTACAGGGGGTTCCGCCCTGTTCCTATAAACTATCATAGCCTTGGTTTTCTTCACATTTATTTTCAGTTTCCATTTTTCCGAAGCTGTTGGAAATTCCATTCATATCTTTGGCTGATTCTGCTGCCAGGGCCACAATATCATCTGCAAACCTAATGCAGTGTATCTTTCTTCTACTTATCTTTATACCATTGGCTTCTCCTTCAATGTCTATACAGCCTCTTCAATATATTTGTTGAATATACATGGCGAAAGTGGATATCCTTATCTTACTCCTTTTCTAATCTTTGCTTCTTTCTCGCATCCCTTTACAACTGCTTTGGTTCTGGTCGAGCTGAAATATAAGCTTCTTATCCTGGCGATCTAATCCTTTTCTCCTCATGGTTTCAAATATGAGTCAAATCCACTACATCAAAATCCTTTTCCAAATCAATGAAAATAACGAAAACTTTCCTGTTTATTTCTGGCATTCTCTCTAGGATTAAGCGCAATACCAGAAAAGCCTCTCTCGTTCCTGTACCTTCCCGGAAGCCTAATTGATCTTCTCCAACATTGTCCTCCACTTTATTGTTGATTCCATCCTCTAGTGTATGTAAAAGAGCCTTGGAAGTATGAGACAGAATATCATTTGTTCTGTAGTTCATGCATTCAATTGCTTTCCCTGCTTTTGGGATCATTATAGTTTCGCTTTTAATAAAGTCTCCAGGTATCTCCCCATTTCCACAACAATCATGCGCTGGAGTCAGAGTATTTTTTTCATTTTATTTCCAAGGTTTTGTAATATCTCAGCCTATACATTATCCACCCCGTCATTATTCCAGCATTTAGCTCTTGAAGGGCATAGTCCAATTTCCTCTTCATGATTGGTGGTCCACTTTCTGTTTCTGCTTTTTCGCTACTTTCAATATCATTTCCACTAATAGCTGTCTTCGCCAAGGCATAACTCCTCCATGTATTTTTTCCATCGTTCACACACTTCTTCATTAACTACCGACGACCTTTCTTCTTCATTATTAATCACTTTTGACCTTATTCTCGGTTGATAATTTAGGGCTTTGATTTTCCATCAGGCTAGATCTTGTTTTCCTGCTTGGATATATTCTTCTGTTTCCTTAATCCAAAGTTTTTTCCACCTCTTCTTCTCTGCTCTACTTTTCTCTTATTATTTACTCTCCTGTATTCTTCGATATCTATCTTTGCTCTCAGCATATTTCTCTTCTCACTTAGGTTTAAAACTTCCTCGGTCATCCAAGGTCGCTAAGCTTCAAGTTTCCTCCTGCGCAGTACTTTATCCGCCACTTCTATACACATGTGCTGATAGACAGCGTCAGGTGGCACACGAGTCCCAAATAATCGCAAAAGATAATAGATAAAACCAGACTTCAAAACGCAAATCTCTTTAGCAAAACAAGCGAATCCCCATCCCATTTACATCCATTAATTAGCAAGAAAAAAAGATAAATTAAAAAAATTAAGCTATTACATATAATACAATACACCACACATCAATCAAATTATTACATATATTCCTTACATATATTCTTAAAAGTATTGCTGGAGGACCATCAAAATGTCTAGAATGAATAAAGGTTTGCTGTAAAATTAATTAATACGAACCGGTGATTATTGAACAGCAGCCCTGTATATGCTTAACAACTTATGTGCCACCAACCCAATTCCTAATGCCATCTCTTTCTTTCGAGTTAAAGGGATCAGGAAATAGATGTTTCTAACACAAGAATTTTTACCCTTGCTGGAAACATCTACATCTACATAATACCCCGCAAGCCGCCGCAAGGGCGTGTGGCGGGGGGTGTTAGGTCACCAACCGTAAAAAAGAAAAATACCACATGCAAAAAACAACACGGAAAATTACACCCCAGCAGCGCACACACTCATGCAAAAATCCCTTCATCCAATACTCATGCAAACACATAAACCGCAAAACAACTAAAAAACTGCACCCCATGATGCAGCACGATAGACATTCTACAACACGGAAGCCAGGACACAACAAGCAAGATATTGAAACATCACTACCACATGAAAATGCACCACGAAACACTCTACCCCCAAAGAGTCTCTAAATGGCAGGGAATGGGACCCAACGTTGCAGGTAGCAGGAATTTGCCCCCGCGGAGAGGGACGAGGGATTGAAAGGGAAACTTAAAAACAGATGAACAGAACATGAATGAAGTCATTCGGAAAGAATGGGAAACCTTGCAATTGCTCGAGTCTTGCAATTCCATGATAAAATTGGTTCAAAGAAACTCCCTCCATCAAGCAGTACGCATGCCCACCCGTGGAAAGAACATAGTGGATCTATTTCTTACAAACACGCCTGAACGTATTATTAGTGTATCAACTGATGAGGGCTTGAGTGACCATAAAGCAATTAATGTCCACTTGGACATAGATATAAAAATGATTGTTAAACCAAAAAGAAAAATTTATAATTACCATAAAGCAGACTTTGAATCTTTTGCCAATCAATTAAACTCTTCACTACCCGGGTTCAAAACCCGCTTAGTTCATGTCAACGTGGAAGAAACTTGGACAGAATTTGTCAATATCATGCAAAAAGGAATCGTAGATTTCATACCTATAAAATACGTTAAAGCAAATCGCGGCCCCAGGTGGTACAATAAAGACGTTAGAAAAGCCCTTCGAAAACAGAGAATGCTACACTCTAGGGTAAAGAGGGCAGGCGTGAACACATCATCCCCTGAGAATAAAAAATTATGGGACACATATAGATCCTCTAAAATTGAAACCAAAACAAAATTACGTAGCGCTTTACTGGACTTTAAACGCAAAGTACTTTGCGAGCACTTGGACACTGACCCCAAAGCTTTCTGGTCATATGTTAGGGAAGTAAATGGGAGTAAACAAACCGTGGCTTGCTTAAGGGATTGTAGCAATATAATTCATACAGACAGTGAGGGTAAAGCTAACATCCTAAATTCATTCTTCCAAAGCGTTTTCTCGAATGATGTTGCCACCGCATATCTCCAAGAAACAATGCATACTCCACCCATGGAAAAAATAACAGTGCACCAACAAGGAATTCTAAAATTGCTTAACGAGATTAAACCCAACAAATCCCCGGGTCCCGAAAATATACCAGCTAGGGTGATAAAACATTTAGCTCCAAACATTGCCCCGTACCTTGAATTTATATTTAACAAATCCCTCACAGAGTGCAAAGTACCCAAGATTTGGAAAACCGCGCAAATAACGCCTATTTTTAAAGATGGTGACAGGGAGGATCCCAGTAATTACAGACCTATATCTCTCACTTCTATCTGTTGCAAAATCTTAGAGCACATAATTGTCAGTTCAATAATGAGACACCTTGACAATATTAACTTTTTAAGTGACAATCAACACGGATTCAGGAAAACTCGCTCCTGCGAAACCCAATTAGGATTATTTACACATGATTTACTTTTATCGGGTGAGAGAGGTAGGCAAGTGGATGCCATCTTCTTAGATTTTCAAAAGGCATTTGATAAGGTCCCACATGGTAAACTCACTCATAAATTAAAGGTCGCGGGTATAAATAAGGGCGCCATAAGTTGGGTTAAAGATTTTCTTTCGGAGCGGGAACAGAGGGTAGTCCTTGATGGCGCTAGTTCCGACAGCGTTCGAGTCACGTCGGGGGTACCTCAGGGAAGTGTGATCGGGCCGTTGCTTTTCTTGATTTTTGTTAACGATTTGAACCGCGAAGTGAAAAGTAAAATTAGGATGTTCGCGGATGACACGGTGATCTATCGGGAGATATCTGGGGATGAGGATCGTTTTATTCTAGAGCAGGATTTAGATTGCATTACTAAATGGTGTTCTAACTGGGTATTGACTCTAAATTATAATAAATGTTCAGTGGTAAATTTCTTTAAAAGATCAACGGGATTTGCTTACAAATTAGCTGGAGGGGACCTAGCAGTAGCTGATACGGTAAAATACCTAGGTGTTACATTCACTAAAGACAACTTGGGGGACTCACATACGTAAAGTCTGTGGTCAAGCATATAAAAAATAGGGATTCATTAGACGCATTGTCGGCAAAAGTGACTCGAAGGTCAAGGAACGTTGTTACCACGCTCTTGTAAGGCCTCATTTAGAATACGCATGCAGCGTGTGGGATCCGATTGAAAAAGGTCTCATTCGGGAAATTGAGAAGGTTCAACGCCGGGCAGCCCGTTTTGTAAAAAATTCCTACGATAAAACGCAAAGCGTCACCGAAATGCTCATGGATTTGGGGTGGGAATCATTGGCTGAGAGACGATTCAATGCAAGATTGAAATTATTAAATAAATTTAGATCCGCATGTTTCAGCACCGAGGTCTCGCAAATTATTCGTACTCCTACATACATTGGTCGCTTGGATCATGCATATAAAATTCGGGAAATAGATGCCAGAACTAGCCGACTCAAGGACTCCTTCTTCCCACGGACAATACGGGATAGCAACTGCAGGGTTATAGATAGCAAAAATTCCACTTGCCACCCTCAGCGTCTAAAAAATAATTAGTTGTATTTAAATGCATGCTCTTCCACTAACCTTATGTGTTTCGCTATAATAACCCATTCTTTCCGAATGACCTCATTCGTGTTCCGTTCATCTGTTTTTAAGTTTCCCTTTCAATCCCTCGTCCCTCTCCGCGGGGGCAAATTCCTGCTACCTGCAACGTTGGGTCGCATTCCCTGCCAATTAGAGACTCTTTGGGGGTAGAGTGTTTCGTGGTGCATTTTCATGTGGTAGTGATGTTTCAATTTCTTGCTTGTTGTGTCCTGGCTTCCGTGTTGTAGAATGTCTATCGTGCTGCATCATGGCGTGCAGTTTTTTAGTTGTTTTGCGGTATATGTGTTTGCATGAGTATTGGATGAAGGGATTGTTGCATGAGTGTGTGCGCTGCTGTGGGTGTGATTTTCCGTGTTGTTTTTTTTGCATGTGGTATTTTTCCTTTTACGGTTGGTGACCAAACACCCCCCGCCACACGCCCTTGCGGCGGCTTGCGGGGTATTATGTAGATGTAGATGTAGAAACCTGACGTCAAAATACTTTTCTGCCATCTTAGACAATTTAAATAAAATATTGCTTATTTTTTACCAACTCGTAAAAAACGTAATTCTTATAACTCTTTTCGTGTTCGTTATTTGTATACTTCTTTCCCGTCCAACTGCAGCGTGTTATCTCGTAGATATAAAAATGATATCTGGCAGAGTTTTAAACACTAAGCTCTTTCTTTTATTCCTCGTCTTTATTCCAATGCGAGCGATCCCTATAATTCTGTCGTTCAAATGCGTTTTAGAAAGTGGACTGTTTTAATCCAATAGCTCTTATTTTGCGATCGTTCCTAAGTCCAATCAAATAGACTTGATTTCGAATTGACCTGCGCGCCGAAGCTTTCGTCGTACCGCAGGTCAGATCGTGCGTTCGCTCGTCACGGGCATAAACGGGGAAAGCGAATGCCCCCAGGATGACCAACTCACTCTCGAAGCCTCCGTTTAATGTTTGTGATGGTCACACTCACTCATTGGTCATCGCCATGTCATCCAGTCAACTGTTGGCACGGCACAGTGGCTTAGTTATTTCCTCGGCTGCCATTGTTCGTGTGTATTACCATAAAAGAATGTTGCTGAACTGTTTTAGATCGTAAGTAGGTTAAAATGTCTATCGGCGAGTGGGTATCAAAGGTGCTCGATAGATATTTAGCCCATTTGTATGAAAAATATTGTATACTTTCAAATCCTTCCCATCTTAAGCATTGGTTGGAGTCATCTACTCAAAAAAAGGGTTTTTTTCGTTATCACAAAAACGAAAAGAACTGCGCTTTCCGATCCTGCAAATTGTAACCCACTCCGATTAACCCTTTTTTTATCCGAGCACCATTACTTCCTCTTCTTGGTTATCGATGTTTCCGATGGTGCTCCCTCTATCCATTTCCCTACCCTTGCACAGGCGGCGGTTCGTTCCCCGTTCGTGCGTGGTATTGGTGCGGTGCGTCCCTTCCTAAGACACAAGAGGAAAAACAGGATCTCGCTTTCTGTGAAGTTTCCCGAAGGAAACGCGGAAGAATGATTTCCTTGGAGCATTCCAACTTTCCTTGATGGGTCCTGGAACAACAACTTCCTCGATATATCGGAGCATCGAACATTCCACGAGAGAATACCAATCTGCGGTCGATCCCATGCATTGATAGAGTCGCTACTTGCGGGACTTCCAACAAACTTAAACTTGGCGTGGACGGATAACATCTTCCATTTTGCTTTTTCATTTGTTTTTACATGACAGAAAAACGAATCCATGGGAAACCTCCGCTGTTGTGTGCCATAGTGATTGAGCCCTAAAAGGGTTAAATAAATGATTCAATACCAAAAATGTCTTCATTATTTTTATGATGGAAAAATACTACCTTGATCAAAAAGTTCCCGGAATAACCACGGCGTGTGGCGCTCCCATCGTTCCGATTTGAGTTCTGTTTTTTTGTTAAATTGGTACATCTGTTGTTGATATTCCCTTTAAATCTTATTGTCATAACTTGACATTTGCAAAAGTTACGTAGCCAAGAGTACATCTATCTCTGTGTGTGTTGGCGATTTTTTACAATTGCAGAAATGGATTTAAATTTGCAACAACGAACTTGTATTAAATTTTGCGTAAAAAACGGATTTAGTGGCGCACGGACGTTGGAAATGTTGGAAAAGTGTTTCGGCAACGATTCTCTAAAAAAACGGTCGTTTACCAGTGACACGAGCGGTTCAGAAGTGGTCGTGAGTCAATCGAAGATGATGAACGCAGTGGCAGACCATCGACATTGAAAGTCGGTGAAAAAATTGATAAAGTAAAAGAAATGTTGGTCAATAACCGCAATTTAACCATCAGAGAAATAGCGGAGGACTTGAACATTGCCTATGGATCCGCCCTAGACATTGTGGTTAATGATTTGGGTTTTCGTCGTGTAGCAGCAAAGTTGGTGCCAAAAGACCTCAATTTCATGCAAAAAAGAGACCGTGTTGACGTCGCAAAAGACATGATTTGCGAGGCTGAATCCGATCCCACATTCATCAAAAGGATCATTACTGGAGACGAGACGTGGGTTTATGAGTACGACACGCAATCCAGACATCAGGCAAGTGAATGGCGTTCACCAAATGAGCCGAGACCAAAAAAACCACGTCGTTTTCAGTCAAAAAAGAAGGCAATGCTGACGGTTTTCATGGATTACAACGGTGTAGTGCATCATGAATTTTTGCCAGAAGGCCAGACAGTAAATTATTATTGAGTATTATTTGGGCGTTATGAGACGTTTGCGTGAAGCAATTCGCCGAAAGAGACCAGAAATGTGGGCAGAAAACTCGTGGATTTTGCACCATGATAACGCACCGTCGCACAGTGCTATCATTATTCGTAATTTTTTGACGAAAAATGCAACAAATACCATCCAACAGCCACCGAATTCACCTGATTTGGCTCCCTGTGACTTCTTTCTGTTCAATCGAGTTAAAAAACCATTACGGGGAACGCGTTTTAGCAGCCGAGAGGAAGTAATGGAAAAATCGCAGGAAGCACTGATGGACATACCGAAAACCGAATATAAAAAATGTTTCGAGGATTGGATCAAGCGCTGGCATAAGTGTGTTGCAGTCGATGGGGATTACTTTGAAGGGGACAATATAGATTTAGATGAATAAACTTGTATTTTTAATTTTCTGAATAAATTCCGGGAAATTTTTGATCAAGGTAGTATATTAAAAATTTCAAGATCCAATACTAAATATTTAATTTTAATTTTAAAATGGAAAAAAATATGCAATAACTCATTGTGTATAATCTGCCGTGACTAACGAAACGCGTGTTTTAGAAAGGTATGATATAAAGGTGACGTGCACCACGAGGGGCGGTCCCCGAAGTACACGGCCTGACCTAGAGATGGCGGTAGTTGTTTGAAAAATATCACTCTATTAGAATGTATGCAATCTATAAAGCATATGTTTCAAGTTTGAAGACGCCACGATGTTTAGTATTTGTTTGGCAGCCATTAATAGTGAACGTTTTCAGTGAATTTGTGAAAATGGAGAAAATTGGTCATCGTCATATGATAGAATAATTTTGTTTGAAAGGCCTCAGCCCAACCAATATAAAAGCTGAACTGAATTCTACTCTGGGTGAGTTTGCTCCTTCGTTTACAACAATAATATATTGGGCAGCAGAGTATAAACGGGGCCGTACCAGCTGTCAAAACGAGCATCGCATTGGTCGATCAAATTAGGTGACGACTCCAGAAGCGGTGTGGAAAATCCACAAAGTGATACTGGATGATCGTCGACTGAAACTGCACAAGCTGGCAGACATAGTAGGCATTTCAAAAAGTGCGGTACATCGCATATTTACTGAAAATTTGGACATGAGAAAGCTATGTTCAAGATGGGTGCCACGATTGCTCACACTCGAGCAAAACCAATGTCGTGAAGCTGTTTCAATTGAGTGTTTCGCAAAGTTTCTCAGCAACGAAGCAGAAATTTTTTGCCGTTTCATATTCATGGATGAAACATGGGTCCATTACTTCACACTCGAGACAAAAGAACAATCAAAACAATGGATTATTAAGAGAAAACTGACTCCAAAGAAGGCGAAGTTCGTTTCATCTACAGGCAAGTTCATGGCTTCGCTAATTTGGAAAGCACGTGGGATAATTTACATTGGCTATCTTGAAAAAGGAAGAACTATCAACAGCGAGTATTATGTGAACTTACTGCAACGTTTGAGCGAAGAAATCAAGCAAAAGCGGCTCCATTTGGCCAAGAAGAAAGTATTGTTTCATCAAGACAATGTGCCAGCTCAAAAATCCGTTATTGCAATGGCCAAAATTCATGAATTAAAGTTTGAATTCCTACCTCATGAACCCATTTTTGCCAGATTTCGCCCCCTCGGATCATTTTCTTTTTGCAAACTTGAAAAAATTGCTCAGTGGTCAAAGTTTCCAACCGTGAAGAAGTGATATCGGCAGTTGATGGCTATTTTGAGGAGCAAGACAGTTCCTATTATAAAAAGGGCATCGAACTTATTGAACATCACTGGGAAAAGTGTATAGAGCTGAAAGGTGATTATGTTAAAAAATAAATACATTTTTTCCAAACTTTTTGGGTTTTCTTAGTTGGGTCAAGTACTTCTGGGATTACCCTCGCATGCGTTTTCGTTATCACTGCAATTAAAATGTTTTTCGGAATCTGAACTGGAAACAATTTTCAAAACAATGATTACGGGAAGACAAGGAAATACACTATGCTTCCTAATCTTTGTCTTCGTGTGATTGGAATAATTGGTAGTGGCACTTAGCAATATTTTATTTATTTAATAATTTATATCTTTGGAATGAGGCAATTGTGCTGGTGGAAACGGTCAAGTCTGGTCATCGGTCACTCTTATAATGTACACTCATATATACACAAGAAGAACAGAAATGAGACAAAATGCTCATATAATGACATTTTAAGCTTTTCCGTATCCGGTCCGGTGTATTTCGTCACATTTAATTTTTAAAGTCGTCGTGAATATTTAGTTACTATTATGGTTTGCGAAAAGTTGCTTGCAAAGATGATACTGTGATTTTTATTAGGGGATTTTATTTCTCATCCTTAAGCACAATTTTAGCCAAATATTTTACCTATTATCCATCTACCATAATTTTTCTCCATTTTATTTTACTTATTGGCCACAGTGCACGTTTATATTCTGTTTCTTAATGTGAAGCGCTTCTTGTTTGATTCCTGTAACAAATTAAAACTTAAATTCCTGTATCACCTGCGGTAGCATTCCAAAATACAGATATATATATATATATATATATATATATATATATATATATATATATATATATATATATATATATATATATTTATTTATTTATATTTATGACAAACTTAAATATTTTATCCGATACAATAATTTTTTCACCTTCCACTAGCTACTTCGAAAATTTGTCACCAGGTACTGTCTTACGATCTTAAAATTTATGCTCTTTTGAGGATCATCATTTTTCAGGTCTTAGTTGAGCTGACCAATAGTTACCGCAGATCATTCGGTTATGACTCGGTGGATACTTCAATCCTGCAATATCGGAAGGCTCTTTCGCTGCTTCAATGGCCCATATAATAATCATATGAAAATTTCCTTTATAAAATACCTATAATCAAAATTTGGTTCGTATGATTTCAGAATTTTGTATCATTTGGTGTGCCTTATCCTACGATGCAATTGGGATGCAATTGCATCGTAGGATACCATCGCGTACGATGCAATCGCGATGGGATTGCATCCTACGATGCAATCCCATCACGACTACTCATTTTTATTTACTCTTGTGTAACAGAGTTTTTCAGCTTCAGCGAAATCAATAAACATTCTAAATTCACCTCGGCGATCTTCGTTATTAGGCACCTTTCATGCTGAGGTGAAGGTGTGGCCACTTGCGCGAGGCGAAGATTAGTCTGACAACTAATCTCTCCAATACTACCTTGATCAAAAGGTTCCCGGAATAACCACCGTGTGGCGCTCCCATCGTTCCGATTTGAGTTCTGTTTTTTTTGTTAAATTGGTACATCTGTTGTTGATATTCCCTTTAAATCTTAGTGTCATAACTTGACATTTGAAAAAGTTACGTAGCCAAGAGTACATCTATCTCTGTGTGTGTTGGCGATTTTTTACAATTTCAGAAATGGATTTAAATTTGCCACAACGAACTTGTATTAAATTTTGCGTAAAAAACGGATTTAGTGGCGCACGGACGTTGGAAATGTTGGAAAAGTGTTTCGGCAACGATTCTCTAAAAAAACGGTCGTTTACCAGTGGCACGAGCGGTTCAGAAGTGGTCGTGAGTCAATCGAAGATGATGAACGCAGTGGCAGACCATCGACATCGAAAGTCGGTGAAAAAATTGATAAAGTAAAAGAAATGTTGGTCAATAACCGCAAATTAACCATCAGAGAAATAGCGGAGGACTTGAACATTGCCTATGGATCCGCCCAAGACATTGTGGTTAATGATTTGGGTTTCCGTCGTGTAGCATGCCAAAAGACCTCAATTTCATGCAAAAAAGAGACTGTGTTGACGTCGCAAAAGACATGATTTGCGAGGCTGAATCCGATCCCACATTCATCAAAAGGATCATTACTGGAGACGAGACGTGGGTTTATGAGTACGACACGCAATCCAGACATCAGGCAAGTGAATGGCGTTCACCAAATGAGCCGAGACCAAAAAAACCACGTCGTTTTCAGTCAAAAAAGAAGGCAATGCTGACGGTTTTCATGGATTACAACGGTGTAGTGCATCATGAATTTTTGCCAGAAGGCCAGACAGTAAATTATTATTGAGTATTATTTGGGCGTTATGAGACGTTTGCGTGAAGCAATTCGCCGAAAGAGACCAGAAATGTGGGCAGAAAACTCGTGGATTTTGCACCATGATAACGCACCGTCGCACAGTGCTATCATTATTCGTAATTTTTTGACGAAAAATGCAACAAATACCATCCAACAGCCACCGAATTCACCTGATTTGGCTCCCTGTGACTTCTTTCTGTTCAATCGAGTTAAAAAACCATTACAGGGAACGCGTTTTAGCAGCCGAGAGGAAGTAATGGAAAAATCGCAGGAAGCACTGATGGACATACCGAAAACCGAATATAAAAAATGTTTCGAGGATTGGATCAAGCGCTGGCATAAGTGTGTTGCAGTCGATGGGGATTACTTTGAAGGGGACAATATAGATTTAGATGAATAAACTTGTATTTTTAATTTTCTGAATAAATTCCGGGAAATTTTTGATCAAGGTAGTATACGAACATACGTATCTTCATGCACCCGATTCCGAAAAGATCGCCCAATGCATCGTCAGTCATATCTATACGTCAGTGAGAGATAGCTGAAATAGTAATTATGTGTAAGTAACTTCTCCCACGTCCCACTCCCTTCACCTCTCCCTTCGTCCCTCAATTTATAAACAGATGTATATAAATAAATACATATATAAAGGTATATACAATAAAAAACAAGACCAACTTTACTAACAATAACAGTGGACCAACAAGGAATTCTTAAATTGCTTAATGAGATCAAACCCAACAAATCCCCGGAACCCGAAAATATACCAGCTAGGGTGATAAAACATTTAGCTCCAAACATTGCCCAGTACCTTGAATTTATATTTTAAAAATCCCTCACAGAGTGGAAAGTACCTAAGATTTGGAAAACTGCGCAAATAACGCCTATTTTTAAAAGTGGTGACAGGGAGGATCCCAGTAATTACAGACCTATATCTCTCACTTCTATCTGTTGCAAAATCTTAGAGCACATAATTGCCAGTTCAATAATGAGACACCTGGACAATATTAACTTTTTAAGTGACAATCAACACGGATTCATGAAAACCCGCTCCTGCGAAACCCAATTAGGATTATTTACACATTATTTACTTTTATCGGGTGAGAGAGGTAGGCAAGTGGATGCGATCTTCTTAGATTTTCAAAAGGCATTTGATAAGGTTCCACATGGTAAACTCATTCATAAACTAAAGGTCGCGGGCATAAACAAGGGCGCCATAAATTGTGTTAAGGATTTTCTTTCAGAGCGGGAACAGAGGGTAGTCCTTGATGGCGCTAGTTCCGACAGCGTTCGAGTCACGTCGGAGGTACCTCAGGGAAGTGTAATCGGGCCGTTGCTTTTCTTGATTTTTGTTAACGATTTGAACCGCGAAGTGAAAAGTAAAATTAGGATGTTCGCGGATGACACGGTGATCTATCGGGAGATATCTGGGGATGAGGATCGTTTTATTTTAGAGCAGGATTTAGATTACATTACTAAATGGTGTTCTAACTGGGTATTGACTCTAAATTATAATAAATGTTCAGTGGTAAATTTCTTTAAAAGATCAACGGGATTTGCTTACAAATTAGCTGGAGGTCACCTAGCAGTAGTTGATACAGTAAAATACCTAGGTGTCACATTCACTAAAGACAACTTGGGGGACTCACATACGTAAAGTCTACGGTAAAGCATATAAAAAATAGGGAATTATTAGACGCATTGCCGGTAAAAGTGACTCGAAGGTCAAGGAACGTTGTTACCACGCTCTTGTAAGGCCTCATTTAGAATACGCATGCAGCGTGTGGAATCCGAGTGAAAAAGGCCTCATTCGGGAAATAAAAAATGTTCAACGCCGGGCAGCCCGTTTTGTAAAATATTCTTACGATAAAACGAAAAGCGTCACCGAAATGCTCATGGATTTGGGGTGGGAATCATTGGCTGAGAGACGATTCAATGCAAGATTGAAATTATTAAATAAATTTAGATCCGCATGTTTCAGCACCGAGGTCTCGCAAATTATTCGTACTCCTACATACATTGGTCGCTTGGATCATGCATATAAAATTCGGGAAATAGATGCCAGAACTAGCCGACTCAAGGACTCCTTCTTCCCACGGACAATACGGGATAGCAACTGCAGGGTTATAGATAGCAAAAATTCCACTTGCCACCCTCAGCGTCTAAAAAATAATTAGGTCTGCTTAAATGCATGCTCCTCCACTAACCTTATGTGTTTTGTTATAATAACCAATTCTTTCCGAATGGCCTCATTCGTGTTCTGTTCACCTGTTTGTAAGTCTCCCTTTCAATCCCTCGTCCCTCTCCGCGGGGGGAAATTCCTGCTACCCGCAACGTTTGGTCTGCCTTTTAGAGTCTCCTCGGGGGGTAGAGTGTTTCGTGGTGCATTTTCATGTGGTAGTGATGTTTCAATTTCTTGCTTGTTGTGTCCTGGCTTGCGTGTTGTAGGATGGCTTTCGTGCTGCATCCTAGGGTGCAGTTTTTTGTTTGTTTGCGGTATATGTGTTTGCATGAGTGTCGGATAAAGGGATTGTTGCATGAGTGTGTACGCTGCTGTGGGTGTAATTTTCCACGTTGTTGTTTTGCATGTGGTATTGTTCATTTTTACGGTTGTTGACCTAACACCCCCCGCCACTCACCCTTGTGGCGGCTTGTGGGGTATTATGTTGATGTAGATGTAGAACTTACAAACTCGGGGGTGTTTGGATGTTCGCCCTGGATGAAGTAAAGTACTTGGGGGTCACCATTTTATCGGATCTTTCTCGGGATAAACATTTTAGGAGGGAATCAAGATGGTGCGGTGGCTATCCTAATGGTTTCCCACCCCCAGAGGAGGGCCCGGGTTCAAATCCCGGCGTTGCTGAATATTTTTCAGTGGTGTTTCTACTTGAGGTATGTGAAGAGCACTTTGAGTGAGTTCGACGTCCGCCGGATGGGACGTTAAGCTACGGACCCCTTGGCGCATTTCGTAAAGAGTAGGCTAATGCCGACGCCGGGTTTCTCTCCACCCTTCACCCTTTCCTGTCCATTCCCTATGGCGCAAATGACCTCAGCTGTCGGTCGCTTCCCCTAAATACTACTAGTACTACTTTTTTGGGGGGGGGCGCTAAAAAAAACCGGCATTCGTCAAACGTATAATCGGAAGGTGTAGGAATGGAAAGGTGAAGGAAATGTGCAATTTATCTTTAGTTAGACTCTCAAATTGAGTATGCGGCATTTCAAAAGCATTTAATATAGAATTGAATAGAGTTCAGAGAAAGGCCGCCAGGTTCCGGGAAATTCTTACCAAATGACACAAAGCGTCACACAATTGATAAAGAATCAGAGCCTTTAGATGCGCGACGACTCAGGGCTACATTAAACTTATTATAAAGATATAGCGTGTGGTTTTGCATCCGACATTGAAGATGTAATTAAGCTCTTAATTTATTTGGCAGGATCGACAATTGTCACAAAATTAAAGAGTTTAGACTGTCGTAATGATAGATTTAAGTATTCGTTTTTCTCGCGCACTATTCGTGGCAACAATAAAAGGGGGAACACCTAAGAAAATAATAGATACGCGCATTCGAAAACACGGGTTTACAAGATTAAATTCCCACAAAACCCTATCTAAGTCTGGCGTCCTCGCACTCCGCCCCGCCGTGCGCCCTTGCGCCAAGTGTGGTGTAGGGGAATGTACTCGTTTATAAAGCCTATTGTATTCGTGAAGGATTCGGATGCCATTTACATTTGAATTCCTTTCAGTATTTCTTCCACCCTCTTCTCAAAGGGCTGCACTATCTACGCTGATCCACTCAACTCAAAGACCTGGTTTCTAATCCGCATCACACTGTGCTCCAAATTATGCCATACTAATCTTTTATTTAGTGTTTTTCTTTAGTATAACTGCCATTGATTTCCTTTCTTTTGTAAATGGGTTCTTCGAAAACGACATTTCTCTCCGAATGCTCTCACTATTATGGTCATTTTCTTCTACCCGGCACAAATATTTTAACTCCTCTACCTGCTGTAGTCTATAGTATTCCTTCCTACTTAATCATTGCTTTCCTACTTTTTTGAGAATCTCATTAGTTTCTATTGCGTATGGTTTATCTTCACCCCTTACTTTGATCATTGATTGCCGCAGAAGCACTCAACAATGACTGTACACAGTCTGTTGAAAAAAGATGAGAGTGGTCCTTTTATCCGTGAACTGCTCGCCGGAACACAACCACAGGGATGCTGCCTTAAAGCGGCGTCCGTGACCAGTAACACTTCGCCTTACCTTGGGGAGAGGGACGGAGGCGGGACGATACAAGGGCAAGTGTGGGTCATCGGCGCAGGCCTCTTTCACGTCTATGCCTCCTATTATATGTAGTTGACTGCGGTGGTATGTACGGCGTGAGGAGACTTTTTAAAAATTGTTTCCACCGACGGAAAAATTTATTTAGTTTTCTTTTGGAAAAACCCACCACTACTTGGGGGAAAAGAGTAACACACGCAGCCTTCGAAGTCGCGGGTTGGACTCTCGTTCACTCGCAGTGAGGATCTCGGCTCTGCGTTTGTCTAAATCTGGTCGCCGACAGTCGCGTTTGCACCGCAGTAGTCGGGCGTGTGCAGTCGCTGGATTGTCCTTAGTTGGAGAGAGGGTCTTTCCAGGGTCATGGCTCCTCGTGTCGAATGCGGGCGACACCGGTGAGTGGGCTTGGAGCGACCGCGGAAGGAAGTTCCCGCTCCCTCCCTCTCAATTTTCCCTCGAGGCAATTGGGGTGGGCGTTGCGACGGCTTCCTTTGATTCCGGGTAAAAGTTGCCACCGGGTTGCTGCCGTAATTTCCCTGCCTGTCCCGTATTCCCCAGAGCTTCAGTTTCCGCTCGGGTTGATGAATGCCTTCTGTGTCTTCATCCCCCTTCTACGGCGGAGTAAGTTAACCTGGCCCCTCTTGAAGGTCACACCGCAAGCAAGTCGTCATAAGGCCCATCTCATATGTTACCTGCTCTCCGCCGTTATGCCTGCGTTAGTTCTCTCGTGAAATCGACTGATAAATATTGTAGCTGGGTCATTGACTAAGGGCCTGGGGAGTATGGGAAATCAGTGGTCGGGCAAGAGAGCATAATAAATATGGCAGAATAAATGCGATTGTTGAATTAATTATCATAAATATTGCATAATATTCGAAATAAATTCTTTGCCGATGGCATAAGTAGCAAGGAAAAAATTAAATCCATAATTATTCCGAAAAATATTTACTGGAATTGGTTATATTTTCCATATGTCAGTAACAACTCATCTCATTACTCTAACTTTCGGGGTTTTGGTTGTTTAATAAGAATTTTTGAACCAGCAGATATCAGAGATTTCATTTTACAAAGTAGAAACCAATTTAAGTTGATTTTTTGGTGTATGTATTTGCTGTTTAGAATATGTTCCTTCGATGGAAAATGCACTTCATTGCATTTATCCTCGGAACAGGTTAGAGGTTACATCAATAAATAGAATTAAGGAAAGTGCTTCCTTAATTTATGGTTTCTGAAAGATTTGACGTTAAATATTCACATTGTGAAGCCCTAATTGTGGAATGTTGTAGTAGTATTTTAGGGGAGGCGACCGACAGCTGAGGTCATTTGCGCCATTAGAGATGGACAGGAAAGAACGAAGGGTGGAGAGAAACCCGGCGTCGGCATTAGCCTACTCTTTACGAAAGGCGCCAAGGGGTCCGCAGCTTAACGTCCCATCCGACGGACGGCGTACTCACTCAAAGTGCCCTCCACAAAGCACCTCAAGTAGGGATCGAGATACCACTGAAAAATATGTCGTCTCCAGGATTCGATCACGATCCCTCTTGGTGGGAATCCAGTAAGTTAGCCATTTTGGAATGTTGCTCAATAGTTAATTATGCTTCCATCTGTATGCTTAGAGTTCACTCTTAAAACAATTTGTTACTACTTGTTGTTTATTGAGAATCATATTTATTCCGTGAATTTCGTCAAGTAGTTTTGGAATAGATGTAATAAACCTGAGCCATTATTTAAATGAAAAGATCTTTAAAAGAAACATAAACGGTGACCATTCATCAGGCAGAACTTGTTACAGGTTCTAAGCGGGAAACATTGTAAACCAGGGCAACGTAATTGGGAAAGACACCTTGTTGGCGTGGTGTCACGGAATATAATTAGGGAATTGAGAAAATAGGGGTTATACTTTTATTAATTTTTTGAGTGCAAGTAAATCTTTTATTTGTACTAATATATAAGATACAATGTTGGAAGTATGTGTTTCTAATGCAGGAAATATTTCTTATCCATTAATACCACGATCTTTCTAATTTAAAATATTCTCTACGGGTTCAAAGTGTTCATTGTAAATCTTTCATGTTTTTAAACGCGGAACGTAAGACTTAAATAAAGTTAACAGATTAAGTCGTCATGTCAGTTTTTATTGTGTTAGTGTTATTTCAATGCTGATCCATATTTAAATTTGAAACAGAAATGCTGATTGGTAGAAATAGTACTCTCAAAGCGTTCACCAGACGCTGAGTTCAGAAAACCACGGCGTCCGAATATGCCTGGATTTGATCAGATTCTTGACACTTTTAACATTTTAATGCAACAATTTCAGAGCGTAAAAATCATTCGCCTTGACTGGGACTCGAACCCAGATCCCTCAATATCCGGTCGAGTGCTTTAGCCACTTAAGCTACCGAGGCGTCCTCTTAAACTCTGAAATTTTGAAACTTTTAACATTCCCTCCGATTCATTCAATACGAATAATTTTCCGGTGCCATTTGTTCTGGGATCTCCCTCTGTATTCGTCACGTGCCGCCCACATTCGACTTGCCCCCTCGGCCCTCCTCTAGAGGGGGGTTCCCGAGGGAGGCACGAACGAATATAGGGCATTCTTTATTGCGGGGGATGGAATGAACAACCTGCAGGGCGTCTTTTAGGTGGGTCTATTTCAACGAGTTAGTACGTAAAGTGATTACAGTTTACACTCTATACTTGATAGTGATTTTTCTATTTTAGGTATTTGAAAGTAGTTTTGAACATAAATCCTATGGTTTAGAATAGAGTCTGGGTTGCTACAGGTGGACTTTATCAAAATCATAGGAATAAACGGTTCAACAGCTACATTAATGGTAAAAATAAGGGTAAATTATAAATTTAGTTTACCATGCGCTTTCGGTACCTGCGTGGTACTAATTTTTGAAACGCGTGAACACGATCATGGGTACTCTCTTTCACACAGTTTGAATGTGGAAGCTGTTGCCTGCGCGGAATTTAGCCATTTCTACATCTACAATTGCATAATACCCCCCACGAGCCGTCGTTAGGATGTGTGGCAGAGGGTGGTAGGCCACGAGCCATAAAGGATTCACACCATTCGCGTAACCACAGCAGGGCGGGAAGGGGGGGGGCGGCGCCGAGTGCTGGGTAGCAAAAGAGCCCCTCCGTCTTACCTCGCGTAAACTTGGAGCACTTTGGGCACTCATCCACCTGCTGTCCCCACGTAATAATTCTTTGAATACGCCCCTGAAGGAGACTGATGAATATTATGGATAGCGGGGAGTTAGATAAATGAATTGTCATTACGTCAGAAAACGTTCTCTCAGGATTGAATCTGCGAATACAGTACTTTGGAGGGAGCCTGCTTCCATTAATTCAATTAAAAGTTGTCAAACACGTATCGTCCGTATTTCCAAGGTCTTATCCACTGTGGAGTTAATGAAGAAGAGTGATTAGTTTTATGAGCTGCATTCATGTAATGCATGTTTCTTCGTGTCTGCATTACCCTGATTTGCGTCTCCTAAATACCCGAGACTTGGTTAATTACTCTTTATAATCACATGAATTTTTTCTTCATTTCCGTCCACTAAATTGGGGGAAGTTGTGTATGATTGTCGAATGTTTTTTTTCAAACAGAGAATAGGGAATGCATTGCGGCGTAATGTATTCACAAACATTTTCATATTACCCACACGTTTTCCGTATTTATACAATTCTCCTGACATTTGGAGCGATTGTAACATACACATTTTTTCCTTGAGGGAGCTATGCTGAATTTTCCGAGGCGGTGTGAATAAGGGGGACATAATTATAAAAATACTCAATCAATGCCAACCAATTCTCTGCGGTCCATGAATATTACGGTAAAGCAATAGCAGCGAGATCAACGTATAAGGTTTATCAAGATTAATCGTCTGCAAACCTAACTTTTAATCTCCATTCCCGCGCGGAATGGGTGCTCAGTTTATCCCTCTTTCACAGCGTCATCATTCAAAGCAATACTGCGTCCCTGCCGGCCCTGCCTCGTGTGTTCTTTGCCCCCTTCCGTCTCCTGGGAGTTGCCTACTCCCCCCCAACACCCGCCGCAACCTGAAAACCCTCCCACAAGCTGCTCGCATAGCTCCTCTCAAGCCCCTCCCTCCCTGCCACATATCTGTTCCCAAGTTTTCAAGTAGGAAAATAGCTGGGTCTCCCCTCCGTCCCCTTTCTTAAAATTGAGATCAATGCGATTCTCTGGAATGCAAGTATTCCGGCTTATTCATATTTTGAACGAGTAAACTCTGATCAGAAGCAAGAAATGTCGGATTCGACGAAGCCACGGGGAACGATGCGGTCCACGAGTGGATGGAGTAATTATTTATTTATTTATTCAGTATTAGTCCGAAAACAGCACATTTAGGCCTTTACATCGAACTATAACAACGATAACAATGGTTACATTTTACAAACACCCAAGCCCTAGATGGAGGGAAACTCACCCAGGCGGGAATCGAACCCGCGACCCTTGAAATGGCAGACGAGGACGTTACCCCGCCGCCTCCAAATATATGCTAAATATGTAGTATCAAAGCTGTATATATACCAAAGCTGATCCCAACTATGGCATTCTTCAGAGGAGCCCATAAATACCGGGAAAGCCCCACTTTTAAATGAGAGAGACCATTATTTTACAAATGCGCACAGAGAATTTGAGTTCAGGGAAGTAACATTTAGTCACGTTTATAAAATAATACACGATTATCATAGCAGAATACTCGTAAATTAGAAGAATTGAAATGTTTTTCTAATTTTTCACCTCAAAATACCGCAATCGAAACAATAGCAATGATTTAGCAACCGTAATAAATTTTCTATTAATTTAAAAAAGAACTCGGATGGATACGGTTCCTATCAGATGATTTCAATTAATATTGCGTATCACAAATCCGAAGAACTAATAACTTATCAGTTCTGGAAAGGATTTTCATTCCAAGGAATGATATCGCTGTGACATATTAAGGAATTTTCACGCTATTTTCCACGAAATAAGCTAAATATTTTTCCCGCTTATTGACACGAATGAATTGAAATAATTCAGTTTTCTATCAGATATACACATAATAGCATAAACGTGCGAGTTAACAGAAATCATCACGATCTTGAAAGGACATCCATTCGTTTTCTACATCTTTTGATCATTAACATAATGACAAGCATTAACTTTCAATTGGCAATGACCGGAAAAAGACAAATATTTAACCTAGAAAAAGTGCTCCAAGCGAATTCATTACATTTAATTTTATTCAGTTGTTATTAAATCGTGATTTAAACAATAATTCTCTTCTAGAGCGATTGCTCAACATGATTTTATCCACGCAGATGTATCTTCAAATCCTGTGTTAAACAGTCTATATTTGGAATAACTCAATGGTTTTTAAGAGTAGATATAATTCGTTTCCTAAGCGCACACTCCGCGACTGCATTTTCCATTTCATCCGGATGGTTACGGGCAACCTTTAAAACCATCGATTAATGAATCGATGGCCAGTTTGGTGTTCTAACCTGGAAAATGAAGTTTCCAAGTGCCCAATCTATTGAGCCGGTAGTGCGTAGGTAAAAACTGAACACTTGCATCACTGGCAATATCTTCTATAACGATTTAGGTAGTAATGGCGTCAGGGGTCCTCGTGTTGAGGACGTGATTGGGCCGTTGAACGAGCCGCATGGAAGGGAAAATTTGGGGGAACGATGGGTATCCATAAAAGCCAGGACATTGGTTTATGGATGGGGGAATGAGATCTGAGTTTAAGTGCCGACGAAGGTTTTAAGTTGCTCATAAAAAGGAGAGGGGGACTTGGTCGGATGTTTCCGGTGGGGGAGGGCGCCTTTTCGCCCGGAATGCCAAGTGGGGAAACATTCTTCACAGCCGTAGCTGGAAAATCAGCCATTTTATAGGCGTCAAATAAAAATTTTAACGTATCCGGCATAAAATTTCTTCCAAGGGACGTGGCTGACCCACACACCCCCAGGACCAAACAAATTCTCGCAGCCTCCTGACGGCTCGGTAAGCCGACGAATCTGCAGATTTCTATAAACGGTAAATGTTTTATGAACTGAGTGAATGAACTAAAAATGGCGGAGGCTATAACTTGTATGGCCATGTGATTGTAGAGTTTCCACTCTTTGCTTTTCAATTCTAATTTCCACGTTAACGGAGAGATTTGCACTAAATTTGTATGTGCATGTGTATGTTGGTTGATGGTTTATGTATGTATTTGCATGCGTTTATTCTCTTTTGCGGGTTGTGACCTAACACTCCCCGCCACGTGCTCTTGCCACGTGCTCATACTCGCTGACACGCTCCACTCTGCTCCCTTGCTCATCCGTCCGTAAACACATTCGGGAGGACGAGTTTAGCGCGCATCTTTCGCGTCGCCAAATTTTCAGTGATGTAAACGGTGTGTGCACTGCCACTGTCTTGTCAATGCCAATAATACGATCTACAATCATGTGCACACTTAACAACCGACGGTCTGAATTCAGCACTTAATGCACACACGTCAGCAAAAAATTGTTACCGATACTTTTTATACAAACCATGAATAGCGTTTGAAAATAATTTGTTTAACTTCCATCACCATCAAAGGAGAAATTAACCCAAATTTTGGTACTCATGATGAATAACGTCAAAATAAAACAATGTGATTTCAAGTAGAAAATGAACTTCAAGGCAACCTAGGTTGCATTTTCCTGACGATGATCCATTACACGGCAGTGAAACATTGGTCGCTTGGATACTTATTTTATGCGTGGAATCACAAAGTTTTATATTGGCGTAAATTGACATGGAACAATTACGCAAAGTTACGCCTGAAGCGATCAACTATATTGGTACTCATATTGAAGGTTCCGGAGCTCAATTTGATCTAAGACATTGGAGACTCATTCATTAATCCGTGGGCGGATGAGAGTTTCATTCCGCCCACGACTCCTAATTACATTCGGACACTTGTGGAATTCTAGTTTGGATACGTTTGTCCAAGGCCATCTCAAGGGATTGGAACCAGCGACTCTCCAACCAGTGGGCGAATGACCCAGACACTAGGCTATCATGAAACCTAGTGTTCACAACAAATATTCATCCCGTGAATGAGGCGGAAGAAGATTGAAGTGGTAGAGCGCTTCACCCTCCAATCGGGAGTTGCAGTTGTGTTTTGAGTCCGCAAAAGTACGCATCGCGAGGGATGAAAGCACGATAGTAGTACATAACTGGACGACTTCTCGCCCGTGGCAGATGGTGCACGTAATCTTACGACGAATCCCTCCGTCGGAGTTTGCTCAGCAAGACACGCTCTGCTGTTTGGACTCTTCCGACACCCGAGCGTTAGTTCGGAATTGGCATTCAAGGAGGCGCACCAGTCAAAGCGTAGCAAAAACTTTTCCCGGGGTAACAATGGACTCCCAAGTGCCTTTGGGGGATATGTGTAGATCGAGCGCAAGAGAAATGGCGGTCGTGGATCATCAAGTCGTTTGTCCCGTGCAGAAATATATAAATATTCCACCTACGGGACGTACTCTTTCCAAATCCAAGGATCCTTGAAGGGAAGAGGGGCCCGAACTATGGGACGGCGCCCCCTGCGCACTCCCCTCGCCCCCCCCCTTCTCCCATAGCTTTCACCATTCGTCGGTCGGGGCGACGGCGTCCACTCGGCACCCCACTGGTGGCTGGGGATCGGTGCGGCCCGGAATCCAGTGTCACCAGTCTGCTAGCGCCTCGAGTTGGACCAGTCGCGGCGGTTTCTTTCCTACTCTTGCACCAAAAATCAACACAATATTCACGAAAATTCTTATTCAAGCTTCTGTAGGGTTACTTCATTCTCTTGTACGAGGGTCATCCGGAAAGTAGTACCCGTTCGTGAAATAAAGACACAAAAGTAAATATTAACAAACATAAAAAATTTTATTTGAAAGAGGATACTTTAAACTACTTCTCAACATAATCTCCAAGCAAATTAAGGCATTTGTCATAACGTGTGACAAGTTTCTGTATTCCTGCTGCATAGTCCTTCGCCGCCAGCTCATTGAGATACGCGAGGGACCCATCTTGCACAAATTTTTGCATAATGCAGATGGTGTTTAACAATTTCATGAACAATTGTTCGAGAAACATTGGGAAAATGCTCACAGATGTCATCAATTGTGACGCGCCGATCGTTCCTCACGAATTCGTCAACTGAGCTCACCAGTTGGTCTGTAATGACAGACGGTCTCTCCGAACGCTCATCGTCGTGTGTGTTCCCCCTCCCCATGTTGAAGTTGCGACACCACCGCCGAACAGACGACTCGTCCATTACATTGTCTCCATACACCTCCTTTAATTGGCGATGAATATCACATGGGCGAACGTTTCTTGCATTGAGGAATTTAATCACTGCCCTCACTTCACAACTGGCGGCGTTCTCAATTTTTTTAAACATTGTAAACAATCACAGAAACAACACAGGCAATGCTAGCGTCACGCAACTTGGCTCAGAGAAGGCAGACAAGCCACTGAAGCTATCTGACCTCGTCCAGCGGCTACTCGCGTCGTCAGCACTTCATGCGGCACGAACGGGTACTACTTTCCGGATGACCCTCGTATGAACTATTCGGGGATTTTTAATGACCCGAGTATAAAATTAAGATCGATCAGGTTCATTTGAGATACACTTTACTTAATTAATACAAACTTTAAAAAACCCGGGCTCCTGTATATGACAGAGGGGAACAGTTGAATTATGAAATCGTTTGTTTGTAGTGCACTAACATTATTTATTAAAGTGGTCAATATTCATCGAATTACAAAAAAATACCTCGTGGAGAATTTTCTCAGATAATAATACGAAACTTCACCTGAGGGGAAAAACAACATTTCGAGAGGCACGTGCGTATCAAAAGAATACGAAACATATAAAATATGTGCTGTGGTATGATTCCTCATTTGATGCTTAGGAATATAATATCAGTTGTATGCCCCGAGAGAGTTACTTTCGCTTTGTATTATTTACCTTGGTGCTATTTTGACTTACATACCAGTTTAACTTGGAGAGATGTATAGCCATTTAAAAATATTTAATCACTTTTGAAGTGGCATAATAGCAATTATAGATTTGAGAAAATGCAATTTCGAACGGAATGTTACGCCTCCTAAAACATTTATCATTTATGTTTGGCTTTAAATAATTTTATGTTGTATCAAAAGAAATCACGTCGGATCAGGCGTCACTTTACCCTTTGCCTTATGACTGTTTCCGTGGAGAATGCTCTTAATTTTTCACCGTCACGAAGTTTTCCATCTGTAAACCTTAGAGTTATCGGAAATTGAGGTAGTTTACTTATCTTTATTAAGCCGCTCAATCAGCATTCGACCACTTGCTTAGGGTACGGAGCGGACTGTTGTGACACACATTTTAGATGCCTATGAGTGAGTCCGCAGACGACTTACCTCACACCTTGACAAACTGCACCGGTGGACACGGACCTGGAAAATACGAATCAATTCTGACAAAAGCACACATACTACCTTGATCAAAAATTTCCCGGAATTTATTCAGAAAATTAAAAATACAAGTTTATTCATCTAAATCTATATTGTCCCCTTCAAAGTAATCCCCATCGACTGCAACACACTTATGCCAGCGCTTGATCCAATCCTCGAAACATTTTTTATATTCGGTTTTCGGTATGTCCATCAGTGCTTCCTGCGATTTTTCCATTACTTCCTCTCGGCTGCTAAAACGCGTTCCCTGTAATGGTTTTTTAACTCGATTGAACAGAAAGAAGTCACAGGGAGCCAAATCAGGTGAATTCGGTGGCTGTTGGATGGTATTTGTTGCATTTTTCGTCAAAAAATTACGAATAATGATAGCACTGTGCGACGGTGCGTTATCATGGTGCAAAATCCACGAGTTTTCTGCCCACATTTCTGGTCTCTTTCGGCGAATTGCTTCACGCAAACGTCTCATAACGCCCAAATAATACTCAATAATAATTTACTGTCTGGCCTTCTGGCAAAAATTCATGATGCACTACACCGTTGTAATCCATGAAAACCGTCAGCATTGCCTTCTTTTTTGACTGAAAACGACGTGGTTTTTTTGGTCTCGGCTCATTTGGTGAACGCCATTCACTTGCCTGATGTCTGGATTGCGTGTCGTACTCATAAACCCACGTCTCGTCTCCAGTAATGATCCTTTTGATGAATGTGGGATCGGATTCAGCCTCGCAAATCATGTCTTTTGCGACGTCAACACAGTCTCTTTTTTGCATGAAATTGAGGTCTTTTGGCATGCTACACGACGGAAACCCAAATCATTAACCACAATGACTTGGGCGGATCCATAGGCAATGTTCAAGTCCTCCGCTATTTCTCTGATGGTTAATTTGCGGTTATTGACCAACATTTCTTTTACTTTATCAATTTTTTCACCGACTTTCAATGTCGATGGTCTGCCACTGCGTTCATCATCTTCGATTGACTCACGACCACTTCTGAACCGCTCGTGCCACTGGTAAACGACCGTTTTTTTTAGAGAATCGTTGCCGAAACACTTTTCCAACATTTCCAACGTCCGTGCGCCACTAAATCCGTTTTTTACGCAAAATTTAATACAAGTTCGTTGTTGCAAATTTAAATCCATTTCTGAAATTGTAAAAAATCGCCAACACACACAGAGATAGATGTACTCTTGGCTACGTAACTTTTGCAAATGTCAAGTTATGGCACTAAGATTTAAAGGGAATATCAACAACAGATGTACCAATTTAACAAAAAAAAACAGAACTCAAATCGGAACGATGGGAGCGCCACACGGTGGTTATTCCGGGAACTTTTTGATCAAGGTAGTATTTATTTTCCCACGGACGAAAACGAACACCCCACGTTCCTCTTTTCTTCCACCAACACATTATACCGAGGGCTTCTTCGCACCGATTTCTTGGTGTCATTCTAGACAACCAGCTCACTTTTCAGCCGCACCTCGACTTTTGCCGTCAGAAGGCAATGGTCGCAATGAGACGCCTCGGCTGCCTTTCCTCCGTGATTTCTCCCCTGGGTCACCCCGACAGGATGCGACTTTACAGGTCGATCATTCGCCCGCAGTATCCGTACGCTTGTCCCGTGTTTGCCATCCGGAAAACGCTCTGGCGTCACCTTGAAACCATCCAAAACAAGGCTGTTCGGTCGTTACTCCAAGTGAGTCGTTTCACTAGGATGGCCGACGTGCGAGCGGCGCATAAACTCCCATCCGTCGCGGAATTTATTCGCTCGCAAGTCGCGTCTTTCAAATCCCGCCTCGCACCGTCTGGAAATCCGCTGCTACAAACCATCTGGGACTATGATCCCGGAGAGAAACACACTTATACACTGCCTAAAGATATTACTCGCCTATGAGTCTTTACTATGTCTTTTAATGTTAAATTTTCTTCGTAGTATTAATCCACTTCACGGCCGGACGGATCTTTTCCTCCGTCCTCTAAGTTATTTTAGCATCACTTTATCCGCTTCACGGTCTTGCTGTCACCCTCTTCCTCTCGCCCAATTGTAATTTCCCGCTGTGGGAAATGGGAACTCCTCACCTACGTTTCCTCTTTGATCCACTCCATGCTCAGAGTGCGCCGGTGGGCAGTTAGTGCTGTTAGTGACGTTATTTGTACTTGTTTGAAAAAAGCCGTTCTCTAGTTTTCCTATTATTAAGTAATTTGATTCCTTGTTTTAACTTTCTCCTCGCAAACCACACTTCCACTTCAGCTATGTTTATTTCTTTCAATGCCATGCGTTTCTTATGTTCAATGACCGGTAAAGGTAAGATTTCACTCACCGGGACGGTTTATACTTGCCCGTTGGGGTAGCCAATGAACCTTTCGGTTGACGTCGACTGACCGACCTATGCAAACCACCGCCGCTGAGTTCCTGCCTCCGAGAGATTGAAGCAAATCCCTCATCGAAGACTAATAATGAGTGAGGGGGGTTATACGTGCACACTCCGTTCTAATAAAACTAATATCCGTTCTCTTAGAAACCTTATCAAATATAATATATTAGACTCCGAGGTCTCCGAGGACATTTCAGGGTCGATATTTTCGAAAGAGGGCAACCGGATTGCAATATGCCAACATTTAAAGTTACTAACTGGATGGAGAGAATAATCGTTTATTGCTGCCTGGTCAGGATCATCTCAGTTCAATGGAAAATGACATCGGATGGAAAGTCAAAGAGAGTATTGGTCACTTTGGTCAATCAATTCTAGGATTGAAAACATATGAAGAAAAGGCACAATTCAGTGACAATCTAACAAATAGTGAGGCCTCAAAACTTTGCTTGTGAGACTTGAAACATTTTCGGTTTAACTTCTAGGGGAATAAAATATATTCCCCTAGATATCAGAATATACCAGAAGGCTGGAGCATGGAAAGGCTGAAAAGGATAAGTGAAAGGAAATCGGTTGAACAACCTGCAGAGTGATGAGAAGGCGAAATTAAAGAAAAGAAGTCGATGTTAATATATAAACTCTGAGAGGAAATCCTAAGTCATAGTTTCACTGGAACTGTCAAAATAAATTATTTTTTATAATGAAATTGCCAGAAAGAATACAATAAATTTAAATAATACCCATGGTACTTGATTCAGATTCTATTTTAAAATATTATGGGGCAATTTGACATGCTGAGAAAATATGAAAATGTAGTTATAAACGGTGCCTGGAGAGTGATCACTTCAATTTTTGTGTTTCTTATGTTTTGACGTATTAATTAATTCTTGGCGTTACTTATGAGGAACACCTTTTATAAGCGGTACTTGTTTTTGAGTACTTTAGGTAATGCTTGAATTTTTTAGTAATTAGTCACTAATTCAAGCAGTAATAATTACATTTTCCGAGTAACATTTTGAGTTTTATAAAATACCCCCGAATAAAACCGAAGGTTGGTTTGAAAGGGGAGGGTAGAACTCTCCTAATATTATGCCCTATTAGACTCGTGAAATCCACACATAATCAGAGTAATAAGGGAGTGGGACCAGTTTCTTTTCCTGTGCCGCGTGCATTTCTGAGACCTGTTTCCTGAAAATCTCACAGCTTAGGTAAAGATTAAGGTGATCAGAGACGTAATCCCGAAGTCTAACGAGGGCCCTCGGGCGAGTGGTCCAGCACTCTAACCACTGGACTTCCACTCTCCCTTGAATTGAACATAAACCTAATAGTATGTATACAGTGCATTTGTTTCAAAATTTGCAGCATATTATTATTTTAAAAGAGCGTTTAGTTAAATTTGCAGGGGTGGCAAATTTTGTCTAGAAAAACTGCCCCGTAATTATGCGTGATTATTATATTTTTAGCCCTTTGAAATTTAAGAAAGTATTCATCTTTCCTGGCGTTAATTAAAAAGAAAAATACAGAAAATTAAGTTAATGATAAAATTTAATGAGATAAAATAGTGTGATAAGGAATGTACCCAAAGTCGTATCGAAAATTTCAACGGAAAGCAAAGGAAAAGTTGCAAAGTTCGAAATAAGTCAAAGTGCTCGTCCATGTCTCCGCTTTTCTAAGATCCGACGCCACACCAGGTCTTTATTTAGGTCTCTCTGTAAATGCGCAGCATTAGTTCTAGTCAAACAGTAAACTCAACATTCTCTCAACCTCTAGAACATCTCTTAGATCTTAGAACTCCCCTCTTTCATATTTAAAATGAGCGATACTCTGCGCATCTTAAATCCCTCTCCAAGTTTCCTGTCAAGAGTAGCAGTCAATAAAAGTTAATTGTGAATTCTGCTAGAAGAAAAAACGACAAACATATTCCATCGTAATTTAATTAAATTATACTTAGATCCAATTTTATATAATTTTGTAATAATAAATCGCAATATTGTAACTTTACACATTTCAAATTAATTAATACGTGTGATACGTTTAAGAACATTTACATTAACCAGTAATACCTTTTTCTCGAAAAACAATTATGAGCGATTAAATTTGCAAAAATATCGTTTATGTGTAAACATTTAATTTTTGTGTATTATATTTCAATCAAATTTTTGTGAAATATTTATCGTTGACATTAGGTTTGAGAGAGTAATCCTGTTTTTGCGGGACAGGATCACTGAGTATGGATGAAGTAATTGATAAGGCTTGAGGATTGTCTAAGCGATGCATATTATTGCAATTTTTCCTACATAAAATCAGTCAACATATATCATTGCTAAACATTGTTTTCATCTTGAAATTACGCTGCAAGCCACGGAAATAATACAAGTACATGTAATACCTGTATAAATTGCCATCTTAGGAGCAGAAGACAGTTGGACGATGTCTAGAGTAGTTAAGAGTTTGTCTCTAGGTCACTTCTCGTCGAGGAAGTTGTGAGAATTTGCCAACAAGATCCTTTATTAGATTTAAAATAACCCTAAACGTTTACAAAAGCAACGTTGTTCATGGTGTGTTTACCTTTTCTATATAATTTATTGTGGTAGGCGTTTTGATGCAATACACCGTAGGGAAGGGGTGGCGAACCTTTTGGCGGTTGAGTGCCAACATTTATGCACGTAATAAGCGTATACTTTCGACTCCTTCAGGTTTGCACACGAGTCCACCCACCGTGGAATCACTCGTAACATCGTACCTACTCTGCATGCCAAAATAATAGCTCTGCATGCCGATTTGGGCACGCATGTGCCAGGGGTTTACCACCCTCGCCCTTGGTCATTCCTTTGGCCAATCAAACTTAAAATATGTGGTGGGATTTATTGTAATTCTCCGTTGTGTTTATCATAATTTTCCTCATTCTATTTTTATCATCCCATGCGAGTAATTCAAAGCTATATCTCTTGATTTGATATATTTCCTTTATTCATTTAACGGGGAAAACTTGTTCATCGTGTGGCCCCAGGAGTGTTATGCCGCTATCTAAGTGCAGCTTCATCAACATTTGGAATGTTAAATTATGGAAAGCATTTCTCGGAGTTGACCTATTTACACAAAAGACAGTTGTTTTGCTCATACCTAAATGTGCTCTGATGTTACATGTCAATGGAAAAACCCCGTTTGTCTTAGTTACTGGATACTTTAATATATCAATTTTATGTATCTTCTCGTTATTTGATTAAGATAAATTATTCACGGAGAGAGAAATGAGAAACAGTTCTGATATAAGGCGTCAGAATTGAATGCAGATTGGAGGTACAATGCATGCCCAAAATACTTTGGTGTTGTTGAAAGAAATATCTTACCAAAGAATTTACACCACTCCTCAACGTATACTATATTTCAAAACAATTTAACCCCTCTCTAAAAGTGATTAAAAAAATACGCAATCATGTAAATGGCACTATTTGTGAATATTTATAGGCGAATATTCTACTAAATGTTTCTTTCTCTTTCAGCTAAATTCGCTTTCCATCAGAGTTCGTCCTTTGTCCATCCTATCCTATCTCATCCTATTCCATCTTACATTTACTAAAGCAAGAGATCAAGAGAAAAAAAATCAATTAGCAACTTATTCTCCTACTATGACGGTCTAAATGGAGTAACAAGGAAACCGAGTCCCGATTTACATCACCAGAAAGTGAGGGGAGGAAATAAAGATTTATACGGAATGAAATTGAGTTTCTGGATTTCCTTGCCGAGGGACGCAGCATTCTTGCATCCAAGGTGTGAGGAAAGTACAAATGCGCATGCGCCTCTGGAGCGTGGGGAAGTGCAATCCCTTCTGTTTGATCTCGTCCTCTCTCGTCCGAACAAATCACGCGAAGAGAGTGAACAAGTAATAATCAGCATCGTAGTTTTTTCCGTGTTTCACAAGGGTTTTAAAAATATTTAGTCTCCTTTCCCTCTCCCGTTTCGTTTCACCAACGCTTCTCCGTTTCCTTCCAATTCCTTACTCAACAAACACATCGAGAAATCTTTTTCATCATCTGCATATTTTGATCTCACCTGAATTATTATTTCCCTCCTTTCCCCATTATAAGAGGACTTCCTTCCTTCCTTTCCTTCCTCTCCCCGAAAGGAAAGGTAGGGAATGGGGGGGGAGAGGGGGTCCCGCCGACCCCCGCCCCCGGTATCCCTTCGATATAACCCTCCGAAATGGCCCCTCTCCATCATCCCCCAACCTCCCTCTCCCTCCCCCCCCCCAAGATGACAAAAAAACAAACGCCGTGCCGAATGCGCTGCCTCCGGCCGCCCGGAGACAACTCCCGGATACGAGACACCGATATCCACCCTCCCGGCCCTCCTTCCCTGCCAGCCATAACAGCTTTTTACTGTTTCCAAGGTTTGCATTTCTCTCCTCTCGCACCACTTCTCCTCGGCTGCGTCCCCTTTATCGGTCAAATGGCTCACCTCGATCTCCTCCGCCCCACTCGCCACCCACCCCTTCAATCAGCCCTCCTGCACGCCGGCTTTCCTTTCAACGGACGAAACACCCCACCGAAATCCGTATCCTCCTTCCCCCCTACGCCTCACGCCCACACACACATGCTCGTCTCCATTGCTTTCTGACTCCTACACATTTCCCCGTTTTCCTTCCCCCTCCTCCCTTCATTCATGATTGGTTAATCTTCACCGTGTCTCTTCAAAGACTCTCCGAATCGATACTGATCGGTGCTACTTAAAATCGCCAGCCATCCTTTGAGACCGTACAAGACATTTCCCTGAATTTTCCAAGCCCAGAATAGTAATAAAATCGTTTGATAGATCTCAGACTGCTCAGGTGCGAGTGGGGAACGGGGAGTCCGGTTGGGCAGTTTAGGAAGAGGTGTAAGGCAGGGTTGCCCATTATCACCCTTGCTGTTCAACCTGTATGGAGAGGAAATGATTAAGGAGGCATGGGAAGAACTGGAGGTAGGAATGAAAGTGGGCGGGGAATTCGTAAAATCAGGTTGGTTTTTTAATGACCGAGCTATATGTTGTCAGTCAGCCAAGGGGTTGCAAGCATTGCTGAGTGAATTGGAAATTCAGTGTGACAGGTATGGGATGAGAATAAATATTAATAAAGCAAAGGTTATGCGATTTTATAGAGAGAAAAAGGCTAAGCTAGCCATTAAAATAGGAGGGCAAAAACTAGACCGGGTAGAACACTTTACGTATTTCGGAAGTGTTTTGAACCAACACGGTCAAAGTTGTAGGGACGTAAGAAGAAGAATTACGCTAGGCAAACAGACTTTTACAAGGAGGAGAGAGTTGATGACAAGGACGTTGAGTACGGCGCAGAAACGTGGTCTTTGAAGTATGAGGATAGACGCAGACTGGAGGCTTTTGAAATTTGGGTGTGGAGAAGAATGGAGAAGGAGATTTTACGAATTCCCCGCCCACCTTCATTCCTACCTCCAGTTCCTCCCATGTCTCTTTAATTATTTCCTCTGCGTACAGGTTGAACAGCAACGGTGATAATGGGCAACCCTGCCTTACACCTCTACCTAACACTGCCCATCCGGACTCCCCATTGCCCACCCGCACCTGAGCAGTTGAGACATGTACAGGTTGATATTTAGCCTCCTTTCCCTCCAATCTATTCCTATATTCTTCAATATACTCATTAGTTTTTCCCAATTTACTCTATCAAACGCTTTTTCGAAATCTACGAAACAGGCAAATAGAAGGCAGATTTTATCAGAGACGGAATTAAAAAGCTTATGTATCGTCATGATAAATGCTTCAACTTAAATGGAGAAAAGTTGTACAATCCTGGACTTTTTAAATGCATACAATAAAACTTTGTCTTGTCCCTGGGTTCATATTTTTCTTTAAAACGTAACTTACGAGGTCTGCTCAAAAAGTATCACGATTTTTGTGTTTTTTCGAAAATTATTTATTTATTCATGAATATCTATTTTGTCCCCTTCAAATTAATCCCCATAAATATTATTCACCTGTGCCAACGCTTTTTCTAATCCTCGAAGCACTTAAAAAAATCATTTTTTGTGATGTTGTTCAGCCCCTCTTTCGATGCAGTATTTTTCTCGTCATTCGTAGCGTATCGTCGTCCTTTCTTGGCCCTCTTCAGTTTCGGGAACAAGAAAAAGTCACTTGGGGCCAGATCTGGGGAATACGGTACTTGAGGCATCATTAGGTGCTGTTTTTGGCTAAATATTTGCGTACAAGTAACGATGTGCGAGCAGGGGCGTTTTCATAGTGCAAAAGCCTATTTTTGGTCTTACACACTTCCGGGAGTTTTTGGCAGATTGCTTAGCGCTGATTACGCCTAACTTGCAGGTAATTTTACTTATTTACCGTTCTACCCTGTGTACAGAACTCAGGATGCACCACGCCCCTGCAATCGATGAGAACTGCAAGCAAAACTTTCACATTCGACCGAACTTGGTGCGCTTTTTTTGGTCTTGGCTCGTGCTGCAGCTTCAATTGGGATGATTGGGCTTTAGCTTCCACATTATAACCATAAAACCATGAATCGTCACCAGACACGACCCTCTGGAGCAAAGTTGGATCCTCGCGGACAGAGTCTAACTCCTCATCAGCAATGTTAATGCGTTTTTGGTCAAAACGGAGGAATTTTGGTACGAATTTCGCGGCGACCCGTGTCATTGGTAAAAATCGAATAGGATGAGCCAATCGATATGGTTAGGTCCACATCAGCTTTTCTAACGGTGATTCGACGATATCCTCTTCACTTCATCAATGTTTTCGTCTATGGTTGGTGTGCTCGGGCGTCCGGCACGCTCTTCGTCGTTCACATCTTCTTGGCCCTCTGAGAACATTTTGTACCCTCAATAAACGTTACTTCGGTCCAAGGTAGCTTCTCCATATGCCACAGTCAACATTCGGAATGTGTCCGCGCACTTAATTTCGTTGTTCACACAACATTTGATACGGATCCTTAGATCCATTTTTTGGAACAGGCAAAAATCGGAGACAAGCCAAAACGCATCCAGGCAAAACAGCTGTCAACAATTAACTGAACATTCAAAATGGCCGAAATTTTTGTCTTAAGTGAGAGACATAAGTATCAAAATAACACTACAAAAAATCGAAAATCAAATAAATCTAACCCGCGAAAATTAAATTTTGCGATACTTTTTGAACAGGCCTCGTACTTTCTGGACAGCTATCGTATTTAGCAAAAATTCATGTTTTGCATTAAAATGGTACATAATCAAGCTTGTTTTGACAAGTTCTTGACATGATATTGGAAAGTTCTTTAGCACATTCCTAGATTAAACAACAGTTAAATTTGTGTGTGCTGAGCCATCATTCCGTGTGTACTGAAATACTATGTGGCCATTTCTCTCCCTAAAAAAACCATCACCACTTTGTTGGTGATGGTGATGTCGAAAATACCACTCCCATGTTTTGTGTTTACTCTCAGAATCAAAATGATGTACGTACATAGGATTCACCTGCAGTGATTGTCTTGGAACGAAACTCATCGTCTTCCTGTGTAATTTAATGCGCACGACGTCCTTTTTCTTCGAGTATGAGCCGCCTCAAAAGTCGCTCCGCACAAACCCATCCCTTGCGCAGGTTTTCCTCACCAACGTGTACATACCTGTAGATGGCAACTAGTGAAATGTTCAGAGCATCTGAAAGTGCTCTTAGCTTTATTTTACGGTCTTTTCATTTAAGTTTTAAGGCCTGTATGGAATAGTGACCTGATGGGGAATTTGGCATAATGTAATTCTTTGTGGGTGGGTTTCTTAATAGAAATAAGATAAAGTATTTTAGGGGATTACTTCTTTCAGATATGGGGGAAAACTCAATCCTTAAATTGGATATCAAGGATAGATCCGACATGGTTATACTATACGTGCGTTAATTATTATCTCCTCTCCATGAAAAGGTACTTCTAGTGGGGTTTCTGTTTTCTAATAGTGGTATTTAAAAACCGAAGTAAATATCGTATAATGAAATAAGGACAATTTGCACTTTTCCACAGTTTATAAACTGTGGAAAAGTGCAAATTGTCCTTATTTCATTATGATGAACTTCCACGACCTCAAGCCTGAATCTGTTGAACTTAAATATCGTATCTAATGGAGAAATATATAACGTCTTTATGATGATTGGAATACATTTTAAACAAGTCTTACATGTATCTTAGTTGATTTACCGCACTGGCTAATTGATTTTATATATAATATAATTGTATTTGCTTTGCGGATATAACTTTGGGCGAGCAATTGTTTTTTTACGTAAAATGAGCTTCAGATACGCAAACCGTCTCTATAAATGGGAAAAGAAAATATGCAAGGAACAGTTGTATCTCATTATTATTTAATGGAATCGTTTTAATTTAAGGAGGCCTATTTGTAATTAATTGAAAATTCGTTTTGTTTACCTTGGTATTTTCAGAATGACGCCGAATAAATAGGTTGTGTTACTATTTGTCTGGAAGCAAAAAACCAAATTAAAATTTAAAAATGCAAATATGAAGAAATAGCCGTCAAAAACATTATTTATTGACAGTAAAAGTTTCAAAATTGAATAAAGCTAACAAATCAGTTTGTTCGAAAAGCCTTGGGCTCGTATCTTCTTCTTACTATGCATCAGCATTAATTGCGTCCCGATCGCGTTTTCTATACGAGCTCATGGAAATGCGTTGTTTTCAAGTGCGTTTTATAAACAACTTTGTGATTAAATCTTTTTATTAACGCAATAGCTGTATCTTAGTTTCTATTACGTATGCTGTGAGTCTCGACATTTTTTGGATGGGTAAGTTCATACTTAAACGCTTCTAATAATCAAACACGTCCTACAGTGTTCGCTCTCTGTCTTGAAATACATAGTTGAAATACATACATGCTTGAAACACATAACTGAAGCACAGAGGTGGGAGGCAATAAAACAACAGGTATTATGAATAATACATTATGTTTAAAACTACAGCCTTTGCCTGGAAATGTTTTCCTTGAAGTACGTTTAATTTGTTTTTCTGAAGCCTAATCACTTTTGTTTGCTGAATTTCCGCGCTGCCTCCCTTGACTCCTGGACCAGCGTCCTTGGCGGAAAGGAGGTGGTCCTCTCCTCAACATTCGCTCATTGACCCGAGGGGTTGCACTTCACGGCCTCCAACGGGAAATTGCTCGGAGGACATTTATGTTGTGCGTGGGTAGGGTGGCACGCACGTGAGTCTGCCTCTTGATTCCCCAAGAATAAGGCCACTCACTTATTTCCCGCTTGACTATACATAGTAAATATCGGTCGTATTTGTTATTCTGTACATTTCTACGACAATTTCTAAATTCAGGATTCAGAAATGTTTCAAGCCGGAGTGTTTGTTTCGAGAAATGCGCCAGTAATAATTAATAGCAGTTTCAAGAAACATGAGCCAAATTAAGTGCTTTAGTAAAACAGTAATGCGACTTTACAGCATGAGATAAGTCAAATGGGCATATTCCAATATAAACGTAAAACGAGCGTACCTGCGGCCATGAAATAATGGCAAAATGAAATGGTCACGGTCGTGAACTTCAGGCAATTTTAAAAACCGCATTAGAAATGATTTTACTATCTGAAATCAGTGAACTGCAGTGTATACTGATAATGAGTTTTATTTTTAATTCCCGTATGTCATTAAATCCTCTCTTTCCTAATTTGCAATGTGGATAACTTTACATTAAATGGTGATTATATTTCGTTTGCCAAGGTTGATCAACTAAATGAGAAATAATGTTTTTCGTCTTGTATTTTATTTCAATTATTCAGAAATAATACGTAAATTTTGACTCAAAAAACATTTGATTCGAAGATAACATCTGAATAAATCCTGGAACATTATAACTAGGATGTTGAACTTCTAAATACAAGGAATAAAGTCTGACGCACGTAAAAACTTCCTTCCGAGAGAATCTCAACATTCTTACATATGCTTTCCCGTTTCCTAACATTGGAAATAAATCTGGACGATTGATTTATAATAACGTCTCTCAGTTCTGAACATCTTAAACTGACTTTGTAACGTCATCTGTTGCCCTTACTTCTCTCTTATTTTGCTTCCAAAAGAATCAATTTACTTACTTAAACAGATAAGCTCATTTGACCGTATGTACAATTGATCTTGTACCAGTGATCGTACATTTAAACTGATGCAACTACGCCGGTACAGCACCAAGGTTTACAACTCTAGGACCCACTTTTCTTGCTTCATAAAAATTTATCCCAAGGAACTTCTCTTTTTCATTAACGTGAGTAAAAATTTTCCTTTGCATTTTTCGATAGTTTCACTTTTAAAAAATCTAATGCACCCTCGTATCAAAAACCTACACTCTTCTTCTTCTTAAAACGATCAAGGTTCTGCGGGTCAAAATATAATATTTCATACTGATATTTTTATAAGTATTTTCTAACCTTGAAGTATTCGTCATTACCTCTCTCTCTCTCTCTCTCTCTCTCTCTCTCTCTCTCTCTCTCTCTCTCTCTCTTTCTCTGCAAAATATGCTTCAACTAATTTTAAGTGAGAAATTAGAAAAGGTTTGAAGCAAATCATCGAGCTTTGTTAAAAATTGCTACGCAAATGCACAGAACACTCGAGATTGCTTACAAAACCGAATGAATCATAATGGCCGAAAATTGAGGATGAACTCGACCAGCAAGCAAAAATAAGAGAGAGGCAGGCAGACTCGCGGACAGTTTCAATGACCTGTCCTTCTCTTGCGCGAGACACAATCATTACAAAATTGAAGCACCTGAATTTTTGTTTAAAAATATTAGGGCATTTTGTATTCATATACATATAATAACTCATATCTGAGCATAGTTACTGTTGCCGCGGAGTGGCAAGGTTACCCTGATACCCTCTGTCACGCATCCTCGCGGGGGCTTGATACGTATTTTGTATCGTATGTGATGGTATCTCTGCTCTTCCTTTAGTGTCCTTCAGACTTTGCCAAACTTCTTCGAAAGCACTCCCTAATTAGTTGAATGGTTTTCTGCTTCCCTCATCTCTGCAATGGACCTTCACGAGGTTGTCTCAAGCGTAAGTTTAAGGAATTTACATAGCATATTGAAATAAAACTATTGACTTGAATCAGCCTGATGATGACGTTCAACGTCGACACCTGGGTCGCGTTTTTAAATTAAGCGCGTCGAATTACAAAGTCAATAATTTCATTCCAGTTCTTCACGACGTTTTAGTTGTGCGTAACATTTCCTAATTTATTGCAAACACCCAATGTTTATATACATATTTATTATTTTCCTACTCTCTCATTTATTTTCACTGAAAATGTGATCTTATTGTGAAACTTCTCCTTTGATTTCCCATTAATATCTTTCAATAATCCTTTATCATTGAGAAAACTCAGGACGAAAGCAATCACATTGATAGTTACTGTTAAGTGTTGTGTAAGAAACCTGTAAAAAATTACTTTCTTTTGAGACCCTTTCTTGCTTCTTAAGCTTCCTCAGGGATCTGCATCTAATATATATATATATATATAATGTTTTTTACGATTTTGCACCACCTTTGGTTTCTACTACATGTATTTTTGCTTCATTCAGATCTTTTCATTTCATAATTTTTAACATTACTTATCCATAAGTGGAATGCCGTATCCCTGCGTGCTTTACAAACATGTATGCTATTTTCATAATATATAATGTCTGAAAGGATCTAAACAGAGCATTCGGTTTCCCTGATTTAAGACGTGTATATCCTTTAACATTAACATTAGTATCCGGTTGTCGTAATAGCCGTTAGATGGCTCGCTTAGCATTGTCATAGCATCTGAGTGTCTCTCAGTTTTTCTCTATCTTGCAATATCGTTTTCTAAGAAATCTCAGATTATTGAAATACCTACTATATTACGTGGTGAGATGGAACTGACAGAAACGAACACAAAGAAGGTTCTAGACGAAGAAATAATTTCCGTAGTGGTAGTTAACTGTCGAAGTTTAAAAAATAA
Source organism: Hetaerina americana (assembly GCF_022747635.1). Classification (NCBI taxonomy): domain Eukaryota; kingdom Metazoa; phylum Arthropoda; class Insecta; order Odonata; family Calopterygidae; genus Hetaerina; species Hetaerina americana. The sequence goes on along the minus strand of NW_027286775.1, from coordinate 7,219,105 downwards.
GACACCGGAATTTCATCACCTCATTCATAGGACAGAGTCAGATATCATTATAGGAAGTGAAAGTTGGTTAACAGATGATATCGCAGACAGTGAAATATTTCCCAAGTCCTTCACAGTTTATAGAAACGACAGACAGAAAAGAGCCGGAGGATGAGTGTTTATCGCGGTTAAAAAACTCTACCATCAGTAGAACTGAGTTATTTCCTGATAACTGTATATAACGTGTCTGGTGCTCTGTAAAAATGCCCAGTGCGAAAAGAATATATGTCTGTGCGTATTATAGACCACCCCATGCTGGCGTTAACTCAATACTAGATCTAGAAAGGCAGATAAAAAGCTTTACATCCCACAACAATGAGCATAGACTAATTATCGGTGACGATTTTAATGTTCCCACAGTAGATTGGGATTTCTACAGTTTTATAAATGGAGGTAAAGACAAGGATTTATGTGGGTCCCTCTTATTGACGTTCACCTCAAATTCCCTACATCAATTAGTCACTTCACCAACAAGTGGAAAGAACATTCTTGATCTATTAGCTACTAATATACCCGAAAGAGTCTTAAATGTAGGAGTTATTGATGGAATCAGTGATCACAGGGCTGTAAACGCTAAATTTTCCCTAAGCGTAGACAAAGTTAGCAAACCTAAGAGAAAAATTTATTTATTCAATTTAGCTGACTATGATGGCTTAAATCGTGAGTTAAACTGTTCCTATCTTAGATTTGACAAATTAAGCAAAACCAGGAGTGTCGAGGATACCAGGAATAATTTTCTTGCGATAACACGTGCAGATATACAGAGATTCAGGCCTAGTAAATATATAAGAGAGAATAACGAACCCCGTTGGTACGACTCTGAAGTTCGGAAATCACTAAGACGGCAAAGGGCGTGCCATGCCAGAATGAAAAACGCGGTTAAAGATTCCTCCCCTGATAAAATCAACGAAACCTTACAGAATTACAAAGTATCTAGGTCCACTGCCAAGAAGGCCTTCCGGAAGGCGCTAGCGGAATTCAAAAGGAAAAAAATTAGGTGAACATTTAAACGATAACCCAAAGATGTTTTGGTCCTACGTCAGGGAAGTGCAGGGAAAAAAGTCCGCCGTAAACTCATTGAAAAACGAAAAAGGGGATAAAGTAACAAGTAGTTTAGATAAAGCCAACATATTAAACTCATTCTTCCACAGTGTTTTCAACAAATGCTCCCAGAATATACCAGAGAACCTTCCGGAAACATTTCTACAGCCAATGCATGCAATCGACTTTTCCACCCGCGGAATAGAGTTACTCCTTAAAAATATCGACCCTAACAAATCTCCGGGACCTGATGAGGTACCGGCTCGCGTGTATAAAGAACTGTCGTCTGAAATTACCCCTTATCTTAATATAATAAATATAATATTTAAGAAATCATTAGCAGAAGAAAGCGTGCCAAGCAGCTGGAAGATAGCTTCTGTGACACCCATATTTAAAAATGGAGACCGGGAGGACCCCAGTAATTATAGGCCAATATCGCTCACCTCCATCTCCTGTAAGATTTTTGAGCACATCATTGTTAGTTCCATAATGAGGTACCTAGATAGCCAAGATTTATTCATTAATAACCAACACGGGTTCCGTAAATGTAGATCCTGCGAAACTCAACTCGCACTCTTTGTTCATGAAAGAATGCATTCCGGTGAAAGTAATATTCCAGTTGATGCGATATTTCTAGATTTTAAAAAAGCTTTTGATAAAGTCCCTCATTGCAAGTTACTCGCGAAGTTGGGAACATATGGAATACACGAGGGTGTTATATGCTGGATTAGACAATTTAAAAAAAATCGCGTTCAAATAGTCGTCTTGGATGATGTATCATCCGATACTGTCTAGGTCACGTCGGGTGTACCACAGGGAAGTGTCATAGGCCCCCTCTTGTTTCTTATTTACATAAATGACCTCAGTACCGTGTTTAATAGCAGGCTGCGTCTTTTTGCTGACGATGCGGTGATTTATGGGGACATTCGAAGTCGCGAAGACAGAGTTACGTTAGCTAACGACCTAGATGCAATTCAGACTTGGTGCGATACATGGCAATTGGAATTAAATTTGAAAAAATTCTTAGTAATACATTTTTGGGAAAAGAGTAATTCCCTCCCATTTAGTTACAAAGTGAAACAAACAGAAATCGCGTGGGTATATTCCTTTAAATACTTGTGCGTAACAAATACTCACGATCTGTCCTGGGGAAAGCACATACGGGAAATATGCGGTCGCGCTAATGAAAAATTGGGATTTGTAAAAAGAGTGCTGGGTAAATGTGACGAAACAGTGAAGGAGCGATGTTTTCTTGCCCTAGTCAGGCCCCACCTAGAGTAGGTTGCCAGTAAATGAGATCCTGAAGAGATAAATTTAATTTCGGAATTGGATCGAGTTCAGCGGAGGGGGGCTAGATTTGTCAAAAATTGCTATGACCAACGCAGTAGCGTAACTACTTTGCTAGAAAATTTAGGCTGGGATTCCCTTACACAGCGGCGTTTACAATATAGATTAAACTTATTAAAAACATTTAAAGATGGGTCCTTTTCCGATGACATCAAGAACATAATACGAACCCCAACGTATTACGGGCGGAGGGATCACGAATATAAGATTAGAGAGATTGACTGCAGGACAGACAGATTTAAATGGTCATTTTTTCAAAGAAAAATAAGAAACCAGAATGCTTGTAGTCAAAATTCCCCAGGAGTCAGCTCGACACAATAAGCATTAACCAACAAGGTAGGGACTGCACGCGGTTATATATACATATATATACATACATATATATATATATATATATATATATATATATATATATATATATATATATATATATATATACATTCAAACACGAAATCCCGCCAAACGGCGAATAAATACTCATATATACAGAAACAGATATAAGGAAAAGGGATAGGAACACATATAAAGGACGAACACAATAGAGGTGGGGAAGGCGGAATTGAACGGATCACAAGAGTAAAAATATTTCCTCAACCGGGACTCGAACACCGGATCTTTCCACTTGCCGGGCGGATGCTCTTAACCACTTGAGCTATGATATAAATTATTTTATTCGGTTCAGAATATTACAGAGTTTGTTAGCATTATGCATAATATCAGGTCACAGATTATGGTACATCATGTTTTTCTTTAGTATAAGTGTATACATGGATACATATATGATACATATACCACATACATATCCACTTGTACATACATACGCACACATGCATATCCACACGCACATACATAAGCATATGCATACAGACGCATACTCGTGAATTTGACCATTAACATTTAGAAAGAAAAAAAAGAAAGGAAGACAAGGTCCACAGATATTAGGAGGGAGATTTTAGCTAGCAATGGAAAATTATGTATTGTAAGAAATTATCAATGCCAGGGTTGAAATTATCGATTCAATCAGTCATTCAGCAAAAAAAAAACTCTCCAACGATGGGCGAAGTGTGTCCGGCACCGGGTGGCTACCGGACATCACTTCCCAGAGTTCTGATCGTGGCTAGCGTCGCTCCGGTCGCGACTCGACCCCGGGCGACGAGTGCTTCGCCGTTTCCCGGGACGCCTCGTCCAACGGGTCGACGAGCGAGGACGCGGCATTTCGCCACATCCCTCCCCCCCGGCCTCGTCCGAAGAGGAAGAGCCAGCCGTGGTCTCCACGAAGACCGGGTAACTCGGCAGCGTTCCACAGGGGGCCTTCTTCGAAGGAGCACCGCTGGGGGCCGCCAAGGGGCAGGACGCACCCTCGGGGAGGGTCGGAGTGGCGGACTGGGGCTCATCTGCGGAAGGGTTGTGGTCGGGAAAAATCAGGGGAGATAGTTGCTTGTGGTCCGTATCTTGAGAAGCGCTGGGAAGATCGTCGACACATTGACTGTCCTTAATGGGGAAAGAAGATGGGGTATGTGGGATTTTTGACTTTGGGAAACTTGTATGCGGGTCGACTTCCGGGGTCGGTGACGCTTCCTTTACAGTCAATGATAAAGGGGTCGAGGGATGAGCTGTTGGGGACTGGAAAACATCGCAATCAGATGCATCCTCCTCACCTGTCACCAGAGGTTCTTGGGGTGTTTGAAACCCGTGATGCAAGGATTGCGTAGCGAGGGCGTCGATGGCGTGAGCGGGGGGAGGGGGGGCGAAAGACCATCCCTCCTCATTTGACGAGCTCACGGAGACGGGGGCTGGAGGTCGTGTGATATTAGGCGAGGTGGTAGGTATGTGAACCATTTGTAGAACGGTATTCGAGACCAGGAGCTTGGGTTTGTCTGTCCTCTTCTTTTTCGGTTCCCTTTCCTCCGTTGACGATTTTCGCTCCCGCTGACATTTCCCTCCAATTGAAGGGAGATGCGGGGGACCAACGGGAGCAGCCGGGACCGCACCCTCGATGAGTAGAAGCGACCGCGCTCTCTCCTCCACAGCCACTTCGGGCTCGTCCATCTCCATGGCGGCGTTAGGGTTGGAGGGCATCGTCATTGCCTCCACATAGCTCTTACCTCCCTGGTTCCGAGGGCAGGTCTTGCGCTCGTGGCCTTCTTGATTACAGCGGGCGCAAGTACGGCGCTGACCCTCATAGATGATGATGGCCCGGTTGCCGCCGATGTGGAGGTACGAGGGGATATTTCTCTCGACCGTCATCCGCACAACCCTGGTGCCAGTAAGCACCCGCGCCATATTTTCTCCCTCCCACCTGTTTTCCCACGAGCGATGTATTTTACCAAAGCGTTGGAGCTCGCCTGTTATGTCTTCCAATGGGGTCTCCACGGGGAGACAAAGAACCCTGACATTACACGGGCTGCCGGAAGTCTCGTCAATTGTTATTGTCGTCCTCTGGTCACTTAAAGACGGAAACGGTAGTTTCCGCGGAGTATTGTCTAAAATCCTAGTCATTGTAGCTTCGGTTGCCAACTTCAGGAATATCAAATGGCGATTGTATCCAAATTGGATCGCCACTATGTCTTCGGGTGTGAGGCCCAGCGACTCTAACGTGAAGAGGTGGACCTCCAACGGGGTAGGGGGCTTCGCCTTCTCGTCAACTTGCAAGGCGAGCGTGTTTAAACGGCGCACAGCCATTTGAAGAAATCAAATTCAGCACACTAGCATGAAGAAGGAAAGCGCAACAAAAAAAAACGAGCACTTTAAAGGGAAATAAAACACTCACGAACGCTCCCTCCCCGCCAGACGCACCCGGCGGTAGCAAACAAAAGGAGCCTAAGCTCTACACCAGGAGTCAAGGTCAGTCTTGATCCACTAAACAAAACAAAAGTACGGCCTTCCCGGCGGAAGAAGTCGAGAGTCAAACTGCGCGCTTCTTGATGAACTAGGCGGTCAACCGCCGCTCGAAACAAAACACGATCGGAACCTCGATTTCCGAGAGAGTCCGGCAGTGCCGCTCTCCAAACCCCGGCGACCGAAGCCTCGGACGCCGGCGATTTTAGACACTCGGTGAACACAGGCACGTCCTGCTATCTAGGCAGCTATCGAGGATAGTCAATTTACCCTGAGATCCGTGGGTCTAATATGTCGCCAAGCGCCCCGATTCTTTCAGCCAAGAGATGGCGTCAGGGGGCTGTTTCACCCACCAAAGGAGAAATAGACAATGCACAAGGAAATCCCTTTTCCTTATATCTGTTTCTGTATATATGAGTATATATATATATATATATGTATATATTATTATTATTAGGTAATCTACCAGTTAAGGTAGGTTTTTGGATGGACAAAATTACTAATTCAACAATTTGTGACTGCAAGACAGGTTTAAATGGCTATTTTTTCCAAGATCAATAAGAGACCAGAACGCTTGTGATCGAAATCCCCCAGGAGCCGGCTCGGCATAATAAGTATTAACCCATAAGGTAGCGACTGCGTATGGTTATACGATTATATTTATATTTTTTTTTGCAGGTTCCCCTTACCTTTCCCCATCCATTTGAAAAACCCTAACCCCCTCATCCCTTACCTTTGCCTCCTGGTGCTGCACCCCCTGCCACACACCTTTTTGGTGGCTTGCAGGGTATTGATGTAGATGTAGATGAATTCCGACTTGTACAGTCAAAGTAAAGTAGCATGAAGTATTTTCGCGTGCTTCTGTTCAAAATTGGTTATCTAAACTATAACCATAAACGATAAACACAGTAATCCACCCGAAGGTCGGTTTAGTAGGTGATGGTGGAAATCCCTAAGCCCTATACGGCGTGTGAAGATTCACACATCACGCTAGGAGGGCCAGTTCCTTTCCCAGTGCCGTTTATGGTTTCCCAGGAAGACCTGGTACCCGAAAAATCACCATAGCTTATCTTAACTACACGGTTTGCTTTGTCAAATGAGATTTTAAGGAAGTGTTCAATCTTGTGTCCCAAGGCTGTTTCGCTGTCATTTCCGGGAGAGATGTTAAATTTCTCATTTCTGATATTATTTATTCCTCAAATTTTTTAATAAATTCCCTTCTGAACGATGCCAGCTTCCTCCTGAAGACTTTTAGGAGAAATATAATCCACCTCAAACTACCATTTCTGTTTGGCATTCTTATATCTTGTTTCACCGTCAAAAGAGCCACTCAGCCACTCGCATCCATATATATATATATATGTATATATATATATATATATATATATATATATAAATTTAATATTAGGTAATCTACCGGTTAAGGTTGGTTTTTGGATGGACACAACTACCAAACAAATATTTTATTACTCCTAACAAAACACAAAATCCATCATCCTACTCTATATCAGGTCCCTCTTCATCTCTGAGCACTTTCTTCCTCACTTCATCCCGTCCAACATCCCTATCCTGTTCCTTCCCTTTCCTCGTTTGCCTAACATTCTCCCCTCTATCACAGTCTTCAACATCCCTCTGCGGTCAATACCCCCTTCGCCCACTCTTCCTACCTCCATAGGATTACTCCCAACAAACCCCTCTCTTCGTCCACCATACCAAGCACTTCCTCATTTGTTTTCCTTTCATTCCATTTCACCTTCTCCATTCTTCTCCACACCCACATTTCAAAAGCCTCCAGTCTACGTCTATCCTCCTGCTTCAATGACAACGTTACCGCACCGTACATAGGTACGCTCCATATCAAGGTTTTTTCGAGTCTTTTCTTAATATCTATATTCAACGTCCCTGTCATCAACTCCCTCTTCCTTGTAAAAGCCTCTTTGCCTAGCGCAATTCTTCTCCTTGCGTCCCTACTACTTTGACCGTGTTGGTCCAAAACACTACCGAGATACGTAAACTGTTCTACCTGCTCTAGTTTTTGCACTCCTATTTTAATGTTTAGCTTAGCCTTTTTCTTTCTAGAAAATCACATAACCTTTGTTTTATTAATATTGATTCTCATCCCATACCTGTCGCACTGATTTTCTAATTCACTAAGCAATGCTTGCAGCCCCTTGGCTGACTGACAAACTAAAGCTTGGTCATCGGCAAACCTAACTGATTTTAACAATTCCCCGCCCACTTTCATTCCTACCTCCAGTTCTTCCCATGCCTCGTTAATCATTTCCTGTGCATATAGGTTGAACAGCAACGGTGATAATGGGCAATCCTGCCTTACGCCTCTTCCTAACACTGCCCATCCGGACTCCCCGTTCCCCACTCGAAACCTGAGCCGTCTGAGACATGTACAGGTTGCGGATTAGCCTCTTTTCCCTCCAATCTATTCCTATATTCTGCAATATACTCATTAGTTTTTCCCAATTCACTCTATCGCACGCTTTTTCGAAATCTACGAAACAGGCAAATACATCCTGGTTGTGTTCTATATTCCTCTCGATTAATAATCTCATTACTGCAATGGCATCACGCGTACCTCTCCCCTTCCTAAACCCTAACTGGTCATCCCCTAAGTAATCATTTGCCCTACTCTCTATCCTTTTGTTTATGATCCTGAGAATAACAAAAGCTGCCTGGGATATGAAACTTATTGTCCTGTAGTCTTCACATGATACAGCCTTTACTTCTTTCGGAATAGGAACTAAAACTGATCTCACAATGTCTTCCGGCCACATTCCTACCTCATAATTATAGAACTCAACAATCCCTTTGATAAATCCTATAGTGTATCCACCTTAGCATCCCTCCCACCCTCCAATCGTCCACTCTGTTTATTCACGTCCGTTAGACTTTCAAAAAGCGTTATATATTTGTGTCCCAGAATTCCATCCAGTTGGGCTCCATTTTAGCGGCAAAGGGGAAAGTAGTTAAGATATTTACGCTGATGCGGAGCTGGCGGTAGAAAGGCCGCTAAATAAGAAGCTTTAAGCTCAGCCAATCCTTTTGAATTTTCCTTTTCATAAGCACCCTATTGAAAGAGGAGTTTCTTTCAAGATCTGTGAGAAGATGGCGGAAAGAGGAGTTGGTGGGGAAGGACGGTAGATCATCGGAGAGAACTTAGTTTTAATTTAAATCGTCCATTAACGATTAGAGCTAGGCGGTCCCTTAATTCGATCTCTTCTTGCCTCGGTGTGCAGGCAGGGCCGGCGAGGCTTGGATGTAGTACGAACCGATTTTAATTAAAGGAAGGGAATAAAAAAATGGAAAATATTAGGAGAGGACGGAAGAAAATCCTTCGAAATTGGTTTTATGGCAAAACACGCCTTCCTTTTGATGGTAGAGGGGCGGGGCGGGAGGGTGTTTAGTGTTGAGGATGTTATTCCATTGTATTAGAACATTGTGCGTTCGACTCGATGGAAGGGAAGTTGTTGCGAGATGGAACTTTGAAAGTCTAGGGGTGGGTGGCGGAGAAGGCAGGTGGGGAGGGGCGGGAGAAGGGGGAGTTATGGGCCCAGAAGAACGCGGAGGAGGGACACGAGGAGACTTTGATGGGCGAAGGAAGAAAAACAGTCATCAGAAGTTTCCAAATGGCGGATTGTTTTCCCAAAGCTCAACACCCGATTGTTACGCTGATTCGATTAATTTTATTCTGTTCATTCTATCCGAAATTCACGAGAACTTTCTTAAAGGTCCAATGTGTTGTGAAATGAATTGTCTGAAGTAACTACAGCCTTTTGGGCCGCTATTATAATCGGTAGCTTAGGGTGGCGACGCACTAGATCTCTGCTCAGAATTTTCTATCTCGACACATCTCTCTCTATCTCTCTCTCTCTCTCTCGTTTTTTATTGCACTCCGTCTACGCTCCATTTTCCAAAGAAAATCGCCGAGGAATGTTTTTGAATCCACGATATACTTCAGCTCTATCTCCGTGGTGGGAAGCAAAGATTTCCTCTTAAATGCCTTTGCTGACTATATAAATTCAATGGCGTACATGGAGCTACGTACAAATTAGAGAATATTTAGCGAGATATGGAAAGAGGAAAAATAGATATTTTAGGCTTATGCGATGTGAGATGGAAGGATAGCGGGGACAACTGGGGCGATAGTTATAGATTAATTTACAGCGGAGGGGACGAGGGCCAACGAGGGGTTGCCATAATATTGAATTAAAAGGGTGGAAGAAGCGTAGTCAACATAGAACAGGCAACGGATTTACCATTAATTGTAGAGATAAAAGCAGAACCGACGACCTTGGTCATTTTGTAGGTATGTAGGAAACCAAACAATTATAAGAAGGAAGAAGTTGACAGGATATACGATCAGTTAGAGGAAAAATCGCTTGTGTACCTGCAGGAATATTTTTTATAGTAGTTTGGGATTGAAATGCGACGGTGGGCGAAGGAAGAGGTGGTGATCAGGTGGGTGACTACGACTTAGGCACGAGGAGTGATGGTAAATTCCAGGTGACTCAGAAAGGTATCAGACAGATTATATTCTAATTAGGCCCAGGTTTAGAAACAGTGTGATCAAATCGAACAGTTTCCCGGGAGCGGATGTGGACTCTGACCGCAATTTAGTTGTTATGAAATATAGCGTCCGTTTCAAAGTATAAGGCGGCTGGTCAGGAATTGGAATGTAGAAGCATGAAATGGATTGAAAACGGAGTACCAACAGACTGAGGCGAAAATCATGGATGAAGAAAAAGAGCCGAGTACTATCGATGAAAAATGAAAACATCGATATCGAAAGCCGAAAAATAGATTATAGGAGCCGTTAATGGGAAAAAGACAGGGGAACCATGCCTAACGGATGAGATGATTACAAAGATGGATGAGAGAATAAAACGGAAGAATGTAAACACAAAGTTGAATAATAGATTGAGATGGGTTATAAATAATGCAAAGGTAGCATGGTGGAAAACGTAGTACGAGAATATGGAAAGTTTGCAGAAGAAAGGTGAAATTAGTTTACGGTACAAGAAGGTTAAAATATTATCGGGAAGTAACAAGAGAATATCTGTATTAACAGTAAGAGATAAGTCGGGTAAGATAACAGCGGAAACAGAAAATATTAAAACAATATATAAAGAATATATAGAAGAACTCTATAGTAAAGAATACAGGCCAGAAAGGCTATACAAAGAAAGAGAATATGACGTAGATGAAGATAGCTTAGATCCAGGCATACTCGACGAGGAAATAGAAGGGCTTTAAGGGAGATGAAGCTAATTAAGGCCGTGGGGGTAGAAAATATCCCTGTGGTTTCGGAAAATGTATGAGAAAGAGTCTATATGGACTGATTCGCATAATCCTATGAGGAAGCGATCTGGCCGTTAGTCTCTGTGAGATCAGTTTTAGTTCCTATTCCGAAAAAGGTAAAGGCCACGTCATGTGAGGACTATAGGACAATTAGTTTGATTTCCCACGCAGCTAAAGTGGTTCTCAGGATCACCAACAAAAAGAAAGCAGGGCGAGTTATTACTTAGGGGATGATCAGCTTGGGTTTAGAAAGGGTAGAGGCACGCGCGATGCCATTGCAGTAATGAGATTATTAATCGAGAGGCATATAGTATAGAATATAATCAGGACGTATTTGCCCATTACGTAGATTTCGAAAAGGTGTTTGATAGAGTGAATAGGGAAAAACTTATGATATATTGCTGAAAATAGGAATAAATTGGAAAGGAAAGGAGGCTAATCCGCAATCTGCACATGTCTCAAGACTCCGCAGGTGCGAGTGGGAAACGGGAAGTCCGGATGGGTAGTGTTAGGAAGAGGTGTTAGGCAGGGTTTCCCAATATCACCCTTGTTGTTTAACGTTTATGTGGAGGAAATGATTAAAGAGGCATTGGAAGAACTGGAGGTAGGAATGAAAGTGCGTGGGGAATTCCTAAAATCAGTTAGGTTTGCTGATGACCAAGCTTTAGTTTGTCAGTCAGCCAAGGGGCTTCAAGCATTGCTTAGTGAATTAGAAAATCAGTGCGACAGGTATGGGATGAGAATCAATATTAATAAAACAAAGGTTATGTGATTTTCTAGAAAGAAAAAGGCTAAGCTAAACATTAAAATAGGAGTGCAAAAACTAGAGCAGGTAGAACAGTTTACGTATCTCGGTAGTGTTTTGGACCAACACGGTCAAAGTAGTAGGGACGCAAGGAGAAGAATTGCGCTAGGCAAAGAGGCTTTTACAAGGAAGAGGGAGTTGATGACAGGGACGTTGAATATAGATATTAAGAAAAGACTCGAAAAAACCTTGATATGGAGCGTACCTATGTACGGTGCGGTAACGTTGTCATTGAAGCAGGAGGATAGACGTAGACTGGAGGCTTTTGAAATGTGGGTGTGGAGAAGAATGGAGAAGGTGAAATGGAATGAAAGGAAAACAAATGAGGAAGTGCTTGGTATGGTGGACGAAGAGAGGGGTTTGTTGGGAGTAATCCTATGGAGGTAGGAAGAGTGGGCGAAGGGGGTATTGACCGCAGAGGGATGTTGAAGACTGTGATAGAGGGGAGAATGTTAGGCAAACGAGGAAAGGGAAGGAACAGGATAGGGATGTTGGACGGGATGAAGGAAGGAAGGAAGTACTCAGAGACGAAGAGGGATCTGATGTGGAGTAGGATGCGGGATTTTTTGTTTTGTTAGGAGTAATAAAATATTTATTTGGTAGTTGTGTCCATCCAAAAACCTACCTTAATTGGTAGATTACCTTGAAAAAAGTTACGTACCACTCCGAATGGACTACGAACTTGATATTGTGGAAGGGGTCGTGCGTTCTCACGAACCCTAGAGCTCTTACTATGTGCATAGTGCGTGCGCATTCGGTTAATAATGTCTGGGCTATTTTATTTAAATTACGAAACAATATTGAAAGGAAAAGTTTAAAAAACTCTAATTTTTTATATTACAGCCGGGTTTATGTCTTAAGTATTTAGCGAAGCGGGATGCGGCGGGAGATGATTGATCATGAAATATTTTGATCCTCAGAATTTACTTCTAAAAAATCAATACGGTTTCCGGAAGGGTAGATCATGCGAGACCCTGCTGGAACTTTTTGTTCATGATATTTTTTTATCAAAAGGAAATAACTTTCAGGTCATTGATATATTTCTAGATTAAAAAAATATCATTCGACAATGTCCCTCATAAAACGTAACACCAAGAGGATGGAAGTTATGGGATTGATAAATGTGTAATAGACTGGATAAATAACTATTAAACAGACCGCGAGCAAAGGGTCGGAATAGATGGGGTATCATCGGACGCGGTAAGCGTAACATCGAATGCCCCACAAGGAAACGTCATTGGTCCGCTATTTTTCACTTTATACATTAATGACACTGGTTTCAAATTTCCATTAAAAACCGTTTATTTTCTCACGATGCCGTAATATATAGGGAAATATTCAGTCATGAAATAAGATATCATTAGCTAGCGTTCTAAATGCAATTCAAATATGGTGCGAGACAATGGAGCTAGTTTAATTTAAATAAATGTGTTTAGATAATTTTTGGAGGAAAAGCACTCCACCAAAAAGCACTCCACCAAATAGCACTTACATTATATAGGGAAACAACATCGCATTGAAAGAATTGGTAAAATACTTGGGTGTAATGATAACTACAGATTTGTCCTGGGGAAAACAAATTCGCCAAATTTGGGGAAGAGCTGATATAAAGTTAGGACTCATAAAAATAATAATTCGGATTTTTAACGAAAGGGTGTTATTTCACATTAGTTGGACCCCCCCTTGAGTATACTGCAAGTGTATGGGATCCTCATGAATTTGACGAAATACGGGAACTATATCGAGTGCAACTTAGAACAGCTAGGTTTGTGAAAAGTTGTTAATGAACAATAAGGTAAACTGCATGCTAAACTTACTGCGTAAATTTGCGGCAGGTTACTCATCTGAGGATGTTTAAGGCACATTACAAGCCCCGACTCACTATGGTAGATTAGATCATTAGCGTAAAATCAGGGAGATTTTTTACAAAACGAATACATTTAAAATGTCGTTTTCTCCTCGTACCATTTGAGAGCTAAATATACATGGCAGCAATCGCGTCGGACATTATTAGAATTGGTAGTGTATATATTTGTCGATATCTCGCATGCTCTTTCCTGCGTATTTATTTTTTATTTAATATACCCATCTTTTTTACATTTCAACATTATGATTTGAATATATATATATATATATATATATATATATATATATATATATATATATATATATATATATATATGCTGTAATTTCATATTGTTGCATGTAAGCACTTGCTTTCGAATTATAAAAATTATACATGATCAAACCAATGTTTGTGTAGAGGTAAAATGATTGTAATTGTGCATGCATGGATGGTAACCTAACACCCCCCGCCATACGTCATTGCGGCGGATTGTGGAGTATTGTGTATAGAATGGTTTGAGGCGTCACTTTGTGAAAGCGATTGATATCAGAAAAGAAAATACTTAGTTCTTCCAAATGTATTTTATTATACACGACCTAAGTTGCGACTTACCTTATGATGACTTTGTTAGCCGAAACCTAGGTCGTGTATAGTAAAATTTATGTGGAAGGACTAAGTATTTTCTTTTCTGAGCATTGTGTATTTTCTTTTCTGAGTATGTAGATCCCTGATTCTTCATTATCAATACATTACATGACTTCACATTGGTCAATGGTGGCAGACTCCCCACCCAAGCCAAAATTAAATTCCACAAGATAGAAGTATGTGTGTCCATTTTCAGTTTTTCTGGATTTTCAACGCTGCCTTCACTAAAAAATGGTCTAGGCATATCAAATAACCCGCAACGCATTCTAACACAACCTGTGGGGCTCAGTAGCGTTATTACAAAGATGAGATATATCACTCCTAAAAGTTCACAGCGATGAAACGACGATAGAAAATATGAAGTAGTCACTACAACGGAATTTTTGCTAAATATTGCAGTAGTTTTTCAAATTACAGGAATAAATCGAAATGCAACTTCATCAGTCAGTTTGAAATTTCCGCAAGATATATGAAATTAAAAAGCAGCAATTCCTGAATTATAAATACTTTTTCTATATATATATATATATATATATATATATATATTTCGACTGAGTCAGCTAATTATGCAACTATTTTTCAGAAGGAAAATCTATTTTTGATTTGATCGAGAGAGAGACAGGATAAATCCATCGCACTTTCTCTGTGTCATTTCCCAACGCCCCCATCACTTTCCTCATATCCAAGTCCGTTTTTCAGTCGAGAGACCAATCGTTATGCTAGGAGGGCTCTGTATCTAGAAAGTTGGGTAGATAAGACCACGTTTTCCAATGATAATAGCAAACATTTGCTTACATCCTATTATTCATAAAGATAAGAAGTGAGGTTTACCCAGTTTGATCTAAACGAGACAGATTGGTCAAGAGTGTGCGAATATTAATATTAATGCAAGAAGAGGTGGCTTTGGTAAATGTCACTCAACGAGCGAGTGGAGACGTCGAGTGGCAGTCAGAATGAGACCAGAATGGAAATAATTTGGAGTGATCACTGTTTTCCTTAAAAAAATTGGGTAAATGATATGGCTAACAGAAAGGGAGAGACAATTTTGAGACGAAGGTCGCGGCGTCATTTTCATAAAAGCAGAGTCATCATAATCCGCGGCCGAAGAAGGTTAATAGATCAACGGTCTTCGAAGGACAAGGCCGAAAGAATCGCTCCAGTCTCCAGTGGCGACGGGTTGATTTAGGGCTTGACGTCATCGTCATAATCGCCGCCCGCGGGGCCCCAACTCCTCTCGCCCCGTCCTTGTCGCCGAGTGCGACCTCACTGGCGGGCGCCTCCCCTCCTCCTCGGGCTCCCCCTCAGGGCCAGAGGGGAGGCGAGGCTCTTCGGGGACGGCTCGCCCCCACCCCGAGTTGGGACAACTCACGCAAGTGCAATCATTATCCGTGGACATCGAGAGAGCGCTAGTCAAAGTCACGACGCAGCATGAAAAAAATAATGAAAAATATGAGCGAGGTACAATATCAATTGCACTGATGAACCCAGTACCTCCTTAAGATAACACGTGTTTTTATTTAATTTTCCTTCATGACAAATTACTAATTTATTGACTGAATTAACCCCGATTTTTAATTAAATCTTCCTCAATCATACATATATACAAATTTATACGCTATTTGAAAGTTTTTTTACGAATATTTTTCCCTTTTTCCTTCCTCTCCCATGTCCTCTCTTATCACTCACACTTCCCGCCTGGTGTTTGCACCCCCTGCCACACACCTCATTGGTGGATCACGGATTAATTATGTCGTTGTCAAAAATAAAATGTTAATTGCAAAGAAGTTAAGACTAAGGGTATGCTGAGGCAATATCATATTTTATACCTTCATTACAGACTTTATTTTGATCCTTGGACCTCCTAGATGTTGAAGAGTTTGGGCTGCGTGTGAAAGAAGACGAATCTCGGCGCAGCGGAGGTAAGCTAAGAACCCCCCTTCCCTCGAAGGACAAAAAGCGCCCTTCAAAGGGACAGACGCGGAGGGATAATGAATATTAGCACTGATTGAGGATGTTAAAAGGAAGCAATTATTGTCATGAAATCGTTGGACCTCACGTCGAATGCATAGCGTGATACATATTTTCTCCTCAAGATAATAGAGGTTTCTAGAAGAATGGGCATTTTTATGAAATATTATTTTTCCGTCGACGAGCAATGCCTAATCATCCGGCGTAATTGAAGTCGGGAGAGGAATATTTATTGAGGATAGGTACATGAGTACGTGATTCGTTGACGTTTACTTAAGTGACCCTAAATGTACGTACTGTAGAAAATTCTTCACATAATGTAGCCATGGAATCACTCGAAAAATGGAATTGGGTATTGACTAAGTTTTCAATGTAAAATTGCTGTGTTACTGAGAGTCATCATTTTACCATTAATTGGGCGTATCCCTGATGTGTCACAAAGGCCCTCTGAAACTATGTAAATTTGAATTGTAATAGGAAGAATAGCTAAAATTTAAGCAATAGTTCCAAGTATTTAACATTCTGTTTATCATGAAATTACGAAACACCAAAGTACTTAATCTAAGTTAAGCCAAAGAAATGCATTCAAAGTATCGAGGAAGATGACGCACCGGTTAATTTCATCTATCAGTACATCAACACGTCACTCCGCAAGCCGCCGCAGGGGCGTGTGGCGGGGATGTTAGGTCACCACTTGTAAAAGAGAATAAAACCACATGCAAAAACAATATTTTCATGCAAAATTATACCCACAGAGGCGTATATATTCATGCGAAAACCTTTTTTTTAACTTAAACGTATGCTAATGCATACACAATTCATCAACTAAAATGCCCTTCCAATACAAATTTAGTAAAATCTACCAAATAACGTGAAAATTAGAATTGATAATACCTTATCTAATCCAATACTTCCACAATCACATGGCTCCATGCGATCTACTTAAACGGCTCGTGGAAGAAGGCGACTAGACATAATTCATTATTCATCCCGTACACACATCTCTACATCCACACGAAACCCCCCAGACCACCGTAAGGGCGTGTGGTGGAGGGTGTTAGCCAAACGAGAACACAGAATTATAGGCGTCATCCGCTTATGCGCATTAAAATGCAGCAATTTCACCGATTGTTATATTTTCCGATTTGACCGGGATTCGATCACGGATCCTTCGATATCCGGCTGAACCAGAATAAAATTTGTCAAAGGATTCGCGTCGAAATGGACTGCGGCGCAACGGGTAGACTACGATAAATTAAAAAATTTGTATTCGGTATTTCGTCAAAGTATTTTGTTAAAAGCCCCTACAAAAACATTTACTTCGTTTGCAGAAGCTTTGACGGCATGAATAGGACGGAAGAGTTTGCTGTGTGATCAGGAGGGGAAGGTTTTCCCCGGTGATTGACGCCTCGTTCGCAGAGAGAGGCAAGGGCACAGAGTAGGGCGGATGCCAATCGCCTATTGTTTTCGCGTAGTCACTTGAAATGAAGGGGAAACGCCGCCTTTTCTGGAATGCTCAGATCCATTGAATGCCTGGAGGGTGATAAGCAGTGTTCCCTTAGGAGTGAGGGGGATTATTGAGACGTTATTTCTACCGCCGCAGTCGCCTGGCGTGGAGGGGGAATGAAGTTAGTTACGCTCGCATTTCCTTTCCTGGCTCTCGCCATAGATCCGGGAGAAATTTGTGCCCAGAACGGCTCAATAATCCTAAGGATAAATGCCTCTGCAATTAGGTGTAGAGTGTGATGCCGCCAACCTCGATAGTGGCATCAAAGCACGCTGAAAACGTTGGGTCTCGCGGTGAACGTTTCTACGGTAATTCAAGTTAAAACAATATAATAAATAATTTACGTAAAGTTTGCTACTGTAAACTTGATTACAGTAAAATTTTAGCAGAGCTGGGATACCTTGAATCGAAAACATGCTATGGTGATGGAAATCGAACCAACCGCCGCCTCTTCAGTGAATACTGTATTAAGGTGAGGACCTCTCGGCGAAGATATGTATAGGCGACGGAAGGTTGGAGGTTTTGTATTTCGAGTGAAGTATTTTCGAGGTGGCCCAGGTTGGCATGAGTGGAGAGCGTGCGGGTTATTAACAAGAAAAATTTAGTATTGCATATGAAGCCATGATTACGTTATCCCTATTGCTGCAAGACTACATGATTGGCATTCAATGATAGGCGAAACGTTTAATAATACCTTAGGAAAATTTATAAAAACACATTATTTTGGTTAGAGTTTTTCTATATAATCTTATTTTATCTCGATAAATTAATGTCAATGTTTCTCCAACTTTTTAGGCCGTCCAAAAAGTAGGATTTCGGAAGGTCCTCAAAATAGGCGCCATTGTTGTTGATGACCCCCTCGTTCGACGTGAATCGTTTTCCGTCGATCCATGTTTTTCCTTTGTAAATAAGGTTGTCAATGATAACTTCAGTCAATGGGGGCTAAATCTGGTGAAAACGGGAGCTGTTGTAATAATTTGAACTTTAATTTCATAATTTCCGACACCGAAACTGCGCAGGTGTACTCCATTGTCTGTATTGTATTGTCTTGATGGGAAGAAAAATGTTTTTCTTTGGCAAATGAAAACATTTTTTACTGATTTATTTGCTCGACTGGTGAATAAACATCGCATAATACTCCCAATTTATCGTTGGTTCTTTTTTCATGAAATTAATCAAGATAATTCAGCGTGCATCCCAAAAAACCGCGGCCTTTACGTTGACGGCCGAATTCACCGTCTTCGCCCTCTTCTGAGCCGGATTTCCTTTAGAAATCCACTGTTTCGACTGTTATTTTGTCTCCAGAGTCTATCAACATTCCCATGTTTTGTCCACAGTTATGCATAGATGCAGAGAATCATCAGGATTGCAGCGATTAAGCGCCAAACCAAACTCCAAATCAACCGCACGAGTGCGTTAATTCTCCACCAAGAGCAAACCCAAGCGGCAGCCATCTTGCCAAGATTTTTTTTCACATCCAATTTTTTGTTCAAAATTGAATAAAATGAACCTTGTGATAGGCTTTCGGTCTTAGTTATTTTGCAGTTAATTTGCGGTTATTGACCAACATTTCTTTTACTTTATCAATTTTTTCACCGACTTTCGATGTCGATGGTCTGCCACTGCGTTCATCATCTTCGATTGACTCACGACCACTTCTGAACCGCTCGTGCCACTGGTAAACGACCGTTTTTTTTAGAGAATCGTTGCCGAAACACTTTTCCAACATTTCCAACGTCCGTGCGCCACTAAATCCGTTTTTTACGCAAAATTTAATACAAGTTCGTTGTTGCAAATTTAAATCCATTTCTGAAATTGTAAAAAATCGCCAACACACACAGAGATAGATGTACTCTTGGCTACGTAACTTTTGCAAATGTCAAGTTATGACACTAAGATTTAAAGGGAATATCAACAACAGATGTACCAATTTAACAAAAAAAAAACAGAACTCAAATCGGAACGATGGGAGCGCCACACGGTGGTTATTCCGGGAACTTTTTGTTCAAGGTAGTATATTATTCTATAATTATCACTCCAGTAATCCCCGCTATCCTTCCGTCTCACCTCGCAGAGACCTAAAATATCTTTTTTTCCCTTTCCATCTCTCGCTTAACATTCTCCAATTTCCCTGTCCTCATCATTGTCCTAACATTCCACGTTCCTATTCGAACTAATTTGGTCTTCTTCTCCTGTGTCTTCTGTCCTTATGCTGCTGGTTTTTCCTTGAAAGGATTTCGTGGGATGATGACCGCGGAAGCCTTGCCTTCCCCGCTGCCGGGCACGACACACGGCCGATTGAACCGAGCCCCGTGGTGGCCAGGACTCAAAATCTCTGTATTGTCCATCATGTTAATCTTGGGAATGATAATTGAGGTGGTTTCCCATTGCCTTCCTCAATAGTGTTTTTAACGTGACACCATCACTTACTGGCCGCCCCACTGGGGTCAGACGCCATTGCAGCCGCCTCACTGAGGAACAGACGCTGCGTGGACTACCTTTCGTCTGGCTCCTAACCTTCGACCTATCTGGCATGGGTGACCCTACCAGGAGTAATAATTATTACTCCCGCCAGCAAAGCTCTAGGGGTCATCGGAACGCACAAGCCCTTCCACCACGTCAAGGTTGTAGTCCGAGGAGGGATATATATATATATATATATATATATATATATATATATATATATATATATATATATATATATATATATATATATATTTATATATTTATTTATTTATTTATTAACTACACATATATATGAATCTTGTAAGAAAGTGCCACTGTTAGGAATAGTAATTTAAACAAAGGAGAAGGATATCACTAGCCAACAAAACCACTGAGAAATACTACAATCACACCAGTTCCAACTTTTCAATGGCCCAACATCCTCCCAGCGGTTCTTTCTTTCCCCAGAATGAGTTTTCTGGCTTTATATCGATATTTTAGCTTTTTAGTGCGAGTGGAGACCTAACACACCCCACCACACACCCACGCGGTGGCTTGTTGGTATTATGTAGATCTGATATAAATCTATTTTTCCACAACTTTTGCCGATTCTTTTTATATAAATTTTGTTTATAAATAACTTCACATTTTTTAATATTATAAATTACCTTTATTCATAGCAAAACCAATGGCCGCGTAATTGTTGAAACCTTAGTTAAAAGTTAATTGTTGGTTGCCTACAAAAAATATTTTTAATATGAATTCAGTAAGTGTAATCAGGGGTAAATAGTTTCAATAATCAATATTTTACTGCATAATTTATGTATTCATACCATTGGTTCGCTTTTTCCAGGGATTAGCCGTCAAGCCACTTTGCATTTGACAACAGGCGTAGCCTTTGACGGAACTGCCACTAAGGGATTATATCTACTCTACCTGGCGCAATAACAACTTTCATTTCCTTTTACTTTATGACCTTTCCACAATGTTATCCAATTACTGGTGACTCCACAATCAGCTGCAAAGATTCTAATGAAAATGTAGTATTTTCTGCGGAAACCCATGGAAGGACTTAGAAAATTAAGTAATATAGTAACGCACAGGAATGGCTAAACTTTTTTAATAACAATAGAGAATAATTTTTCCAAAAATTCGCTATTCAGGATCCCTGCCATCTACCGATTTATCTCTTCTGCACAGACGATTATTTTTAAGGTTTGATGCTAAATCAACTCTTAAATAAAAGGTTCCGTTCATTAAGGCTGCAATTGGAATTTATTTGAAAGAAGTTTGAAGATACAAATACACTGTACTCCGCGATTTTTCCAGAATTTTGCTCTTATCGAATCTGAAATCATCTCATTAATTTCCCATGACCACCAATTAGTCTGCGTAAATATATCTCCGAATCCTACAAGGCATTTTACTCTTACTTCTTTTAATTTTTTTGTGAAGATAGGAGCGTGACGTAAATAAAGATCGCGGGCGAAAAAGTAGGGGCATCAGTAATCACAGTAAATTAAGAGGGATCTCTTTTAAGATAAAAAAATTCGCTGCAAAGACGTGGCACTTCGGAGCAATGAGGGGAGAGATTAAGGGGGAGTGTTAAGCTATTGCGGTCAAGTAGCGAGCATTTCATCCGCCAGAGCATTTATATTAAGCTGGCAGACGGGAGAGAAGGGTCACGAAGGAAGGGTGTGTGCCCTGGGGGGGGGAGAGGGATAAGGTACTCCTCCTGTGTAAGGGGATCTACCCGGAGAAAAAGAGGAGCATCGCGGGCATTCTCACCGAATTAATGGCTCTATCGTGCCGAAAGGCATGACTTGAAATTAAGGAAAAAACGCAGAGCACAACGGGAGACTCGTTAAAATAATGAAATAAAACAAAATAAAACAACCCTGCAGAATGGAGAAGAATTTAATTCCCCCCTTGCCCCCGCGCCAGTGTTTGGTGAATTCCTTATTCCAGTCGAGGCGGGAACTTGGCAAGTGATCCTGCCGCGGGTCACCAACAATGCGGCACTATTGGAATTTGTCGGTGATCACCGAAAAGTAGTGGTCCCGGTGGAAGTCCTTTAAAAGCATCAAAACACTCTGGAAATGAAAGAACGACGCACACTCTCTTTCTGAGATGGAGGGAAGAGTGAATTCAAAGAGGAATATTCCAGAAAGCGCGGTTTCCTCTGATAATTCTGTCAACCGCTCAAAGCAGATTTTTGGTATATCATCGGAATGAGGAATGCTAAACTTCTAAGCCCCGTCAAACACGATAGCCAATAACACGCCCCTGTATTATGTACAATAAAGCACTCCTCAACCTTCATACTTGAGACCTTCATTCCATGACGCTGGTCTATCTTCGACTGCCTCTGCATCACTTACCCACTCTGATATAGCATTCACAATATAATTATCACTGTTTACGAGACATATTGCCTAGGATTGGTCACCTGATTTTGTCCATTTGAATTTCCCGATTCATTAGCCGCGTATGTCTTTTTGGCGGTTATTCTCGGTGAAATGGACTCACATGATTGGCGGCGCTCTGCGAGACAGGGGACAGAGCTTGGCTGGAGGTCAGGAGGGCACTCTCGTCTCGGACGCCGATGGGTCGAGGTGGTCACTGGTGGTGTCAATGCGGAAGCGAGCCTCGAGAGGGCCAAAGGACCACGGCATGAGCTGTGGGGTCGACTGCATTCAGAGGGGAACTTTTCCGAACTCGTTTTATGCGTAGCAGTAGTAAGCTGCATCCAGACTCGTTGGGCATAAGGGAGTTTTAGAAGGGAGATTTAGGTGGACTCCTAAATGCTAGGCGCTTAATGGAAAGGCAGCTTGGGTTTGTGCATCCTTCGCCGTGAGCACTGCCATCTGAGTAGCTAAGAATAAGGAATAAACACAGATTATGTCCGAATGTAAATATTTTGATATTTGAGATAGCTTGTGCACACATTGTGTGTAGATGTAAAACCGCGTAATATTTTTTTCGTAAATCTGAGTTCACTCTAAAGTTCTTTCGCCAGTATTTTATCAAAGGTTTCGCTATTATTCTTTCATTTGGTAACTTGGGCGATTTTCGGTACTATTTACGTATTCATTTTCTCTCATCGGACTATATATAGATTATATATATAGTCCGTATATAGGATATATATAGGACTCTTAATAGATTATCCGTATTTTTATTTTTTGCTTTAATTTTTAGGTCAGGTAGTACGGTCAAAGTACGATTACTCGTATTACTAGTAGCTCCTGACTAATTCTTGCAGACCTTAAAAATAATTTTACAGTTATTTACTATTAAGTGGTGTGGATCATTTCATGCGGGAAAGAAAAATGTATCTGATTTGCCTGCAATTTTGAGATCTCCACATTTGCATCTGCTTAATAACCCGCAAGCCGCCACAAGGGCGTGTGGCGGGGGGGTTAAAACAACATCCGTAATTAAGGAAGAAAAAAAACGCATGCAAAAGCCACAAATGTATACTTTCCGCAAACAAAACATGGTATACATTCATGCAAAAAACCCCCTACACACATGCGAACACTCAAACTACTAACTAACATACGCATGCACCTAAAAATATACCTGATGTCTTTAGATCAGGAACGCACTATCCACGTGGACGTAATTATAATCAGAGCGGAGGATTTCTCATTGGATCTTATATTGCAAACGGCATACTAATAATTTTGAGTTTTTATTGGCGCCAGTAACAGCATGTTTCATTTATTTGGGATGGTAACACTCGTCATGAATCGATGAGAAATAACACGGCTTCACTTATCTTTAAAATTAAAGAAACGGGGTAACATCTATGAAACTAAACTTTGGGTTCTAGGATAAAAATTCATAATATATTTCTATTAAGTTAATTTAATATAGGCACACGAACATCAACTGTATTTTTAAATGTGGCTTAATGGTTTTTGATGTATTTCCGGCAATTACAACGCGGTTTATTCCTCAAAGAATTCCATAGAAGATATCCACACGCCTTATATGGCCAGTTTCAGCCAATGCGCCACTAGTGATCCTTTATCTGGAAGCTAAGGTGTCAGTCACCCTCTGTAAATTAAACAACTTTCATCAGAAAATAAGAATGTTCCAAATTCCGCAACACCTCATCATACCTTGAAAATTCAGTCTCATTTGATAGATAGATAGTAGCTCGTCTTTGAGGGCGAAATTGAGACCATGAAGTCTTTTCTACCGCCAAACCCTTTTTTTATTTGATGCATATAATAAATAATTATTATTTTTAATTCATGAAGGCATGATGGCATCTTAGTCCTACAATGTTGCTTTGAAATTATTTGTTGCAATTGGAAGTTTTAATTATTTATTCCAACATACAAATGCCACCAAAATTAAGGAGCGCCTTATGCTCCCGTACGCCCAAAATGTCAGACTGCAAGTTATTTAAAAAAAATGAATTTATCATAATGAAATCTGAAGGAAATTTCGACGGAAAAACTGCTAATTTACGAAATAATGCGTCCACCTGAAATCATCCTAAAATGTGTGGAGAGATTGGTTTCGAAGAATTCGCGTGACCTCACAAAGGTACGTGCTGCGTCAAAAGATTTTTTTTAAATGAAGAATCTCCAAACATCCGAGAGTGACTCTCAGAATGTATTCTCTGGCATTCTATTCAAACTCGGTGAGGTTCTCTCGTTTTTTTTATTTCATTTCCTCCGACCTCCGAGCGCCGTTTCTCTCTCTCTCTCTCTGGCAACGTCATCAGGGCTTCCTTTCTTGCCTGTTGGAATCCATCCCTTGAATATTTATTCCCCCAAACGTCCCCTGCCTCAATGTTTCTCCCTCTAAATGTATGGAGTGAGCCCCACCAAATGTCCCCTATTGGCGGCATTCCATCCACGTCGCCGTATTCAAGTTTTCGTCAGCCCTTCCTCATTGACGGCAAGGCGTGGGTAGAGCGGGAAGGCGTGTGGGGGAAGAGTGGTATAAATGCGAGCCATCCGTGCCGACTTCATGATACCCACAGAAGCACACGACTGGAGAGATGGCGTGATTTGGTCTCCTTTCACGTTGGGCTGAAATGTATCGAATACCTGTACGCATTTCTCCAAATACATATTCAGCCGAGCTACGTAAAAAGAATCCCCTTCATAGTTTTCAAGTGGCACATGGCTCCACAGCAAGGAAAAGCTGTAGCTACAAGGTTTGTATAATAGTATCAAGTAAGGTTTTATTAAAAATGTATATTTCAGACGCTGCTACAATGCCTCTCAAAATTCTTCCAAATACATCTCTCGAGCGTTGAAACACTTTTTCCAGCGAATGTTGTACGACTCAAAGGCTCCCAGGAAGGCGGATTCCGGAAGGTTCGTAAGGGTGCACATACAAGCTTCTTTGACGGCACTTTAGGGTCCCATGGTGGTGTCCTTTGAGGGATTATTTCACTTTTATAGGGAAAAGGAAATTGTCTTCGGTTCTAGCCAAGTCAGAAATGTGAAGCGAATCGGAGTTCGTCGCGATGCCGTTGCAGAACGTCTTCGCAAGGAGACACCTTCGGGACGAGTTCAGGGCAGATCTCTCGCGTCACCAAATTTTCAATGATAATGATGGTGTGCACTGTCATCTTGTCAATGCCAATACAATCTGCAATCATGCGAATGGGAGTGGACGGGATTGCGAATTGTGCCATTGACGAGCCTGTTCCCATTCGCTTGCGACCCGACGCCATTTCCTCTCCTTTGAGCGTTAAATTGCTCCCTTCCCTGCGACACCATCCTCTCCACCATTCCTCCGGTTTTCCCATTGGACCGCCCCGCGGGACACCTCGAAGGATGGGGGGAGGGCGGGACGCGAGATTTGGAGACGAAGGGGCAAGAAAGAAATCCGCGAAAGTGGGTTCAACCATGAGTCGATCCCGGAACCTTGGGATCAATTCATAAGATACTATTGTTGATGTGTGTGGCGGTCCCTGCTTAATCTCTCTAGTATTGAGATATTGGCATTAAGGATTATTCCTAGAGGAACCGTAACTGTCAGACAACTCCTTTTCCTCCCCATTGCTAGCAGACAGAGTACGTCAAACCAGCATGAAAAATAATCAGAATTTTGACGGAATGGCCAAATAGACATGAATAAGAAATAACCACAGAAGACATCTACGTGAATGCATCGCAAATAGTTAATCCGAGGGCATGATCACATCGCCGACACCGTTAGCATAATCACATTAGCTATATGCCTTGTAAATGCGTGTAATTAGGGGTTAGCCCGCGAGTAACCGGGAGGCATCGTTCTTTGCTGCGCATTATGTAATGCCCTCTGTACCGGCATCGCTGCGGCGAGGTGTTATTCCAAACCTAACATGCTATATTGGGTACGCGGTAGTCCAGGTGTTGGAAAACTGACCGGAGAGCCCGGGTTCGTTTCCCGGGCAAGCCTCTCTGGGTACCCTCAGTTCCACCCAAGCTATGTGATTTTTCACGCACCAGATCTTCCTGGGAAACCATAACCGGCACAGAGAAAGGAACTGGCCCCTCCATCCTGCTTATGTGAGAATTTCACACGCCGTATAGGGCTTAGTACTGGGTGAGCTCCACCATCTCCTACCAAACCGACCTTCGGGTTTATCTTAATTAATAGCGTGTTAATGGTTTTTTATTATGATATATGCTGAAAGCAGAGGCAAGACTTCGAACATTGTAAACAGCAGCTAGGAAAATTTATGCTCTTAAATCATTTCTTTGGAAGATAAATTTTAAAATGCATAATCGTTTTTTTCGAATTCAGTGTTCATTGGACCTTTCAATATCTATCTCACTACCACGTACCAACAAGCTACCACTTGGGTATGTGGCAAGAGATAATTACAAACCCGGCATAAAAGCATACCTGAGTATGAGATTAGAGCTCTAGGGGTCATGAGTTAAACAAGTCTTTCAACGATGCCAAATTTCCAAGAGGGCAATGTGACTTATATTGGCAATATATATTTATGCTACCTAGTCTTGAAAACACATTTTTTTAAAATATTGACGGTCGTAAGATATATTCAAGCAAATAACACTGCCTTTTAAGTTAAAATTCAGTTCAGATCAATGCATATCAAAAGGATATGAATGGAAAAGGGCAAAAATCAGCACTTAAGTAAAAATATTAATGTATCTTTCCACTCAATTTTCTCGATTCAACTAATTTCGATGTATCGGCGTCATCCTCGGCCGGCACCCGGTTACCCGAAGATTACGCCGATGGTAAATGGTTAGGCGGTAAATGTCCACGAAGTACAGCCTGAAAACCTTCTCATGCTAGGTCCAATTATGGTTTTTTATGCATTACACACTTACTTTTATTGGGTGAAAGTTATCCTTGCGACTAGTTCGCGATCCATTTTGCCTTTGATATCCATCAGGGATTGTATGATAGGAGCGCCTGAAGCAAGACATTCTCGGCATATGGAAAAGAGCTGCCCCCAATACCCTTATGTGAGAATTCTAGGCGCTGACGAATGAGGTGATCCCTAATCGCTCCTTTTGAACCAACCTAAGGTTTATTCATTGTGTTGGTTAGCTTAAAGTGTGAAATTAAAACAGTTTTTTTTCTGATAAGCTACATTAATTAAGTTAAATACCTTTGTAGGTCAATAGTATAGCCAACGAAAATTATACAATTAAAGCATTCCTACCACGATTATATTGTGTGAAATCGATTTCCAGTTTTCAAATATAAGACATCTAGATGGACGAAAAGCTATCAAAGGAATGGATTTCGGAGACAGCTTTCGAAAATGAAGGTCGGTTCTTTTGTCCGAATGTGCACATCAGTGCAAAGAAGATTGGATGGGAAATCCTTCGATTTTCTATTCAATCCTTCCTTATTACCGTGTTCTTTATTTGTAAATTCGATCTTTATAATATTGAATCAACCTTAGCATTTGTTACTGTGGTAGCAATCTCCTTGATATCCGAAGAGGCTCTTTCCTTCCAGAAGTAGGGATGCTTTTCCTTGCTCTCCCTTGGCGTAACTCCCGAGGAAAGCCCTTCACGAATCAGTATTGCACGGAGCTCCTTTCGGGAGGAGACCGCTGTATGTGGCATGCACATGTGGTGGTGGGATTTCGCCTACTTACTCTTCAAATTCTAGCTGGAACGTTGTTGGATAAATTTTTAACTGCATCCTTAGGTGCAACTGTTTGTCAGTTGATTGTACACGCATTTGCATGCTTGTAAGTTAAAAAGATATTTGCATGAATATATGCGCCTCTGTAGGTATAGTTTTGCATGCATGTGTTGATTTTGCATGTGGTTTTGTTCTCTTTTACGGGTGATGCCCCCCCCCCACCCGCCACACGCCTTTGCGGCGGCTTTCGGGGCATTATTTAGATGTAGATAAAAGCAATGTAGAATAATTAAAACGTATCTTGCAAATGGAAAGTACTGTTTGCTCAAAAAATAATTTCATGGTTAGTCTTTTAATACGCTTGTCACTAATACGCACCCAGCGTTGTGATTGTAGGGTAAAACTTAACGATTGCTCGCTGGCCGGGAGCGGGGAAACGGGTGAGCTCTTTCTTGCGAGTCGGTGAGTTGAAATAATATCCACATTTTGGTGATTTCTTCAGACAATTGGTGTTTATCAATAACTTCTGGAGGGCGTATCATGCATAATTGCCAAATCTTTAGAAGGCCTCTTGCCAGGTGGTTGCTGCTTGAATGTTTCCTGCCAGGTGGTGCTCCAAATTTGCTGAAATGTGGAGATTTTCAGAGGTGGGTCCCTCAATCTACATTTTATTGTAATTTGTGAATCTTATTTACCATAGAAATTCAACCGTAAATATTTTAGACACCCAGTTTGGTTCATTCCATTTCATCTCATTTTTTTCACTTCTCCTAACGGCACTTTTTACAGCATCGAAAATGGGAAAGGAGGTTTAATATTTCCAATTATTTTTCCTAGCCATTTAATCAAGGAAGTAAAGAATTTTTCCAATTTTTTTTTCAAATAGTTTAATGCATGAATCGTGTAAACATTGATTTCTTTTGTTGCAATCATGAATACATTGTGACAAAAAATGACTGTTTGTTGGGTATCTCATTCGGTAACCTTATCGAACATTAATTAATGTTACGAAATTTGTCTTTTGTAACCATAAAAAAGTTTCTTTATTTATACACTCACACTGCTTCACTTTTAAAGTTTTTAAAGAAGCCGTTGCGGTGAGCTTCTGAAAACTTTCATTTCCGAGAGTCTCTCAAGACAATACTATTAAAGCTCACGGTTTATTTTTCTCCCATGAAATATTTTATCGTTCTGTTACTTTACCTGGTATCACTAAATGAAGTTGAAATTCATTGAAAAATATTTATCAGTAATTAGGGCATTTGAAAACAAATCAAATAAAATTGTCAAGCCATTGTCCCAGGACACTCGTAAGTGATATTATGTTTGGCGAGATACAGGGATCTGGTAATGACCGCTTGGATGGAAAAAAGAAGAGTCTTCGGGGTGTAGTAAAAGGCAGCACCAACATCATGGAGAAAACTCCGAGCGTGCACCCCGCTGCCATCAGCTCAATTCCCTCGAAGAAAAGAAGCCGAAAATAAGCACTTCAGACTTTGAGCATAATGTTGTTTTCCGGGATGAAAACTAAATGCTTTCGTAAAGGGTATTTTCTTAAGTCAAAAATTTTAAGCAAACTGAACAAAATTGTGTTTGACCTGAATTTCGTGCTTCCGTTGGACGAAAAAAATGAAATCGGGCCAATCCAGTCTTCTCTCTTGTGAGCTCTG
This sequence comes from Hetaerina americana, assembly GCF_022747635.1. Classification (NCBI taxonomy): domain Eukaryota; kingdom Metazoa; phylum Arthropoda; class Insecta; order Odonata; family Calopterygidae; genus Hetaerina; species Hetaerina americana. The sequence goes on along the minus strand of NW_027286775.1, from coordinate 7,189,547 downwards.
AGGAAGTTATCCTTGTGTGGAACGGAATAGGGTTCCTATTGTTTGCTCAGCACTGCTCGGATACAAGAGCTGGGGAGGGCGAAAGGATAAATAAGGACCCTTAGAGTAATACTAATGTTATCTCCATCATAGGACAGATACGACGTTTGCTTTAAGCTTCCAACTCAAGATAAAACTCGCAGGAAAAAAAAAGAGATGCTTGATTAAATGTCACATGACAGTAGAAAAATATAAAATGGATAAATATATGAAAAAAGGCTTATCTTTTTAATCATATTTATATAGTGAAGGATTGGATAACAGGATCTGCTGTTAACGTGTTACAAGCCAATGGGTTAGTAATTCTGTAGATAACGGCAGCACATATGCGTCAAGATAGTATTCCGCAAGCCACCGCATGGGCGTGTGGCGGATGGTGTTAGTTCACCACCCGTAAAGGAGAAAAACTGCATGCTAAACGCACAAAATCATGCCGATATACACACACAGGTGACCGATCGACTCATGATATTATGATTTATACCTCAGTAAATGGTTAAAATTTTGAAGAGCATTTGGCAGGGTGGATGATGGAAGAGTTACGTCAAAATGCGGCCAAATGTTTTTGTTGCTACATGTGCGTATGCAAAGGACTGAAGACTATTTGCCGTAATAGCCGGTATTATTTGTTTTGCATAGCAAAATTTCAAGGTACCTGCACTCATTGCTCTGTTAAGATAATAAAAGTACAATGAAGACTTTGGCAAAAGAAACAAAAAAAAAGAGTTTGAATATTTACCTTCCAATATCATTCTTGATGCCCCGTGAAAATTCTAAAATGGTTGAAAAATACTATGGGCATAAATATATATATATATATATATATATATATATATATATATATATATATATATATATATATATATCAACTAGCGTATAGTCGCATCAAGAGTGGAATGCAGAGTGTTAGTTGACTGAAGGGTAGCAAAACTTCGAAATCGCTCCTGGCTGAGTCACGTTTATTGTACGCCTGCTTAGCCGGCGATCAATTATGAAGTCCCTGGGCGAGTAAGGTTTAGTGCACCGCTGGGATTGGAAGAAATGACGCTAATGGTGAACCCTTCCATTTCGAAAAAAAAGAAACCCCAAATTTTTCAACTCTGAAATATCCACGGTTATCCTGTGAATATTTAATGCGACGCAGGGGAAGAGGGGCGCAAATTTTCAGCGGAACGACGTCCATTTCTTCCCGACTGACACCCTAGGGGGAGGGGGGTTGAGGGGCAATGTGGTGATGGATGGACCAGCAAGGGGGAAACGGGGCGGGGAAAAATAATAATTATGACAACAGTAAGGGTCGGGGGAGGGATAACCTAATAGAAGAAAGGTGTAACGGGGGGGGGGACTTATGGTCCACAGCACGGTGACCCCCCCCCCCCACCGACGGCCGGCCCCCCTCCCTCCCCCCCCTATCGCACTTGCCTTTTCCTTCGGGTCGTCATCGAGACCCATCAACCGCATCTTTTATGGCCGGATAGGTCGGAGTCGAAGGGAATCGGGATCCGCGCTTTTGCTTTCCACGGGGGACTCATAAGAGCCGCGTGCGTGGAGTCGGAGTGGTGGGGGGGGGTGGGGCTGGAGACGAAGTGCCCATGAACTCGGACTTGTGCCTCTGGGTGCTTCCATGTGCACTGCGTCCTTGTCCTGCCTATGTTTTTCTCTACCCGTGTCTCTCTCTCTCTCTCTCTCCCTCCGCCCTTATGTGTGGGCTCATCCGCCCCTGTTCAATTACGAGCGTGCATGGGTCTCTTTGTACTTTTGTAGTTTTTTGCTTGCGTGAAATTAGGAAATCTCTCCTTCAGGATCGTCTGCAATGGCGGACATGCAACGATATATTTCTCGCATGCGAGTGTTTTGTTTTTGTGAGTGTCCCCATCGTTCCTTTTGTCAACACGCGGTTGTTTGTAGTGAGCGTAGTATGTTTTTAGCTAGTAATAAAATCCTTCGGAAATAATTACCTGAGACATTTTTTGTCACCTTTTCTTGGAATAAAGCCCATCACGCATATTTTGTGGTTCTTTCTCATATTTTAATATTGAGAAGCAACGGTTATATCTAGTTCCTTCTTACTTCGGAACGCAAACAAAAGCTCTGGAGATCTGGTGCTTTCCCGGTGTATTGAGTGCAGACATTCCTCTCGGGTCTTTCAATGGGTGAGAGTTTCCGTTCCGACCAACGACGTTTCGATGCTCCACTTGAACATCGTCTTCAGGGCAAGAGAGCCTGCCTCCCTTGTCCTAAAGCATCGAAAATGAGGCCAAAGTGGAGACTCACGCGAGGGAAGACCTGAGAGTAATTTCTACGAGTTTTTTGATCCTGAAAGGGTGTGCTGGTACCATTGGGCACTGAATAGGATCTGCATATTTAATGGAGATTTTTCTGCTTAAAATCCTTTGTTCATAAATTAATAACGGCTGCTAGTGCTAAAATACGCAGCCAAGAAAGATATTAAGGAACACTTATTGATAGAGAATGCCTTTCTTCGGCTGTGAGGCAGGGAGAGTAACGACAGCAGAAAAGCCGGCCCCGTCGGCAGCTGCTTAATGTCCACGCCTGTCGACTTAGAGGCCGCGGGTTCGATACCCGTCTAGGTGGGTTTTCCTCCGCCTAAGGTTTGAGTGTATGTAATTGTCAAATTGTTTTATCATTGTTCAAAGTTCGATGTAAAGGCCGAAGTGCTGTTTTCGGTCTGATGCAAAATAAATATAATAAATGGATAAATAAAATTTGGAGACAATGGAAATATGCCCCTTCGAGGCACGATGAAATTAAAATGGAAAGGCAGAGTAATAAATAAAGAATACATCAAAGAATGGGTGAGCAAAGAACATTTACTCTATGGAGGAAGAATAAAATGGAATAACTTTGAGATATTCGGAGGTACGAGGACTGTTTGCTGAAGACTGATGAGTTTCTATGCAAGTGGGAAGGAATGCACACAGAGAGAGGAGTGAAGGATGAGTGACGAGAGGCATTTGCTTTGTGATGTTATCATCAACATTCAAGGCCATTCGTGAGAATTGGTTCTGCCTGAAACGTGACCAGATGCACTCCGCAGGGGAAAGTCATTTCGTGCATATTTTTGTTGACGATTAATTATGTTATGGCCGAAATTGGAACTGCCTGGAAGATAAAATATTTGGGCTGCCGTGAAGATGACCACCTGTAATTTAACGTAAATTGTTTTCGAAATCGACATAAATACTCCGTTATCCACCTAAAAGGTGTGTGGCAGGGGGTGCAAGCATCAGATGGGAAGGGTAGGTGATGAGGATGGGTAAAGGGAATAGTATTTAATAAAACTCTTTCAAATAACGTGAAAATTTGTATAAATGTTTGAGTAAGTCTTAATCCAAAACAAGGGTTAATTCACCTAATAAATTAGTCATTTGTTATACGAAAAAAAGGAATAAAAATATACCACAATCAAAATATACCCTCAAAGGTCTCCACCATGACAAGACAGGTCATGCAGAATTGACACATAAGGAGAGGAAATTTTACTATCACATGGGAAATGCCACTCATAGTCCCCGCCCCTAAAGTCACATGTAGCGAGCGTGATAGACCGCTGCGGGCAGTTAGTAAACATGCTTGTCTTGCGGCGAAATGTAACGATAATCGTATTCATAAGCACAAGGCCCCTTCTGCAACATTGAGATACAAGGGGGGACCGGGATGGTGCGGGGGCTTATGGCCTGGCTTCCCATCGAGAGGGCCCGGGTTCGAAACCCGGAGGCGGCAGGTATTATTCTATGGTATCCCAATCCCTACTTGAGGTGCTTTGTGGAGAGACCTTTGAGTGAGTATGATGTCCGTCGGATGGGACGTTAAACTGCGGACCCTTTGGCGCCTTTCGTAAAGAGCAGCCTAATGCCAAAGCCGGGATTCTCTCCACCCTTCACCCTTTCCTATCCATCTCTAATGGCGCAAATGACCTCAGCTGTCGGTCGCCTCACCTTAAACTACAACTACTAAGATGCAAGGCGTGCCAATCGATTTTCACCAACGCAACGCTTCAATATAACAAATTCTGTGACGATCGTAATTCAATCCATAGAGTGTCCACAAAATTAAATTAGTATAAAGATCCGCACTGCAAAGGAGGGATAAAAGGGGGAAGTCGTTTTATCTTTTTCAAGGACTTCGGATAACAGAAGCTCAGAGCATATTCATCTACATCTACATCTACTTAGTACCCCGGAAGCCGCCGCAAGGGCGTGTGGCGGGGGATGTTAGGACACCACCCTTTATTAAGAAAGGAAAAAAACCGCATGCAAAAGCCACAATTTTATGCCGTCCGCAAACAAAAATGTCATACACGCATGCAAGAATACATACGCCCGACACATATGCAAACACTCAAACGACCAACTAGCATATACATTCACTTACAAATACACCTAATATCCTAACCACAAGCACCTACAAATACACCTAATATCCTTGCAATATCTAATTTTTTTCTGACTTGTAAATTCAATGTTTTCGATATTTCTAAAGGGACTCGGTTTCTTACTATTATGATTTCTAATTGTTCGGGGAAAGAATGAGTATTTGTACCTATCTGTCCTGGAATCTATCATCCTTATTTTATCTTTGTGGTCTGATCTACCTAAGTAGTGTGGGGTCATTATAATTCCTTCAGTGTCATCGTTAAACTCGTTTGTTCTGAACCTTTCTAAAAGTCTAAGCCTCGCTTGTTCTCTTCCTATATCAAGTGGTTCCCAGCATAAATCCCCTAAGAGACCTGACACACTTGAGTACTTATTATAAAAATTTTTAACGAATCTGGCGGATTTTCTCTGGTTTTTATTTAATTCTTTTTGCCAAATTTTCTCCCAAGGGTCCCAAATACTTGAGGCATATTCGAAATGAAATCTAACTAGAGCAAAATAACACCTCTGTTTAACTTTCTCATTACATTTCCCCAGCACCCGGTTAATGAAGCCGAGTTTCTTTCCCTCTTTTTCGTAGTTTATATCCTGCTCCTCGCTTCCTTTGTTCCAAAATTTCAAAACTGCGCATTTATCTATGTAACGCATTAATCCCCATTTCTTGCACCATTCCTAGATGTTGTCCAAGTTTCTAGAAAGTAGCTCGCAATCTAGCTGGCACCTTATTTCCCTGTATACCACCGTGTCGTCAGCAAATAACCTCAGATTGCTACTAACGTGTGTGCTTAAGTCATCAATGAATATTAAGAACAGAAGAGGCCCTATTACACTTCCCTGGGGGACGCTCGAAGTTACATCTCTATCCGTTGAAGTTACATCTCTATCCATATTTTACATATCGAAGGCCTCCTGAATTCCCATTTGTTAATGGTAACTTTTTCCGAGCGAGTGATCTCTCGAAGCAACCGCGCTTCACTTCAAGCGCTTTTCGTAGGCGCTCGGGTCGGGTCGCATAGCCCCACGTGGCCGCGAGAGCGCCCCCACGCGTTCATTATCCGAAGCTCTCCTCCTTGACGGCACGCTCCCTCATCCCCTACACCCTACCGCTTTGTTCTGCCCACATCCCTCCCCCCCTTCCTTGCCTCCAGGGGGAAGAACATTGACGTTACAATGGGTTAATTCAGCGTGTGAAAGACTTTCTGCTCTTAGCCCCTGAACAAAACGTCCGTTTTGTGCTCTTGTGATAAAAAGATACAGGTAAAATGGCCGAGTTTAGAGCGTTCCACCCTGCTGTCCTTTCTCCAGCCTTTGTTGCCGTCCTCTCGACATCCCTCCTTTATCAACCCCGTCCGCGCATGTGTTGCAGTGACGTGCACTCCCTCCCACCGAAGAACTCCGCCCTCCACACCACCGAGGGCCGAACAATGCTCTCTTCTCCTTTAGGTTACATGAATAACTCTCAAATTGTAAATGTCGTCCCCCTATGTCCCAGTAGAAACACGCTTCCCATTCCTAACATCGCAGTTGATATCATACGAGATATGCGCAAAAGTTGAATGGTAACTGGTAGTATAAGTTATGGGGGGAGAGCATTAAAGCGGTTAATTGGAAATTACTACTAAACCTTATGAATTATATGGAGATAACTCCTATAGACAGGTTTTGGAATATTGTAGCTCTGCCTAAAAAATCGCCAGTAGCAAACAACTGAAAAAGAAGCAAAGATTCGGAAAAGTATGACACAAGGATGCTCTTCCTCTCCCTATTGTTAATGTGTCTATTTTAAATGCCTGTGTCCATGTAAGGAAGAATAAGTATCCAGAAACTTAAAGGCTAAAGGCTTAAAAATTATTTGAAACTGCGTTCCTCTGCATTACAATTAGGGATGACGCCCAATTAATTGCATTTTCATTTGAAGGACTGAACCGCTGGAAATATCTCAGTGATGACGAGTCCTTTCGCATTCACTCTGAACGCTAATTTCTTGTCTTCTTATTCGTTCGCGCTTCGGATCAAATTCATTCATTAAATTATGGCCATAAGTCAATACATTTGCGAATATCACCACAACTAAAGCATTCATTACCATAGTTCTAATTTTTTAAAATCAAATTGATGCAGGGTTGAAATACGAATATGATTGCTGAATTGATACAGCGTGTACCAATTTTGGTTGCACGTAGACAGAAATTATTTTAGCATTTGCTTTGATATAAAAAGCTCTTTCATTGTAAATTCGGTGCTAAAAATATAGATTTTTTTTATAAGTATCCATATTTCGTAGCTTCAGTGGTTATGCTGAATAATGTTGACTCAGCTACCTAAAAAGTGTTAGATTGAGAAATGATTTAATATTTCGGACAATGCCAGTTTCGAAGACATTTCGTTTGTGTAGTTAAAATTAGTAGGATCTATTGAAAAAAAAGTAAAATGGAGAGAGTAGAGCAATTTTAAGGGCATGGTTTACAAGTGCAGGATAGCAACCTTTCTCATTCTCTATGGAGGCTATATCAACCCTAGATAGGCTCAGTGCTATCTATTAATTGTACAAGGGAACATAAACCCGATATCTAAAGAGTATGCAAGGTTCTAGAATCATAAATTATCATTAATCTAAAGGAAATCGTAAAAATTCTTAAATTAAGGCTGACTGATCAATTAATTAGACCCCTGGAAGATTAACCAACCTGAGGGTTAGTTCCTTTAAAAGATGAGTGGCTAAGCCAGCTGCTTCCAGTCGCGAGGTGTTGAAACTACTCCTAATGTCTTGTAAAAAACGCTTTTTAGGTAAATCATCTCCTACAAGTTCCTTCAGCATTCAAAATATTTTTGGTGGTCTGCCCGAAAGAAATGAGTCAGCAAATTGAATTTCTTTTGAGCTTTCCGTAATAATGTTTCCATTCTCTACTTCTAACGAATGAACAGTCGGGTGCTTACCTTGAATTTCCCTACGTAAGACCTAATTGATATCGCGTTATTCTCTGAGCATTTACCTAGCATTGTCCTATTAGAGTCTCCCCTAATTTTATATGCATAAAAATGTATACGTAAGACATTGCGCATTATACTATTGTGTCTGTCCGATATTGCACGATTTTGCCTACTTACACGGTCATTTGATTTTAGTCATTACTTTTGAGCATTTTCATAATTTGAGTGAACCTTTCTTCGTCTCCTTAACGCCAAACGACTTAAGGAAACGACCTTGAAAAGGTTTTTACATTATTATTTATACGACTGGGTATTACATTAGTATTTATACGAGGTGTAGATTGGTATGACTTTGTAGGTTTTGAATGTGATTTTATTCCTTTTAACGGGCGATGACTTAAAAACCCCCGCCACACGCCCTTGCGAGGGCTTTCGGGGTACTTTGTAGATGTAGAGTTCTAAAGAAGATCCTGGGATAAACAATCTATATGTGTGTGGGAGCCTAAAGGAGAGATAGGATTCTGTTATCGTATTTTCATGTTTACATAACTCGTAGAAGTAGCATTGAAGTGAATGCAGCATCTATCTCGTGTGACACTGTTTGATTAAATACTTCAAGGAAAATAATCTTCATTTGTGTGTCATTCTTCTGTATAAGGTTATATGCGATCTCGTATTCAGTCGGGAATGTGATTCAAGAAATTTCAGTTGATATTAATTTTCCTCTCTTAAAGTAAAATTCTTGGTAATATCTTCTGAATGTTTATATATTCCATCCCGCGAATATTTGTTGCGAAATATGGATGAAATTAAAATGACGATGATGCCGATGACAAAGGCTTCATCTCAATATATTCGATTTTTTCAGGCTTAACTTGGTGGAAATCCATCATCACTGAAGTAAAAATACCAATGTATCTTTCCACTCAATTTATTTCGGTACAACTAGTTTAGACGCATCGGCGTCATCCTCAGGTACAGAGTTACACAGAGATACAGAAAGGTCGGTAATTATTTATGTGGTGCAGGTAGAGAGGGGAAAGGGGGTCCAAGGGTGGCTGTAATTGTTTGAAGTTGTTGGGGGTGGTAGAGGGGGGGGGGCAGTGGTGGTGGGCGGCGGCGAGAGGGGAGGGTAAGGTCAAAGGAGAATGGAGGTGGTCAGGAAGGTTCACGGTTTGGGGTCACGAGGCATTTTCTTAAATGAGAGAGAGGTTGTCATCAGTGCTTAATATCTTTGGAATAAGCTTGGAGCAGATAGATTTAAGGATGCTATTTTTTCTACGAACGACAAGGGATCTGGATAACAATGTCCGACCGCGGTAGGGTCATATTCGGCTCAAAATTATGCTAGTGTATATTCGCCCCCAGCCGCACACCCAAGAGGTGGCTGGCTGGGCACTCAAAAATTAAAATAAATAAAAGTAAAAGTTAAAATACTCTTTTCGTTGCTTCCATTCCATTAACCCAAAAGGGTCACAGCTCTTCTCATTGAAAGTTAAAACCTGGGAGCAATGGTTAAGGATGTTTAGTCATCCATTGAAAAATTACACCTAATGATGTATTTAAAAATCATACCAGAGAATTATTGCGGCATTTCACTCTCGCGAAAATGGGTTCTGCTGCATGATCTTTATTAATCATAACGATTGCTCCCATTTGATGAGGTGCGATTCTATGTACATCGATTATTCTGATTGTTGGTGCGTGATAACATATTATCCATGTACCTGCACAAATATACACCAGGGCCGACCAAAAAGTAACTTACGTTTCGACCTTGTGCGGCGGAGTGTAAGGCTAGAGCTACCCAAAACCCGAAAACCTCCGCAAAGTTATGTGACGGGGGTTTAAGGTCACCAGCTGTACAGGCACAATCGTTATTACATTCGCATATGTATAAATAGATATTAGTTCGAACGTGTAATCAAATGAAGTCAGCCACCACACAATAAGCTACTTAGTGCAAAATAATTTCCCTGACCTCTCACACACTGTACCAAAATACCATACGGTTATCTTCAAAATGCTCATCTAATTTTTTTTAACTCTGTCAACACCTGGCGATATACTTTCTTTGATAACGCTTTAGTTACTCTATACGAAGTCTGATCAGAAAGTAACTTACGTTTCGGCCTAGCGCGACGGTAGGTACGGCAAGAGCCATAAGCTTGCTGTCCCTACACTAAGCAAATTCAGGCAAGGTATAGTGGAAGTTTGTCATTGTGAGAAAAACAAAATTGCACTTTGCGAAATTGAAAAAAATGCAAATTTGTTTTTCTCGTAGTCACTACACTTGTGTGCAGGCTGTGGTTATTCTACTTTGCTCGCAGTGAGCTGTCAAAATGTTCGCTACAATAGAAACTCCCACGAGAGCTGTGATTAGGTTTTTACCGGCAAAAAACCACAAGTCAATTGAAATTCATATGGAAACTTTGTACGGATTGTACGGAGACGGAATAATAATGAGTGAAGGTAGAGTGAGGTGCAATTAGTTTAAAAATGGCCAGAGCACCAATGTTCACACGACGAGAGGTCACCGCAGTAGTTGGCCTAACCTTGCGACAGATAAACCGATGACGAAAAATGACGCAAAAATTCGTAAAAATCACCAATTTACCAATGCAGATCTCTCGCTCGACGTGTCTCGTGAGACATTAAATGCTGGTGAAAACAAATATTTAAAATGGTAAGGCGGCAGATTTCTTCAGAGACGGAATACAAAAGCTTCTATGTCGTTATGATCCAACCCTCAATTTGAATAGCGACCATGAAGAGAATTGGTTTTTAAGTATGCATTTCAAATCTATATGATAAAAATTTGTTTCGTCACTAGGTTTATATTTTATTACAAAACGTATAATACTTTCTGAATATCTCTAGTATAATTTTCATCAGGTATGTATGCATGAGGGTAAAAAATAACAGAAACTTTACACTTCCACACACTTTTAATGTCCTACGACTATGGTTTCGATACTGCGCGTCATATCACCTGATGATGACGCGCAGTATCGAAACCATTGTTGCAGGACATTAAAACTGTGTGGAAGTGTAAAGTTTCTCTTATTTTTTACCCTCATCATGAAGGAATTCCACAAAGTTAAGCCTGAAACTGTCAATGTTAACGTATGTAAAGATTTGTGAGTTTATTCTTTGACCAGCTTTAATCCAGTTTTTGCGGTCGTTGCCCGTTTATTGTGCAGCGCTAATTATAAATGAAAAAAACTTCCCTTCACTGCCGTCTCCTTTGGAATATCTCGCACTCAATGCATATGCATGTCTTTACCAAGTACGCGCCGATTACCTTTCTTCTTCAATTCCACCGGATTGTATTCTTAATCAACTTCCTGCATATGGCCAACCATCTTATACGATATATCCTTGTATATTTGGGAATATTTATATTCTTTATATTAACAAATAGCTTTTGTTACCGAATAATAGGAAAATTTATTTACGGACGTGCACTATTTTTTCTTCAAGCATCGATAAACAAAGCGTACCCTTAGCTGATTGCCTGTTCCTGGTAATTCCATGGCGGAGCATTTTGATCAGCACGAGATCGATTGACGCTTGAGAGGAGGTGGGAGAGCACCCAAAGAGTGTTCTGGATGTTCGAATTCTGCCAAAGTTTTTCGAACCCTTTCTCGCTATTACGGAATTTTGAGGGAACCAAGAAGAATAAAATTAACTATCAGGAGATACTTCTTTTCCTTGATCCCATCCCTCCGCCTGCTGCTCTTCAGAAAGTCAAATTTCTTTCCTGTTAAATTGGCGATTTATTATCTTTTGGGGAATATTTTCGCGTTAGACAAATTCTCTCTTTCTCTCTGCTAGTCCGCTTATCACCGGCACTCTCTCCTTTATAGTCCGCCACTTATTGCAACCTTCTCATTTGCCTTTTTATTTGTGCGGTGAGGTATTAGGACGCGGGGGAGGAGGAGTAGTGGGGGATCAGGATGGTGCGGTTGCCAACGTACTGGCTTCGCTGGCCCACACAGAGTAAGGGTTCGAATCCCGGCAGCGGCTTATGTTTTTCAGTGGTATCCCGATCCCAGCTTGAGGTGCTTTGTGGAGACCACTTTGTGAGTGGGTACACCTTTACTTACCGTAGTTTAACATCCGTCAGATGGGACATTAAGCTGCGGACCCCTTGGCGCCTTTCGACATGAGCAGGCTAATGCCGACGCCGGGTTTCGCTCCACCCTTCATCCTTTCCTGTCCATCCCTAATGGCGCGAATGACCTTAGCTGTCGGTTCCCTCCCATAAAAACTACTACTGCCACTAATAGGAGGAGTAGGGCGAAGGAGAAGGGCCCATCCATAATGCGCACGTTCCTATCTCCCGTAGATATCAGCAAGCTCAAAAATCTTTCATCGATGGAACATTCTACTCCTCTTTTGTACGCTCTGCCAGTGTTTACAGCTTCACTTTCTGAGAATCAGGAAACCAAACGTCTTGGTCGTAGCCACTATATCCAATGTAATATCAAGAAAGGTTCCACACTTGAAAAACATGCTAACATTTTATGTGATATTTATCTAACAGCTTTTTAAAATGTTTTTATTGTAGTACATGTGCATTAAAATTCTCTTACATCTACATCTACATCTAGATTTAAATAGTACCCGTCAAGCTACTAAGAAGGCGTGTGGCGGGCGGTGTTTGTCACAATCCGTAAAAGAGAATAAAACCACATGCAAAACCCACACATTCATGCCAAGCTACACACACAAAGTCGTATATATTTATTCACATATCTTTGTAACTTACATGCATGCAAATACATATAGAATCAACTAACATGCACATGGAATTACGAATATAGCTTATGTCTGTGCAATGTTTAATCTTGTCCTGACATGTTAATCCAGTATCTTCATAATTTCTATAGTGACTTTGATTCCTTACTATTATGAGTCGTGTTTGTCCGGGAAAAGAAAGAGTATGTTAATCCATCTCTAATGGAGTCTATCTCCCTCATTTTATATTTATGGTCTGATCTACCTAAATAATGTGAAGCGATAAAAATTCCTTCTGTATCAATGCTCAACTCATTTGTTCTGAACCTTTCTAAAAGTCTTAGAAAGGTTCAGAACCTGTTTCCTAGAAAGCCGTTTTTTAAGTCTTAGTCTCACTTGTTCTCTTTACATTTCAAGATGTAGTAAAAATGTATTAAAATGGCATAAAAATTGCTTCAAAATGTTAGTTCAATTGAATGATAGTTGCATTACGATCAGTTTTGGATAGCTACAGGAATGCTTTTTTGAAAGTCAATGCGGTATTAATATCCTCAGGATAATGTAAAAACTAGTAAATAAGTACAAAGATTAGATAGATAAATTCTCAGATATTTTTGCCTTCAACTGTGGATATGTGATGCGAGCGTAGGTGCATTATCTTCGTTGGAAAAAAGGATTCTTCCTCTTAGATAAGAAATGGTTTAGGTTTTTTCATTGGCGTGGGAACGCATTTTGATTTAGAAGAAGGCATTATTCAATTAAGACGTTCACATAGAGATGTATTTTAGAATTGAATCAGAAGTGAATTCCTTTGTCGAAGGTGGAAAGAAGGGAAGCAAAAACTATTCTTATTTGATCCTTATCGCAGATCTTGATAAGAGAAGTCTCGTTGAATCACTTCCCTTAGGTAATATATAGTTTCTCGATAATAAAAATTAACCTTCCAATAATCTTAAAATTTCTACGGTTCACGAAAATCTATAAATCGTTAACAATTTGTTTGTCGCAGATTTACTTTCACAAATTGTTTGTAAGTCACCATTCCTATATCAATAAAAATGAAGCATAGTTTTTGTTCTCCATCTTGAAGAAACTCATAAATTAAGTATAAATTGATTCATGCAGTAAATGCCTTTCATCTTTCAAACCAATTTTTTTAATTTTTCATTGCCACCGAAGTGTTTTTTATTCTATACACGTCAAACTTATGCGCTCAAATTCTCTCAGTCCAAATATTTCCTTTACTATGGCCATTGTGTTTTTGAGGAAATCACTTTCATTTTGATAGCATCGAATATCGCCAAATTCATGCATATTTACTGACCATGCATCAGCACGGGAATCTCTTTTATGAAATATTTATTTGAATTTAGAATGTCTCACACCACCACCACTACCGAAGTGGCTGAAATAGAGCAAGTCATGACGAGAGCAGCACCAGGAGGCAATCGGTGGTGCCAAGAGGCAATTCACCTGATGAAAAAGTCTCAAAGTTAAATAATACTCAAATAGATAAATCTAGATTTCACATCACTATGAATGAATGCATTCACTATGAAGTATGGATGATCGGTGCAGCGGGGTAAAAACATAAGAATCAATGTCCAAGTGGTGTTGGGAAGACAGAAAATAATGTTCTGCGTGGAAAGTTTTCGAATGGGAATTACGGAGCAAATTGTTGTCGATAAGAGAGTGATAAGATTTGGTGGGGTGAAAAGTTAAGTAAGTGGTATAACTGAGCAAAGGGGCGTGTCAATTGGTGAGGACGTTTATTTTTCAAGGCATTTCGAAAGGGTTTAAAAAAAATTAAATGAAGGCGTGTCCAAGGAAGAATAAACTATGATTATTTAATTTTATATTATTTAATTTATGACGAACTCGTCACGTCTCAAATAAATTATGATTTATACTGCTAGTATAACTGAATATTATTTTATGAATTTTCATTAATGTGAGAGGAGGTTTAACATCTCGTAAAGCACATAAAAACATTTGCGAAGAGCTGTAGAGATAATACGATTTTGATTTTGCGTGATAATAGAAATTAATTCCGTAATACATACGCTGTTGTTTAACTCCAGGGTTGGATATTAAATGAAAACATTAAGGGCCAGCATATCTGGTTAGCGGTTTCGTTCGCCAAAGAATGCTCTTCGTCAGTCTGACGACCATTTTGCATAGAGCGCGTAATCATTCAATTTGGACCCATCCATTTTTGTGGTGTTTTGACAGTTTTGTTTTAAGCTAAAGTACTAATGGCAGGGGATAGAATCAAACCCTGTAAGACTGACTTGCGTGATTAAAGTACTGAATTTTGTATTTCGCACGCGGAATGAATAATTGCTCCTCCCCACTCCCACACAGTGATCTCAATCGCTTACCTTTGCAGAAAATGTAATCCGCGAGGTCATGGAGCAGCTGCAATAAAAACCGAAACCCCAGCCTTCCCCCTAATGGCCTCGGGATTCTGAAAGCCATTGAGCGCGTTCGCCTTCTTCGCACTGACGAAACGTGAATTGAAAGAGAAAGGAGCTGACGAATGGAAATGTCGCGAATCCACCTCCGCATTTCAAAATGAAAGCTTCTCCATGGAAACAGGGCGCATTTCCTTTCGTGAAAACATCCTTCTCTCCCTACAGCTACGACAAAAGAAGTAACCCAATCAAGTTGGACCTGCGGTGACAACGTCTAGCGTGTTTGTGTGAGGTCTAAAAATATTCATTTCAGCGTATCCAAGAGAGGCGTACTACTTCGGAATACGCATCAAACTCAATCACATAGCTCTTTACATTATCATAGAGCATATCACAATATAAATCCGAGATTTAAAACCTTCGCATGGCATTAAAGGAAGTTTATTATTAGACCGTACTCCTAGACATTAAAAGTTTATTATTAGACCATACTCCTAGAAGCCACATGACAAAATCAATCCCGTCCATTGATTCGCCGGCAACACAATTCTTAAAACGGAAATATGATACCATTGCGAAAATGTCAACATTTTTATCTTCGATTGCGTCCAACAGACATATATTTACCGCAGAGCCCTGTTTGAGGTTTTCAATCTTTTTCAGAGGCTCTTGTTAATTTGATTGGCAATATCGAATTTTGGTGCTCGTGTGCGTTTTAGTCGTGTTATGTTAAAATGAATTTGAAAGGATTATAAATAATGATGTAATCATAATAAACTACATTTTGATGAATGATTTCCGCTTTTTGTTCAATTATAATCATAAATCTATTCATAGTTCCACATAAATATATTCATAAGTCCACAATGTAAGCATTGTGGTCATGGTATTAAACAAATAATATAATTTAAACTCCGGGAATGAAAATGATTAAAATAACATTTTGGTCATTTGAAGGGAGATTATAATTTTTAATTTTTTATAGAAGTAACGGCAAATCAATTACTTACTGAATGGAAGTTGTGGAGGTCATACGCATATGTAACGGGATTCCTTTAGCAGACAAGTTGACTCGCCCGTGGGGACTTTTACGGAGAGGGAAGAACTTAGATTTGATGTTATTCTTACTAAGGACCTTGATTGATTTATTCTGCATCCGGGATAGCCACGCGAGAATATTTTTTTTGGTTAATTAATGAAATCATTTTGTTTTGAAAAGTAGCGTTAAGTGAGAAAACCTTTGCTGGATCATAGTACACCATGATACACATTTAAATTTTGACTAAGGAGCCATGAGGCTGAAATAGGAGTATTTATCGGAAAAGAAAGTACTTTGTTCTTCCAAATATATTTTATTATTCACCATCTAGGTTTCGACGAATATTTAATTGTATGCTGTAATGGAAACTTCCTGTATATGTCCTTAATTATGCGGTGGCTATTGCAGTGATTGTTTTGCTTGTGTTTCAAACAATTTTGCCACAGGAGGTATTTAAAAAAATAGTTTTCATTCCCTGATTACGAGTTGAGAGATCCTAGAGTGCAATTAGCCGTCGGATGAAAATAACCTTCTGTCCCTCAGACGACACCATTCTTTAATGGGTGATCTTGATTCGGCCTTGTTTGGCCAGGTCGAACCTTGATTGGGCCATGACCTTTTCCTGTTTATAACGTGCGTGACCACAGTATTCATGTATCTCTAACTGCGAAAATCATATTCCCATTGATTGTACTTCAACGACTCGATATGCATTTTCAGCCTCGCATTTTATAAAATTTTGAAGAAAACTACACTCATGGATTTATATATGAAAATGTTCGGTTTAACTTCTTAGCGCGACTTAAATAGTATTAAATAAGTGATATAAACTCCTAATATGTCAAAGCATTTGCCGAAATTGAGAAAAGGAAGGTTTTAATGAGCCATCTCCAGCCCTTGAAACAAAGATTTTGGTAAAAAAAGAAAAACATTAAATTTACAAATAGAATTGAAATTTAAAAATACAGCCATTAAAGAGTTTTTAATGATCGATGTTGCTTGGAATATCAAATGAAAACCGTTAACATGAAAATGTCAATTTTCCACTTTACCATGTGTTTCCATGTAAATACTGAAATAAGGGTGTTATTCTCAAACAATCCTGAAGCTTTCAAGGGAAATCTGGAGGAAAAATGGGAATAGCTGAGCTGGAAGATATAATGAATAGAATATAAAATAATAATATTCATGGCTCTTCGAATGGGGACACATTAAAGAGTCTGGTATCC
Source organism: Hetaerina americana (assembly GCF_022747635.1). Classification (NCBI taxonomy): domain Eukaryota; kingdom Metazoa; phylum Arthropoda; class Insecta; order Odonata; family Calopterygidae; genus Hetaerina; species Hetaerina americana. The sequence continues at coordinate 7,172,755 of NW_027286775.1, read as the reverse complement.
TTTAAGATCCTCGTTCTGCGGAAATGAAAGATGTTAACATTGCGAAATTGTTAATGAGGTAACCATTAGCAAATACAGGACGACTTCAGCGATTGAACTGAACGAATGCGCTCTTAAGCTGATGCCTTCAAGAATATTAAAAAAATCTATTTTCAATACAGCTTAAGAAAACAAAGATGCGTGGCGTCCCTTGTGCTAATATTTCGTTGCCCGTGTAAAAACTTAATATTCCTAATGTAAAAATGGCATTCATTTTATGTTCATATAAATAACAAATGTCACTGTGAACTGGAGGACTAATGAATTGAAAGGCATGGATTAGTTAGAATATACGAAAGGGCATAGACATAATTGAGGAGATCAAATACAGAAAATTGTAATACATTGAAAGTAAATATTTCTGCAAATGTAGAAACTATGTCTCAGTTAATTTCCTTAAGAAAAAGGGTAGAGCAGCAGGAATGATGAACATTCTGGGTGCTTTTGTTTCCCATCCTTGAGGGGCCTTTCGTTTGTATTTTGCGGCTAGGTTTCGTGAATGTAATGTTTGTGCGCGTTGATATATTTGCACGGTCGATAAGCGAAAATCCCACCCACACAGTAAACGGGAGCCTCAAATTTGCCCGTGAAAGCGCCCGCTCACTATTCAAACGTGTCCAGTGTGTTCGCTCATTCGATCGCCCTCCGTGTGTCCGTGCAATGACGGCGGGGCCAGGCAACTCGAAGGAAGTGAACTCACTCAGCCTCTGCCGGCGCGGTCTCCCCTCCCCTCACGTGATCGGCCTTTTCCTCCTTGGCCCGCCCACGGTGTTGACGAAGCCTGAGGCGGAGGAAGCCCGCGTCCATCGGTGGCTCTCGTGTGTTTGCACTCTTGTATCTGAATTAAGCCGCGTTCGTATGAGAGAGATCCTTGTATTCTCGCAGCCTTTTGCCTCTAACACAACACATTCATATGCGGCGATCGTCGGAAAAGACTTTCTTTCTAATGGGAGAATTCGTGGATATCTTTAGAATTCCGAAGACTCAGGCCCTGATTAAACTTATTACAAAGATATAAAGCGTGTGGTTTTTGCATCCGAAATTGAAGATATAATTAAGGCCCCTAATGACATTTGCAGGGACGATTATTGTCACAAACGGCGTTAGATTTTCCAGCTGATGGATTTAAGTATTCTTTTTTAAGTGGGTTATTTGATTAAAGGGGGTATACAATTTTTTGACCTCCATAGAAAACATGTGTGAGTAAAGCTGTGTTTCTCAGTTCAACATCAAAGGTAACTGATGAATGCATGTGGGAAACATTTATGTATGAAAACAGGCAAACCAAAAACAGGTAATGTTCCACCAGCTTATTGAATGAAATCTGTTTTAAAATGCTTAAAATCTAAGTTTTTTTGATAAAACCATAAAGAGCACATTAAAGTTCAGTTTTCCTCTTATTTTACCCTCCTCATTTTTTAGTCCATTCACCATTTTAAGTATTTAGTTTCAGGTGCAAAGTACGTTCTCATTCTTGCGGAGGAATGCATTCCGGAGGGAAGAGCAGCCTTCCCACCCACCCACATTTCTTGGCTCCCGACGCTTGTGGCGATGCACTTCGGCTTGGGGGGAGGTGTGAACGACGCGCGATATTCGAGCGGCGAGGGAGGCGGCGAACACGAGGCCTTTGTTGGTTGCCGGCTCATGTAGCAACAGCCTCCGGAATGCCTGGAGGCGGCCTTTAGGAGGCAGACGATGATGGCACTCATGATCTGCATAGGAGACCGCAGAAGTGGCATATGAGAATACTCCGTCTTTGAAGTTTCCTTTCCCTCCATTCACACGAGGACAACAATTTTGAGTATCAGGGAAACTAGGGGGAACACTAACATTTAACAAAGGTAATGAATGAATTGGTGCGCTCTGCGGCAAGGTAAAATCACTATCTTAGTAGGAAGTAAGGAGGGAAGATCTGTGCTAACAGCCAGAGATAAGCCGGGTAAGATGATAGTAGACACAGAAAAGATCCAAAAAAGATGGAAGGAATATATAGAAGAGCTGTATGGTAAAGATCATAGGCCAACAAGGTTAGACATAGAAATGGAATATGACGTAGAGGAAGATAGCTTAGGTCCGGACATACTAAATAATGAGATAAAAAGAGCTTCAAGGGAGATGACATAAAATAAGGCCGTGAGGGTAGGCAACGTTCCCGGGGAACTACTAGAAGGTTTAGGAAAATGTAGGGGGAAGAGGCTATATGGGCTGATTCGTAGTATCTATGAGGAAGGAATCTGGACGGAAGACTTTGTGAGATCAGTTTTAGTTGCTATTCCGAAAAAGGTAAAGGCTACATCGTGCAGGGACTACAGGACCAAATTTTGATAGCCCACGCAGCTCAAGATGGTCTCAGGATCATAAACAAAAGGATAGAGAGTAGGGCTAATGATTACTTAGGGGATTAGCAGTTTGGGTTTCGGAAGGGCAGAGGTACGCTTGATGCCATTGCAGTAATGAGATTATTAATCGAGAGGAATATAAAATACAATCAAGACGTATTTGCCTGTTTCGCAGATTTCGAATAAGCGTTTCATAGAGTGAATTGGGAAAACCTAATGAGTATATTGAAGAAAATAGGAATTGATTGGAGGGAAAGGAGGCTAATCCGCAACCTCTACATGTCTCAGAATGCTCAGGTGCGAGTTGGGAACGGAGAGTCCGGATGGGCAGTGTCTCGAAGATTCTTCGAGAGGGCTGCGGATTCAGACGTCGCCACCATCCGACGCCTCGGAGAGATCCAGGTTTCAACGTGGGACCGCTATAAGCGCCCCATTGCGAGCATGGATCGCCAAGATGCCCTCCCAGCGAAGAAGAGGCCCAGGCTTCAGTAGCAGGGATCGCCAGAACGCCGTGACAACGCAGAAGACGACGCCCTGCCTTAGAAGCCTAGGCGGCTGGAAAGGCAACACAGTGGAGCCCCGACCGGAGTAACGGGGGTCCGTCCACGAGAATATACTGTTAGGAAGAGGTGTAAGGCAGGGTTGCCTATTATCACCGTTGCTGTCCAACCTGTATGTAGAGGATATCTTGACCAAAAACAACGCACCATTGATGCCGCAGCCACCGTATTCCCCAGACCAGGCCCCCAGTAACTTTTTCTAGTCCCCGGCACTGAAGCGGCCCATGAAAGGACGACGCTATGCTACAACTGGCGAAATAAAGACTGCTTAGAAGGAGGAGCTGAACAAGATAAAAAAAATGATTTTTCGAAGTGCTTCGAGGATTGGAAAAAACGTTTGCACAAGTGCATAATATCTAATGGGGATTACTTTGAAGGGAATACAAAGTAGATATTCATGTATAAATAAATAATCTTTGAAAAAACACCAAAGTCGTGATACTTTTTAAAAAAACTTTGTACTGTGGCTTGATAGAAATTAACTGTTAAAAAATTACTAACTGCTCGGGTGGAGGTAGAAAGAATGGAGGAAGGCCTTTGGAAGACTTGGATGGAAAGTGTGATAAATGATATGGAAGAGTAAGCCGAGAGAAGGGCTCAGAGTTGGATGGAAGGGTGGGACTGGTTGATACGACCGCAATCGAAGGTGCGATGGAAGGAGAAGTGAGAGAGAAAACTTTAGTATAGGCTTGTTTATGAACTGGTTCCAGAACTGGTTATGCATTTTATTTCCTCGACGAATTTCAGTGCCCTTTTACGCAACATGATCCCGTATACCGTAATTCTTATCGAATATATTCATCAACTTGTTGAAGTGGGTAACATGACTTCTGGTTGCCTTCGAGCCTTGTCAAGGGGTAGTATTCTTTGCGTGTTTAATGTATCTTTTCCCGATTAACCTCTTTCGCTAACTTCAATGATAGTCAGTTTTCAAAAAACAGGCCGCTCTCATAAATTCATATTTGCCTTAATCTGCATTCTTGTTAAGCTATTTATTTTTTTCGATCTTCATTCGATTCCAAATGCGCATTTTCTCCCTTATTTTTATCGCATCCACCTATGGGCGATTGAAACGTCCGAAACATAAATTACGACCCTCTCCTATCGGTTAACTCTCTATAAATTATCCATTCACCTTTCCCGACTTCTTCGTAACATATCAAAATAGTCCATTTTCGTCTTCTTATCTATTTCCTCCAACCTTTCCAATAACCTAATCTCAAACTTCTCTATACACGCTCATTATTTCTTCAATTAGCAGAAATCTGAACCATATCTAAATACTCTATATGTATACTCTACGCAAATGTATCATCTCTCCACTATCTCTCAAAGTCGATATTCATCAATTCTCGAGTGCACCACCGTCACTCGCACACATACAGTCCCAATCATACGCTCCCCCTTATTCATTCCTCCGCCGTTAACTCGACGTGCTCTCCCCATCACGTCTCTAGTCCATTCGGGGTTTTTGTTCGAAACACTTCCCTGAAACTAGAAATTTTCCAAATATTCTAATTCATCTTCCATTGAAATAAAATTTGTTGCCTCAGGCGTAACTTTGTGGAATTTGCATAATACGAGAATACGAGAATACGTATATTGAAATGTAATGAAATAATTGACTTTGTAATTCCACACACTTTATTTAAAAACGACCCAGGTTTCGACGTTAAACGTCATCATCAGGTGGTTTTAAATAAAGTGTGTGGAATAACAAAGTCAATTATTTCATTACATTCCAATTGAAATAAAACTTTTAAAATGTCAAGCATTTTAGTCTTACTTATAAAAAAAATGATCATTATTAGGCAAAAAGTAAAGCGCGAAAAGAATGGATGCGAGATGGGTCTAAGAACGAGTCTGGTGGTCGAGGGGGACGGCGGCCGGTCGCGTGTCGGTTTCTCGGACCCGAAAAAGGGAGGGGAGCGGAGTGGCACGCGTAATTGGGGGGCCCTCCACCCCTCCCGCTCCCCTCCTTCCCCTACTCCCCCTCCGACAGGTCAAGTTCACGCATCCCCCAAAATCCATTAGGCCGCCCTCGCGCGTGTCTTTGGGAAATTATTATCCTGGCCCTGCGTGAATTATTATTGCTACCAAACTATCTCTCCCGCACCCTCTCTTCCTCACATTCTCCCTTCTCTAATTCGCTGGGTTTGTTCTCCAGGGGCGGGAGCATATTGTTCCCCGCACCCCTCCCGCGCTCGCTCAGTCCGTCTGGAGAAACCGACTCCTGCGTATGCTTCGGGGTCTGCTACGCCCGACGTTGACACCATGCCTCTCCCTCCGTTTCTGACGGAGTTACGCTCTCCAAACGGGGGGATGGGTGGGGGGCGATGCATTCTTCCTATCATATTCATCCGTGGCCTGACTCGCAACCGGGCGGGAGTATTCACAGCAACGGAGGCACATCTCCCGCTCGTGGAAAACTCCCACCAAAGGACCCCAAGCGTCACACACTTCACACAGAACCTTGGGTTTCCGGGGGAACCTTTAGATTTACCAACGCAGAGGGGTAGATTAAACTTATTACAAAGATGTAGAGCACGTGGTCTTTCATTTGATTCAAATTGGCAGGGCCGGCGTTTGTCACAAAATTAGAGGGTTAGACCGTCGAACTGATAAGACTCAAGTATTCGTTTTTCCCGCGCACTATTCGCGACAAAAATAAAAAGGGAAACACCTAAGAAAATAATAGGTACGCGCTGTCGAAAAAGGGGGTTTACAAGATTCCCATACACACTATATCTGTAAATACACTACATAAATTCAAGTCTGGCATGCGCCTTTGTGACAGGTCTAAGCGAATAAAGTATATTGTATTTGTGAATTGCCCGTCCGGGATGTTTAGATTACTAATCGGTAGTAAGTGTTTGAATCGCATGTGTGTCTGCCCTATGTTGAAGTGGTTCATTGTCCTCTTTGTGTAGACATTGGATCAGCTGCTAACCTTGCAATACTCGTAATATATGCAGGCATGTTGCATGATTGGTTTTCGGTCGCCCCCCTTTCCGCGCGGTTTATGGTGTGTGAATCGCGGGCTGACAAGTGCATGAGGAAAAAGAGGGAATATACGCATATGTAGAATGGCTGGTGACCTACAACCCCATGCCACACCACCTTGCGATTGCTTGTGGGGTATTGTGTAGATGGAGAGATGTACTCTTCCTCGTTGGTGACTCGTGTTGCCCTCAGATCCCCTGCCGCACTCAGCGTAGGCGAGTCGCCGCCGGCATTCCTCGTTTCCTCACCTTGACCTTCCCTTTTGTGCTCTAGAATCACTCGTGCGCCCGGAAAAATCGTCGTTAAAGGGCCGGGCACCCCCTCTGATGGCCTTCTCGCCCCTTCGTTCGCTGCCGCCTGGCGGAAGGGGAGCCCCTGGCCTCGCCTGCCGCCGCCCTGCCTCATTTTCCGTCATCTGATCGCCATTTCCCGAACCTTTTGCCTTTTTCGCTCCTCGCACAAACAATTTGGGTGTTGTATTCGGACATTACGTGTTTTCCTGGCACTGTTATGGCAACTCCTAGCCTCTAATCTCTTACACTTAGTTCTCCTTTGTTTTTCTCCTTGAACGTTGTAAATTATACAATTCATTCTTTAACATCATTCGTATTTTTATGTCTCATTTCGGTTGGCCTATATTTATGAAAAACTTCATCTTAAAAGCATAAAGAACGAATTACAACGGCAGATATTGTTCAGTGGTATCTCGAACCCTACTTGAGGTGCTTTGTGAAGGGCACTTTGAGCGAGTACGCCGTTCGTCGGATGGGACGTTAAGCTGCGGACCCCTTGGCGACGCCCCTGCGAACCCCCTGGCAGAACATAACCACATGCTAAACCAACATATTTATGCAAACCTAAATCCACTGAGGTGCATATATATAGTACATGCAAAAATCTTTCTAACTTACACGTTATTACGTTCATACTTTAATGCATGAGTTATTTACATCCACATCTACAAAAAATAACAATTTAATATTATATATATATATATATTTCAAGTAACGTCTGAGTGCACTAAAGTTGGACTCCTTGAAATTTAACACTTTTTGCGCAAAAGACGAAGACCAGAAATAAAATGACACGGCCAAGTTTGCCACTTTTTTAAAGTTGGCCGAAGGTGGATGAATCCAATATTTTCAATGGTAGTTTGCAATTGTAAAATAAACCATCATACATTTATAAATCATTCTCGTCATGCATAGCAATTTATCATGGCATAATTGGTGGAGCCCAGGTTTGATGAACAAAATTGGATCCAATAAATCTAATTTCCTGATCTAAATTCTGAAAAATATATCATATGTTAAAAAATAGCAAAGTTGCGCGCTAAGAAAGGTAAGGTAGCTGTGGCTTGTGACAAAAGGGATAAAAGGGATTGTTTGATTTCTCAGCAGATCTCAAAATATTATTACAAATTGAAAGCAGAACTGTATCGTCTCCGCTCTAAAACGATACCAAGAACGAGTTCAAACACTTCTTACTGTAAAAACATGCTTATCGCTCAATAAGAGAATATGCGAGAGAGTAAAAATAAATTCGTTATTTGAAAATAATATCATTTATTTATTAATTTTTTTAACTCATTACAATGTGCAAATATATAAAAATTAGCTATTTATGTGCACTTAAAAAATTAATGTTTATGAAAACAGTAATGAATATTTCATATATTATATATTTTGAAATATTTTCAATAAAATTTAATTCTTGTTGCACAAATTACAGACAATTAATATGCTTATAAATAAAATTTCAAAGTCTAAAATTGATAGGTTCAATTTATTCATTTTGGCCATAGGTTATGCGCGAGAAACAGTAACTGATACTTTCTTCAAAAATTCATTTCCGAAAGAATATTTATAATGTAATGTACACACTGTGATACAATAGTCCTTGATATTATTACCCATTCAATTCGAATAATGGTTTCGCTGTTCATAATAATTCCATTAAATGCTTTTTTTTTCTATGTTCAACATTCTTTGTTGGCGGAGAGTTTAATTATCAATATACTTTATTAATTTTATTTCCGTGTTTGCAATTTTATGCTATTTATCATGGTATGCTACTTATCATCAGTATTACTCACCCAGTATTTACTTAAACACATTGAGCATCATTCATTATGCCTTTTTAAACTGATAAAAATGATTATACGAATGTATTTCACATGGTGAACAGGAAGGGATGGTTGGATAAATAACTACATACATTTACTATTATCATATTGAACTTACTTTAATTGAAACGATATTATTATACGAGGGTCATCCGGAAAGTAGTACCCGTTCGTGAAATAAAGACACAAAAGTAAATATTAACAAACATAAAAAATTTTATTTGAAAGAGGATACTTTAAACTACTTCTCAACATAATCTCCAAGCAAATTAAGGCATTTGTCATAACGTGTGACAAGTTTCTGTATTCCTGCTGCATAGTCCTTCGCCGCCAGCTCATTGAGATACGCGAGGGACCCATCTTGCACAAATTTTTGCATAATGCAGATGGTGTTTAACAATTTCATGAACAATTGTTCGAGAAACATTGGGAAAATGCTCACAGATGTCATCAATTGTGACGCGCCGATCGTTCCTCACGAATTCGTCAACTGAGCTCACCAGTTGGTCTGTAATGACAGAAGGTCTCCCCGAACGCTCATCGTCGTGTGTGTTCCCCCTCCCCATGTTGAAGTTGCGACACCACCGCCGAACAGACGACTCGTCCATTACATTGTCTCCATACACCTCCTTTAATTGGCGATGAATATCACATGGGCGAACGTTTCTTGCATTGAGGAATTTAATCACTGCCCTCACTTCACAACTGGCGGCGTTCTCAATTTTTTTAAACATTGTAAACAATCACAGAAACAACACAGGCAATGCTAGCGTCACGCAACTTGGCTCAGAGAAGGCAGACAAGCCACTGAAGCTATCTGACCTCGTCCAGCGGCTACTCGCGTCGTCAGCACTTCATGCGGCACGAACGGGTACTACTTTCCGGATGACCCTCGTACATGCTTAGTTCTTTACACCAGCCGCCGAGGACATAATGGTGCATAAGTTACTAAAATATGAGAAATGTTTACAATATCACTTAATTTTTGTACGGAAGCTTAACATTGCAGAAACACAAACGCACCAAACGATCCTCCACACCCACCCGGGGAACACATGAGCGATCTTACACTGACCAAGCAGGGAATAGTACATCTGCTCCGTAGTATCAAAGCACACAAGGCACCTGGTCCGGAAGAAATACCTGCTAGAATATTAAAGGAATTAGCTGACGACATTGCCCCATTTTTACATATTGTTTTTCTAAAATCGATAGAAGAAGGCTCAGTGCCTCGCGACTGGAAGCTAGCCCATATAACTCCCATCTATAAAGGCGGCGATAGGGATAAACCAACCAATTACCGACCCATTTCTTTAACATCGATCTCTTGTAAAATATTGGAACACGTTATTGTCACTAACATTATGAAATTTCTTGATAGTAGGAAAATACTAATCCACAACCAGCACGGATTTAGGAAAAGCAGATCTTGCGAAACACAACTTGGTCTCTTCATTCACGATATACTTAGATCGGGAGAAAACAACACCCAAGTTGATGCAGTATTCCTGGATTTCAAAAAAGCCTTCGACAAAGTCCCACACAATAAATTGTTACACAAACTTAAATACTATGGGATCAATGAGAAAATAATTAATTGGATTAGGGACTTCTTGTCAAACCGCAAACAAATAGTAGTCATAGATGGGTTGTGCTCAACGGAGAGAGATGTTACTTCGGGCGTCCCCCAGGGAAGTGTAATAGGGCCTCTTCTGTTCTTAATATACATAAATGACTTAAGCACACACGTTAGTAGCAATCTAAGGTTATTTGCTGACGACACGGTGATATACAGGGAAATAAGGAGCCAACTAGATCGCGAGCTACTCTCTAGAGACTTAGACAATATCTCGGAATGGTGCAATAAATGGGGATTAACACTTAATATAGATAAATGTGCAGTTTTGAAATTTTGGAATAAAGGAAGCGAGGATCAGGATATAAACTACAAAATAGAGGGTTCAGTATTGACTACGGCAAATCAAGTTAAATATTTGGGGGTTGTTCTAACACCACGCCTTTCATGGGGAGCACATATCAGGACAATATGCGGATCAGCTTTAAAGAAACTTGGCTTCATAAAACGGGTGGTGGGGAAATGTAATGAAAAAGTTAAAGAGAGGTGTTATTTTGCTCTAGTTAGACCTCATTTGGAATATGCCGCAAGTATTTGGGATCCGTGGGAGAAAATTTGGCAAAAAGAATTAGATAAAGTCCAGAGAAAATCCGCTAGATTTGTTAAAAATTGTTATGATAAAAACACAAGTGTGACAGGTCTCTTAGGGGATTTAGGCTGGGAACCACTTGAAGTGCGGAGAGAACAAGCGAGGCTTAGACTTTTAGAAAGGTTCAGAACAAACGAGTTTAAATATGACACTGAAGGAATTATAATGGCCCCACACTACTTAGGTAGATCAGACCACAAAGATAAACTAAGGGAGATAGATTCCAAGACAGATAGGTACAAATACTCATTCTTTCCCCGAACAATCAGTAATCATAATAGCAAGAAACCGAAGTCACTTTAGAAATATTAAAAACTTTGAATTTACAAGTCGGAACAAAATTAAACACTATAGAGATGTTAGGTATACTTTCAGGTGCATGTGTATGTTAGTTGGTAGTTTGAGTGTTTGCATGTGTGTGGGGTGTAAGTGTTCATGCATGAATGTATGCCATGTTTTTTTTTATATATGATTTTGTCGTTATTGCATGCGATTTTTTTTTTTATTATTTTTCTTTTCTAAATTATGGGTGGTGTCCTAGCACCCCCCGCCACACGCCCTTGCGGCGGCTTGCGGGGTATTGAGTAGATGTAGATGTAGATGAACACTTAAGAATGTGAAGTGTGTATGGCTTTAGATAATATTTACATCGTATTTAATCTAACTTGCATTAAAAACTCTGGTTCGGAAGATTTAAGCATTCATAGCATTTGCAGATTTTTTAAGGGGACACTGAAAAGTTTGAATATCTTGACAAAAATATCCCCTCGGTAGCTTAAGTGGCTAAAGCACTCGACCGGATATTGAGGGATCTGGGTTCGAATCCCAGTCAAGGCGAATGATTTTTACACTCTGAAACTGTTGCATTGAAATGCACATTAGCGGATGACTTCGTTAAAAGTTACTGTTGCGGCATCTCCCGCAGTTTCTTTGGAATTTATCCCAAGGTAACTCTACTGCCATTGACAAGAGCTTCGCAGATGGCACAATGGACTTTTCGAATTCCACTTTCTCCGGATCAATGCTAAATTCAAAACTTTTTTGGAGAATAACTGAGAAAATTCATCAGCTTCAATAATATAGTGGCATTGAGATTTCGCCAGGGAAAGAAAAAGAGGTGCTGACTGAAATAATGTTTATATTTCGCCTTGACTCTCCCCTTTCCCGCTCCCATGTTCTATACTTGGACAAAATGTGAATTTTTGTGTCACATAAATTCCGCCCAATATATGGGTAAAATAAAGCATTCATTTTATTCTCACCCTAAGTTTGTCGGCCTTTAATCTTAGATTCAGATCACAGAAACAGTTTTGTGTCCTTACATTGATATGATGAATCCTTGTTCAACCCTTGAACAAATCATCAACTTGGCCGATGTCAAGGAAAGCTTAAGAAAAAAAAGTCACCTTTGACATTTTAAATATATTTAATTTAAAATTCAGGACAAGATTAAGCGCCGCATAGATATTAGATATATTTGTGGGTGGATGTGCATGTTAGTTGATAACATATCAATTGGCATGCATGTAAGTTATGAAGATTTTTCCATCAATATACACTACTTAGATGCTGTAGTTTGGCATGAATTTGTGGGTTTTGCACACGATTTCATTTTTAATTACGGGTGGAGACCTAATATCCCCAGCCATATGCCCCTTCAGCAGCTCGCGGGGTACTAAGTAGATGTAGATATCTATGTAGATTTTCTCACGGATATAGAGCCCGTTTTGCGTGGCTAATGCGTTTTACGTCGTTGAACTCAAGCACTACCGTCGAACTGTGCATTCTTGGATCCGTATCACTGCCAACATACGTCGCGGTGGAAATACCCCTGGCAACAACCCTTCGAACTAGACGTTCATCTCGTAAGCTGCCGTTAAAATTGTAGCAGTTCGGTTTCACCAAGCATTGCTCTAGACGCACCCTGGTGGAGGTGGAAATCATTGACGAATCCCCGTCCACCTGTACCCAGCATCTCTCTTTCGTCGATTTCTCCTCATCCGATTCTAAGTACCGTTCGGCGTTCAGCGACGAACCCACTTGTACTTTTACTATGAAGCGTATCAGGGGTCTGATTAATATCTTTCTCTCTCAATTTTTCAACTTTTAATGGCAGCACAATGCTGCTTTTAATTTGTTGCTGTTGTTTTGCTTCCACCATTGGATCCTTTAAAAGCAGTGATTTCACACACAAGCAAAAAATTGAAAAAAGTACAAATCGGATACTTTTACTGTTTCTTCATATGTTAAATATTTGCAGTTTACCCCATTGTGTATTTTATCTACATCTACACCTACTTAATACCCCGCAAGCCGCCGCAAGGGCGTGTGGCGGGGGGTGTTTGAACACCACCCGTAATTTAGAAAAGAAAAAAAACCGCATGCAAGAACCACAAATTCATACATCCACAAAAAAAACATGCCATACATTCATGCAAACACTCAAACTACCAACTAACATACACATGCACCTACAAATCGTACCCCCGATATCTTTGCAATGCCTAATTTTGTTCCGACTTTTAAATTCAATATTTATAATATTTCTAAAGTGACTTCGGTTTCTTAATGTTATAATTTCTGATTGTTCGAGGAAAGAATGAGTATTTGTGTATCTATCTGTCCTGGAATCTATCTCCCTTATTTTATCTTTGTGGCCTGATCTACCTAAGGGGTGTGGGGTCATTATAATTCCTTCAGTGTCATAGTTAAACTCGTTTGTTCTGAACCTTTCTAAAAGTCTAAGCCTCGCTTGTTCTCTCCGCACTTCAAGTGGTTCCCAGCCTAAATCCCCTAAGAGACCTGTCACACTTGTGTTCTTATCATGAAAATTTTTAACGAATCTAGCGGATTTGATCTGGTCTTTATCTAATTCTTTTTGACAAATTTTATCCCAAGGATCCCAAATACTTGCGGCATATTCGAAATGAAGTCTAACTAGAGCAAAATAACACCTCTGTTTAACATTCTCATTACATTTCCCCACCACCTGTTTAATGAAGCCGAGTTTCTTTAAAGTGGATCCGTATTGTCCTGATATGTGCTCCCCATGAAAGGCGTGGTGTTAGAACAACCCCCAAATATTTAACTTGATTTGCCGTAGTCAATACTGAACCCTCTATTTTGTAGTTTATATCCTGTTCCTCGCTTTCTTTGTTCCAAAATTTCAAAACTGCGCATTTATCAATATTAAGCGTTAATCCCCATTTATTGCACCATTCTCAGATTGTGTCTAGGTTTCTAGAGATTAGATTGCGATCTAGTTGGCACCTTATTTCCTTGTATACCAACGTGTCGTTAGCAAATAATCTCAAATTTCTACCAACGTGTGTGCTTAAGTCATTAATATATATTAAGAACAGAAGAGGCCCTATTACACTTCCCTGGGGGACGCCCGAAGTTACATCTCTCTCCGTTGAGCACAACCCATCTACAGGTATGACTACTATTTGTTTGCAATTTGACAAGAAGTCTCTAATCAAATTAATTATTTTCTCGTTGATCCTATAGTATTTAAGTTTATGTAACAATTTATTGTGTGGGACTTTGTCGAAGGCCTCTTTGAAATCCAGGAATACTGCATCGATTTGTGTGTTGCTTTCTCTCGATCTAAGTATATCGTGAATGAAGGGACCAAGTTGTGTTTCGCAAGATCTGCTTTTCCTAAATCCGTGCTGGTTGTGGATTAGTATTTTCCTACTATCACGAAATCTCATAATGTTAGTGACAATAATGTGTTCCAATATTTTACAAGAGATCGATGTTAAGGAAATGGGTCGGTAATTGGTTGGTTTATCCCTATCGCCGCCTTCATAGATGGGAGTTATATGGGTTAACATCTAGTCGCGAGGCACTGAGCCTTCTTCAGCAGCAGATGTACTATTCCCTGCTTGGTCAGTGTAAGATCGCTCATGTGTTCCCCGGGTGGGTGTGGAGGATCGTTTGGTGAGTAATTGTTTTTATTGTAGACGCTCTGGACAAAATGGTTTAAAATATTTGTCTCTTTCCCGCTATCTGTAATGATTTCTCCATTTTCCGTCTTCAAAGAATGTACAGCTGGACGCTTACCCTGTGTTTCCCTAACATAGGAACAGAATGACTTTGGATTTTCCTCAAGATTTTTGCTTAGCATTTTAGATTTAAAAGAGTGTAGCGCTGTGCGCATAATACTTTTCGTCTTACTACGACATTCTTTTAGTTTCTGTTTGGATGTATTCACATAAACTATATCGTCACTTTTTAAACTCTTTTTGAAATTTGACTGTAGCTATCTTTGTCTTCTTAATGGTGGTCTGACTTCCCAGTTTTAGGTTCCTTACTGTTGCATTTGAGTTTGGATGGGATGTACGTCTTCATTCCTTCGCATAAAATATTTAAGGAATATTTCCAATTGTTTTCTGTATTGGTTGTCAGTGTTTTTGCCTTGTATTCTGATAATTCTATTGTTAAATATTCTCGTAGTCCTTTAAAATTTGTCCTTGTTGTATGGGTATATTTTAAGCTTTTCTTTGTTTATTTTGACGATCTTTAACTTGATTGGCCGTAGTTAGCACTGAATTTTCTATTTCATATTGTATGCCCTGTTTCCACTTCCTTTGTTGTATAATTTCAAAACTGCGCATTTGTCTACAGTAAGCATCAATCCCCATTCCTTGCACCATTCCGAGAATGAGTCTAGGTCTCTAGAGAGTAGCTCGCGATCTAGTTGGCTCCTTATTTCCCTGTATGCCACCCTGTTGTCCGCAAACAATCCGAGATTGCTGCTAACTAATATGAGATAGAAATCTCTCCTGACTCTTATATAGGGGTTCCCAAATAATGCATAGTGTGTACTGGGTTTAATGGATCCGAGTTCCACTTTCTTATTATGGCGATGGATATATGTTTGTGTAGTGCGTTAGTACGCAGGCATTGTCAGGCCCTTCGTTTTAATGATTTTCTGAAACTTGTATTCTATTTTCCCTTTCTTAAAGGCCCGTTTTGATGTTATCCATTGTACACGCATGGTTCTAAAGAGGACTTCCGTCCGCAGATTTTTGACAAATATGACTCATCATTAGTTGAGTTGATTACAAATTAACGGATGTGGTACAATAAATGCCGAACGAAAATTCAATCACGTTGATATAAAAAGGGAAGTTAAGCACATTATAAACTGTTACTTCTCAGCCGTCACTTATTGTTAAGATTGGCCTCTTAATCACTGTAGCTAATTGTCAGCTCATTCCAAATATGTATAAGACACAGTGGAATATGTCATGTTTTGCGTGATGGAATTCAGGCTAGTGACGTGGGAGAGGTTTGCCCCTTTGAAATAGATTACCGTCAATGAATGACTCTACCGTATTATGTTCCGCACGTGCAGCTATTAAAAAAAATCCGTGCATCCCTTTTATACGAGTATCTTCGGAACGTCCCGTGCAGAATTAATATTACGTGCTGGAAGTAACTCCAGCGAAAGATGGTCGCGGCTAGCACGGGACGGGCGACATTTCCCGCTGGAGTATCAGTTAATCAACGACCAAGAGAATACGGTTAAGCTTCACCAACCGCTTGAGGGGACATCCCCGGCCCCTCATTACGCGAAGCCTCCCCTGCTTCCGACCATTTATCCATCACCACTTCGCTCATTTCCCGTTTCCGGGGGCCTTCCCCCTGTCCGCCGCCCGCACCCACCCGGAGAGACCTTTCCATTGCCTATCCCAAGCTCCCCGCCTCTCTCTCTCCACTGCAACTGACACACCCAAGAGAGCCACTCTAACCCACCCACCCACGCTTGCCAGACCTATTCACATCCCAAAGTTACAACATGACCCCTCGCCCTCCACCCACCACCCCCAATGATGGCCTTCAAGCATCGAAAGGACGCCTCCGCCATTTACGACACGCACTCCTCCAGTTATGAAATTATGGTTTTAAAAGAGTTCCATTCCCCCTTTCCCTCCTTTATAAAATTCTCCCACAATTACCTTCCTCCGCCATTACTGAATACATAAATAAATGAATACATTAATAAATGAATAAGTAAATAAATAAATAAATAAATATATATATATATATATATATATATATATATATATATATATATATATATATATATATATATATATATATATATATATATATATATATCACGATTGTAAAGAAAACTCACGCGAGCGGCACAATAATGGGCTGACACAATTTAACACAAATAGAAAAGAATAGCAACATTTAAAAGAACACACACGGTAAATTGTTCGAGCTTTCGGCCCTCTCAGAGACCTTCTTCAAGTGAGACTATATATATATATATATATATATATATATATATATATATATATATATATATATATATATATATATATATATATATATATATATATATATATATATATATATATATATACATATATATATATATATATATATATATATATATGTGTGTGTGTGTGTGTGTGTGGGTCGCGGTAGTCCAGCGGGTAGGGCGTTGGACCGGTGGGCCCCGGGTTCGATTCCCGGAAAAGTCACTCTGGGCACCTGCAGCTACACCCAAGCTAAAGTGATTTTTCGGGTACCAGGTCTTTCTGGGAAACCATAACCGGCACAGGGAAAGGAATTGGCCCCCCTACCCTGATGTTTGAATTTTCACACGCCGGATAGGGCTTAGTACTGGGTGATCTTGACCATCATCTACTAAACCGACCTTCGGGTTGATTACTGAGTTATATATATATATATATATATATATATATATATATATATAATGGGCTGACATAATATAACACAAATAGAATAGAATAACAACATTTAAAAGGATACTCACACGGTAAATTGTTCAAGCTTTTGGCCCTCTCAGAGACCTCTATATTATATATATATGTATATATATATAAATATAATTATATAATATATGTATAAACAATATAATTATATATAATATATATATACACACACACCTAAAAACGGCGGACGTGCGAAGGGTTCGAGCCACCCCTTCATTATTTTAATACCGTTTCGCCAAAAACCACTCGCGTCCCCTTATCAACTCGCGTGCTACACTTTTCTTCTCCTTCCAGGGCTGAGAGCAAGGCCTGAGACCCATTCCGTATTCCTCACTTTCATTTGCCCTTTCATATGTGCCCCTCTCAAAAACACTTCCAAATTGACGTGCAACGGCCGCAGCGTAATACCCCAAAGATTCGTATAATTTTGCAAATTACAATCTCTAGGAAACTTATAAAACAGTTATGTGCACGCCCCATCTAAAGAATAGTAACCTCAATGAAGTGTGAGATACACGTTCTAAAGCCTAAATATTTCCAATCCAAAATAATTTGTAATTAGGAAGTTATAGTGAGTAAATAAACATTAGTTTTTAGGCCTGGGTCGTTCCCCTGGAATGGAAAATAGTGATCATTACACCTATTTTTAGAGCTGAAATAAACAAGACTCCTGTAATTACCGACCAATATCGTTAATCTCCCTCTCCTATTAAGTCTTGTAACACGTTATTGTTAGTAACATTCCTCAATACTCGCAACCTTTTATCCAACAGTCAATGCGGATTCAGAAAGGAGGGATAATGGGTCTTTTTATACACGACGATTTACAATCGAGGGAAAGAAACGAACAAGTGGATGCGATATTCTTTGATTTCAAAAAGGCCTTTGATAAAGCTCCACTCGTTAAATTGATTCACAAGTTGCTATGGAATGGAATAAATTAGATTTGGGACTTCGTTACTGACCGCAAACAAAGGGCAGTAACAAATTGCTCTAGCTCTAATTGTGCAGAAGTAACATCCGACGTCCCACAAGGTAGCGTCATAGGCCCACTACTGTTTCTTATCGTATACATTAATGATATCACCAGTAAAATAAAAAGCAGCATAAGACTCTTTGTCAACAACACTGTTATTTACAGGGAAATAGCGAATGACGCAGTTCCTCAATCACTACAAACTGACTGAAACAATACTAAAAAATGGCGTGAAAAATGGGGGCTAGAATTAAATTCGAAGAAGTTGTACCTTCGTGCATTTCTTAAACAATAGAAAACACAACCAAACTACCAACTTACCCCACCGGAGGTGTTCAGATGAGCGTCGTGTATGAAGTAAAACACTTGGGGGGGGGGTCACCGTTGCATCTTTCTCGTGGAAAACATATACGCACGATTTGCGCAGGGGCACTAAAAAAGCCGGCATTCGCCAAACGTATAGTCGGAAGGTGTAGTGACGAAAATGTGAAGGAAACGTTCCATTTATCTTTAGTACGACCTCACATTGAGTATGCGGCGAGCGATTGGGATCCTTTTCAAAAAACATTAATTACAGAATTGATTATGCTACAGAGAAATGCCACTAGGTTCATGAAAAACTCGTACCAAAGGACACAAAGCGTCACAAATTTAGTACAGAATCAGGGGCGGGAACCTTTAGATATGCGAAGACTCAGGGCATTATTAAATTTATCACAGAGATATATAGCGTGTGGCTTTGTATCCAAAATTGAAGATATAATTAAGCCCCCTAATTTCATTGGCAGGACCGACAATTGTCACAAAATTCACAAAATTGGAAAATTAAACTGTCGAACATATAGATTCAAGTATTTGTTTTTCCCGCGCATTATTCGTGACAACAATAAAGGGGGAACACTTAGGATAATAATAGGTGCACGCTGTCGAAAGTAGGGGTATACAAGATTAAAGTTCACTCTCCAAGTCTAGCGTTCAAACGCCCCCCGCCATGCGCCCTTGTGCCAGGTGGGGTGTAGGCAAATGTATATTTAAAATCTATTGTATTTGTGAATTGTCCGTTCAAAATGCGTGGAATACTAACCGCTAATAAGTGTCTGAGTTGCATGTGCTTCAACCCTCTTTTAACGTATTTTCTCTCCCTCCTTGTGTAGGCATAGGCATAGCAGCTAACCATTTAACACTCATAATTTTTGTGGTCCTATCGCATGGTTGTTGTCCGGTCGCCCCCTCCTTTCCACGCGGTGTTTGGTCGGTGGATCGCGGGGTGTCAGGTGCATGAGGAAATAGAATGCATGCATGTAGAATGGACCTAACACCCCCTGCCACAAGAGCTTGTGACGGTTTGCGGGGTATTGTGTAGATGTAGACTATTGAACAAGGTAATTATTTAGGGGAATAGATTTTTCTGACACGAAAAGTAAAGAAAAGTGAAATTGAGCTTCTTACGGCCTTTTTGATTGACCACATGAAATAATTTCCTGTAGCCTTGAAGGGTTTTTACACCACCGTAAAAGGAAAGGTAGGGGAAAAACACTAAGCTTAGTGTGGTGATTTGGGGGGAAGTTAATGCTGCGAGAGTAACCATACACACATTCAAAATTGTAAGACACTAATGCCTTCGTACGAACGCTGAAATTTCCCGAATGAGTTCACTAGGAAGTTAATCCTGTTGCCAGGGACTGAATTAGGGGAGTGGGGGGGGGTAATCACTCACACACACAATCACGCGCACATTCACACATCCACTCTCAATTACTCGGGAATTAGAGAAATGATTTGAGAAAAAGTAATACCTACGTATAATTTTTTCTCAAACCATTTATAAGTAATTAACTAAGGTGCATGCGTTTGTTAGTTTATAATATGTAATTGCATTCATTTAAGTTGAAAGGGTTTTTGCACGAATTTATTCGCCACTATGGGTGTACGTTCACTTGAATATGTTGATTTTGCATGTGGTTTTTTTCTTTGTTTTACGGGTGGTGACCTAACACCCACCGCCACACGCCTCACCAGCGGCTTGAGGGGTATTGTAGATGTAGATGATTAATAAAACTAGGGTCCGCACTATGTTCGAACTATGGAGTGGACAAATGACTTAAATTGACGCTTTCTAAAACGGAATATTAGAGGGAATTAACTAAGCCCTCCCGTCAAAAGAAAGTAATCCAACCCCGGGTTGCAGTGTTCTTCTCCTCGAGGGCGTGACAAGAGGACTCACCATGTGGTCGAAATACACCCACCCCCTTTTCACACCATTGTTCCCCTCACTTTCTTTGTGCTGTTTTGCCCTCTTCCCCCGCTCCTTTAATTTGGTACCTGCTCCTTTCTTTTGGCGGAAGGGCTTAATGTCCACCCATATTCCTCTTTCGACAAGGCCATCAGGCCGTTTAGGTCCTTCCTCCACTTTGTATGTAGTTCCAAGTGAGGACCCTAGTGCTGGTACTACTTTTTCTCAAACAAATTTTATAATACCTGACAGATAGAGATTTTGTTTGGTGTGTGTGTGTGTGCGTGTGAGTGACGTTACTTATTCCTCCGAAGTCGGTCCCTGGAACAAGGATTAATTTCCTCGCAAACTTACTAGGCCTTTTCTTGGGAGGTTTTAAGGTTACCTGTAGCGGCGGCCCCTGGCGTGGGGAATATCTCCCCGTAAACCACTTTGGGCTAACCAGCGCGACTGAGTGTTTGTGTGATCGTAGGTTCCCGAATTCGGTGCCTGCAAACAGGATTAACTTCCCGGTAAAACAATTCGGGAAATTCCAGCGGCAATGTTTGCGCGCCAGTGTCATAATTGCGAATAGGTGCTTGATCACCGATGGGGATTAACTTTCCCCTGTAAATCAACACGCCAAGTGTAATTTACTTTCCCTTTCTTTGCCATGTCCAGTGGTGTAAAATCCCTGTACGGCTAAAGGACTTTCATTCATACGGCCAAACGAAAATAACTAATTTCAAAGTTCATCCTCAAATCAATTTTAATTGGAATTAAATCTGTAGTGCTTATATCAATATACGTTAATGCGTCTAACAATTAGAAGCAAAATAAATTTAAACGTTTAATTACGTATTATTTTTACCCTATCTTATTACAAGTATGGCATTTTTTCTTAAGCAAATTTGACTAAAACTGATTTTCTGCTTTACCTCTGCCAAGACTTGATGTCACGGGTTTCATCTACAGCTACATAATGCCTCGCATGTCGCCGCGGGGGCGTGTGGTGGAGGGTGCTTAGTCATCACCTCTAAAACAAAATAAAACAACAGACAAAACCAAATCATGCAACCCAGGAGGCCGTATTAAACTATCAAGTATGTGTTCCGAATTTAGGTTTTTCGCTCTTTTGATGTGTTTAAGGAGAAACCTTATCCCTCACCCTTCCCTCCTAGTGATTTCACTCCCTGCCACGTACGTGTTTGGAGGATATCGGGGTAATTATGTGGATGTCGAGACAGTTTGATGAATGTTTGTCACTCCGTTCGATGAACGAATGGAAAAAATGCGGCTTGGCGGGAATCCAATGGAAAACTCTCACTAAAAATGCATTGGCTACAGATTATTTCACGAAACCTAGCATTTTTCCGGCAGTATAAGAATTCTTTATTTCACTGCGTAAATTCCTCTCGGGTCCTCCACGGGGTTGTATCGTCCATATTGGCCGACGTTTCGATGTCCGACTCGGTCATCGTCTTCAGGGCTTCTGAATGAACACCAAATCTTTTATCATTCTTTATTTCAATTGCAATGATATTTACTATCTTATATTCGGCATTGTGTTTGGAAACATTATATGTTGGAATGAAATTCGGCAGGTGAGAGCAGACATGTCGCTTTAAAGAACTGGCATCCGTGAAGTGTCGACTGTGAGACGACAATTGAATTCATTAAAGTTCGCGAGTTCAGAGTTCTCAAACCGGTCGTCTTTTCAAGAGGTCCTCAAGGTTTCAGCGTCTTGCCGTCGAGGAACCTTGGATCGGTACATGTGATATGCGTGTGAGAGGAGGAGGGGGATAGTGGCGGTCTGAGATGTCCGCACCGACACACGAACTAATTTCTCAACGAGAAGGGAAGGGCGGGGAATGGCGTTTGCGGTGAGATCCAGGACCCTCGGACCAAAGGGACTGGATCCAAAGTTATCCCCTCGCTGTTTCCTCTTTGAGGATGGATTCAGAAAGGGTGCTCACATGCTATACGCACGGGAGTGAACGCAGGAGCTATAAAGACCGGGGGAGGGGAATTAGGTGGGGGCGAAGAGGGCGGGGCGGGCCAGGAGGGGACCCGCCTCGAACGCTGCTGAGAGGGGTGACCTCGGTGGAGGCCGGGATTTTAACGAACCGGCTGGGGGATCGAGATGGTGCCGGGGACAGGAGAGGATAAGGGGTCGAGAGAAACCCGGCGTCGGCATTAGCCTACTCTTTACGAAAGGCGCCAAGGGGTCCACAGCTTAAAGTCCCATCCGACGGACGGCGTAATCACTCAAAGTGCCCACAAAGCGCCTAAAGTAGGGATCGAAATACCTCTGAAAAATATTCAACACCGCCGGGATTTAAACCCGGGCCCTCTGGGTGGGAAGCCAGTACGATAGCCACCGGACCATTTCGATGCCCGTGTCGCGTTTGTCTTATTTATTTAAAACGAATTGATAAAGTTGCAGATCAGTATTGAAGATTAATGTCCGTTTTCTAACACCTGGGCGTGTAACTTAACGGAACAAACCTAAATGTACAAGGTGTGATCAAAAAGAGAGGACTGATTCTATAACTTGTATATTTCGACGGATACAGCTTAATCGAACTTGTAACCCTCAAAGTACATGCCTTTGGCTGACCACACATCTTTGCCAACGTTTCTTCCAGCTCTCGAACCCTGCCTGGTAAGCCGCCTTAGGGATCCTCTACAGGTCTGCCGTACAATTAGTTTTAATGTCCGCAATAGAGTCAAATCGGCGCCCTTTCAAGATTGATTTTAACTTTGGAAACAAAAAACAAGTCTGATGGACCCACGTCTGGAGAGAAGGGTGGCTGCGGGATTACGGAAGTTCCGGTTCTGGCGAAAAACTCTGTCACGATCAGCGCCCGCGTCGGCGATTCCACCACGATAACGCGCCGCGTCGGCGCGTTATCGTGGTGGAAACGCCATGTATTGTTTCTCCACATGTCCGGCCTCTTTCGGCTCACTGCGACCCTCAGCCTCTTCATAACTTTTAAGTAGGAAACTTTGTTGACGGTTGGCCTTGAGGGACGTATTTGTAATGAATCAGCCCTTGCCAATCGAACAAGCAAACTAGCATGACCTTCACATTTTACCGGGACATGCGAGCTTTCTTTGGTCGCGGAGGATGAGGACCTATCCACTGAGAAGACTGGGCCTTTGTCTCATGTCAACACGTTTTTGTCCCTGTTCATCAGTCGGCACCCGTGGGACGAATTTTGATGTGACGCGCGTCATCCCCAAAATGTATGTCAAAATATCTGATAGGATCCAAAACTAAAGTTAACTTCCTCGGCTATCTCCCTGACAGTTAAACGGCGATTTGCCCGCACGAAATCATTCACCAATGTTGGTTGGAGTCTGCCGCCCCGTTCGCGAATCTTCATCTGTCGAGGTTCTGCCCGATTTAAAAGAACTCTACCACTATAAATACTGGCTTCGACTCATAACTTCATTCAAAAAGGATTGCTGAATTATTCCAAATGTCTCTGTAGCACTTTTTCCAAGTTTGAAACGCAATTTCCCGCACACAAGCTGTTCCTCTAGCACCTTGATTGTGGCCGGTGAACGCGGCGTAGGTAGTAGTAATTGTAGGTATTGTAAATTGTTAGTGGCTTTGGTATTTACTAAATTGGTAAGTTTGTAAGTGTGCCACTATTCTCTCAAATCTTTTTTATCGGTCGTAAATTGGTCTTTTACCGTTAAATTCACCTCTTCTATTTCAGACTCCAACATCACTTTTTTTAGTACAGATATCTCACTTCGAAATTACAAATTCACCACTTCATCTACGAGTACATCTACCCAATAACCCCCCAAGCCGCCGCAAGGGCGTGTGGCGGGGGGTGTTAGGTCACAAACCGAAAAAGGAACAATACCACATGCAAAAACAACAACGTGGAAAATTACACCCACAGCACCGCACACACTCATACAAAAATCCCTTCATCCAACACTCATGCAAACACATGTAGCATTAACAAACATACAACTGCACCCCAGGATGCAGCACGAAAGCCATCCAGCAACACGCAAGCCAGGACACAACAAGCAAGAATGCGAAACTCCACCACCACATGAACATGCAACATAAGACACTCTACCCCCCGAGGAGACAGTGAAAGGCGGGGAATGCGGCCCAATGTTGGAGGTAATAGCCATATCCCGGCGCGGAGAGGGATGACGGATTGCAGGGGGGACTTAAAAACAGATGAACAGAACACTAATTACATCATTCGGAAAGAATGGGTTATTATATCAAAACACATAAGGTTAGTGGAAGAGCATGCATTTAAGTAGAACTAATTATTTTTTGGACGCTGAGGGTGGCAAGTGGAATTTTTGCTATCTATAACCCTGCAGTTGCTATCCCGTATTGTCCGTGGGAAGAAGGCATTCTTGAGTCTGCTAGTTCTCGCATCTATTTCCCGAATATTATATGCATGATCCAAGCGACCAATGCATGTAGGAGTACGAATAATTTGCGAGACCTCGGTGCTGAAACATGCGGATCTGAATTTATTTAATGATTTCAATCTTGCATTGAATCGTCTCTCTTCTAATGATTCCAAATGCATAAGCATTAAGGTGACGCTTTTCGTTTTATCGTAAGAATATTTTACAAAACGGGCTGCCCGGCGTTGAACATTTTTTATTTCCCGAATGAAGCCTTTTTCACTCGGATCCCACACGCTACATGCGTATTCTAAATGAGGCCTTACAGGAGCGTGGTAACAACGTTCCTTGACCTTCGAGTCTCTTTTGCCGACAATGCGTCTGATAAATCCCAATTTTTTTATATGCTTGACCGCAGACTTTACGTATGCGAGTCCCCCAAGTTAAGTCTTTAGTGAATGTAACACCTAGGCATTTTACCGTATAAACTACTGCTAGGTGACCTCCAGCTAATTTGTAAGCAAATCCACTTGATTTTTTAAAGAAATTTACCACCGCACATTTATTATAATTTAATGACAATCCCCATTTAGAACACCATTTAGTAATTCAATCTTAATCCTGCGCTAGAATACAACGATCCTCATCCCCAGATATATCCCGATAGATCACCGTGTCATCCGCGAACATCCGAATCTTACTTTTGGCTTCGCGGTATACACTATTCTAAAATTTCTAAGAGAGTTTAGCTAAATTTAGCTCACTCAATAAGTTACGATTTGGAATGGAATCTGAAGCCTACGCGAAAAAACCGATGCTTGAGTTAGGTCTGGTTTTCAGAGGACAAAAAAAGATAGTAAAGGAAAGAAAGCACTCACCGATAATCAATTAGAGTCGAAGAGCAAAAACCACCGCAAGCCACTAAGAGTACCCACTAGGAATACCACCGCACTATTAAAAACTAATAACAAGCAACACAAAAACTAAATAAACGAAACTATTTCACAAAATTAAAGCACACACTAAACTACACTTCACTAGGGAAGAACAAACACAGAGGCACAGAAGTAACGGCAGGCACGCAGGTAGTCTCAGGTAGGGTCGAACCGGTTCTAGGGAGCGAGCTCGAGCTCGTCTGTTCTCGCCAGAAGCCAGGCAGAGAATGAACTTCAGTACATATCAAAGCCACTAACAATCAACAATACCTACATTACACCAGCTGTCATCGTTACCACACCGAACGCTGGATTCCCAACTCTTTCTCTATCCGCGGACACCGAATTTACAACATCACAGTGGGATGTCCCGTTAGGCAGCTGTTTCACAACCAAAGGAGAAATAGGCAAGACACACTGAGGAAAGGATAGTAGTAAAGGAATCATACAACATCACAAAGGATAAGAACAGTGCGTTTCGTGGCACGCATAGCCAGAAGAAGAGACGAGCCACATTGTCATAATACTTATTCAAACACGAAATTCCGCCAAACGGCGAACGAATACTCATTTATATAGAAACAGATATAAGGAAAACGGATAGGAACACACATAAAGGACGAACACAGGAGAGATTTACTACTATCCCCTTCTCTGTGTGTCGTGTCTATTTCTCCTTTGGTGGGTGAAACAGCTCCTTAACGCCATCTCTTGGCCAAAGAATCGGGGCACTTGGTTGCATAAACTATCGCAGATCTCAGTGTAAATTACGTTTCCTGGATAGCTTAAGTGGTTAAGAGCCTCCGCCCGGCAAGTGAAAGATCCGGAGTTCAAGTCCCGGTCTAGGAAATATTTTTGCATTCGTGATCTGCTTGATTCCGCCTTCCCCACCTCTTCTGTGTTCGTCCTTTATGTGTGTTCCTATCCCTTTTACTTATATCTGTTTATATATATGTGTGTATATATATATATATATATATATACACACACACACCACACACACACATATATATATATATATATATATATATATATACACACACACACCACACACACACACATATATATATATATATATATATATATATATATATATATATATAATATATATACACATATATATATATATACACACATATATATATAAATACACATATATATATATCCCCTTTTGTGTGTGTGTATATATATATATATACAAAAGGGGATGAAGGGGGTATTGACCGGCAGTGGGATGTTGAAGACTGTAATTGAGGGGAGAATGTTAGGCAAACGAGGAAAAAGAAGGAATAGGATAGGGATGTTGGACGGGATGAAGGGAGGAAGAAATTACTCAGAGATGAAGAGGGACCTGATGTAGAGTAGAATACTGGATTTAGTGTTTTGTTAGGAGTCACAAAATATTTATTTAGGAGCTGTGTCCATCCAAAAAACCTGCCTTAACCGGTAGATTACCTAATAAAAAAACAATATAATATTTTATAAGTTTTTGCGACCATTAAGTTATTGTTGGTGAAGTCCAACAAGTTTATTTAAGAAATTTTTGCCAGGTGAAGACTTCTCATTTCTTTTGTTAAGAGTAGAACTCCATGTCATCGGTTATACGCCAAGTTGCGTGACGCTAGCATTGCCTGTGTTGTTTCTGTGATTGTTTACAATGTTTAAAAAAATTGAGAACGCCGCCAGTTGTGAAGTGAGGGCAGTGATTAAATTCCTCAATGCAAGAAACGTTCGCCCATGTGATATTCATCGCCAATTAAAGGAGGTGTATGGAGACAATGTAATGGACGAGTCGTCTGTTCGGCGGTGGTGTCGCAACTTCAACATGGGGAGGGGGAACACACACGACGATGAGCGTTCGGAGAGACCGTCTGTCATTACAGACCAACTGGTGAGCTCAGTTGACGAATTCGTGAGGAACGATCGGCGCGTCACAATTGATGACATCTGTGAGCATTTTCCCAATGTTTCTCGAACAATTGTTCATGAAATTGTTAAACACCATCTGCATTATGCAAAAATTTGTGCAAGATGGGTCCCTCGCGTATCTCAATGAGCTGGCGGCGAAGGACTATGCAGCAGGAATACAGAAACTTGTCACACGTTATGACAAATGCCTTAATTTGCTTGGAGATTATGTTGAGAAGTAGTTTAAAGTATCCTCTTTCAAATAAAATTTTTTATGTTTGTTAATATTTACTTTTGTGTCTTTATTTCACGAACGGGTACTACTTTCCGGATGACCCTCGTAGTTTATGCGATATGAGTGAATATTCTACGAATTCCCAGTATTTTAATGGACGTTGAATGATTTACGAGGAAATAATAACGACTTAAATCATGATTTTATTTTTTGACTCAGAAAATTATATAATGGTCCTTTTTAATCTGGCCATAAAAGAAATATTTTCAGCCAATAATTTCCAGTGTTCGTGTGTAATTAGCGAGTCTTGGCAGTCCAGTGGGTAGAGCGTTGGACTACTGACCGGAGGGTCCCGGGTTCGAATCCCGGGCAAGGCACTCTGGGCACCTGCAGCACCACCCAAGCTGTGTGATTTTTCGGGTACCAGGTCTTCCTGGGAAACCATAAACGGCACAGGGAAAGGAACTGCCCCCCCTACCCTGATGTGTGAATTTCACATGCCGTCGGGCTTAGTACTGGGTGAACTCTATCATCACTCATACCAAACTGTGTTTATGTTTAAAGGAATTACTAAATAGCTTAAAGTTATGCCCTTCATGTGAAGATTTGAATGTGGGAAGTAATGATTCTATAATTGATTGTCTTAATTCGTATCCGGTGCCGTCAAATCGATGGCCTCCTGTTAATGAGCAATAATATGGGATGGCTGTTGACAGTATAAAAAAGAGAGTGGGAAATTATATTTTAAAATCATGGAAGAAAATAACCAAACTTTGGGACAAACTTATTTCCTTCGAATGCTTTTAGGCACAGAAAATATTTCGTTCATTAAAAAATGATCAAATTTTAACTAGGGAGCTGCTTCTGGGGAAAAGTTTTCCCATCTCCATCCCCTGCCTCAGTATTCAATTTTACGGAACAAAAGTTTATCCCAAGGTATACGAAAGATGAAGTCAATAGAAAGAACTGTAATTCACTTAAGGAGTCGGCTAAAATAGTATTTTCAAATGTAAGCTCATAATTCATCAGTTAAGGGATATAAACGTGTTTGCATGCATTTTTTTCCAGCCAGTTTTCTGGAGCGTAGTAAATTTTACTACTAATGACTCCGAAAAAGTTTAAAACAAATTTACATTCGTTCAGCTTTGCAATTATTCACCTTAGATTTAAAGTCTTCAACGTAATTAGGCATTTCTTAAAGATTCAAATCATAATTTCTATGACTTTGTGTATGACCAGCAGTATTAATGTTTTTCATGTGATGCGTAGCCTTATTATTCCTAACTAGACCCATCGCAATGAAACATTTGAGTTTCTAATTGGCTGGATGGAGAGGCTTTCAATGGGAAGGTATGGATGGCATGGTAGATAGAAATGAGCTTAATTTAATTTGACGGAGAATAGTTTATTTGTTGGAACAGAAAAATATCTGGGAAACTTGAAATTTTTGATTCAACCAAATATGATGTTGCATAGAACCATATGAAGTTAACGCTTAGGCGGCCTTCCATATTATAATGATAAACAAGAGAGGAACTTGAAATTCCCCAGAAAGGACCCAGATGAATAGAAAAAAATAATAATTCCGAGCGCATAGTTGCGAAGATTTCAGAAATAATTGTCAGCGGCCTCTTCATCCCTTCTTCGTTGTAAACACCATGCTGGGGTACGTGTTGAGTCCGCGTGGCGCAATATCTTGATGCTTAAGTAAAACTAAGAGTAGGTGAATTCACTTTCACTGAGGTCACCATGCCTATTTCCTCTAATCCACCACTTTACAATTATCGCATCATAAATATCCAATCACCTTATTTATAAGTGTACGTTTCAAGTCCCATTTTCTCGCTCAATACGTATTTATTCCGCATGAGGTTAATCTCATTGCTAGCAAACCTTTTAACTCTTAACAGTGTTACGCATTTGCTCAAATTGTGAAATACAGATCCCTCTGTTTCCAGTAAATGTTTATCGATGCCATTCTGTCTTCAACCTCGATTTTTTATCTTTCTGACTTCATGCATGGGATTCATTTAAATTCATTTGTAGTAGATTCAACACTATCAGTGACCGTCCTGAACTACATTTGCTAATCAATTTCAGATTAGCCTTACGGTGCTCACGTTTTCACTCATTGCTTCACTTGGCTGCATACAAATTATCGCTGAACTTTAGATGATGATCAGGATGGCGGGGCGGCTAACGTGCAGACTTTCCACCGAGAGAGCCCGGGTTTAAATCCTAGAGGCAACAAATACTTTTCAGTGGTGTCCTGATCCCTATTTGAGGTGCTTTGTGGAGAGCACTTTGAGTGAGTACGACGCCCGTCGGATGGGACGTTAAACTGAGGACCCCTAGGCGCCTTTCTTTAAGAGTAGGCTAATACCGACACCAGGTTTCTCTCCACCTTACCTATCTAATCTATCCCTAATGGCGCAAATGACCTTAGCTGTCAGTCGCCTCCTAAAAAATAAATTAACATCAGATTCACTCCATCCTCTACTCTCTCTTCGAATTCTCTCCCTGACAGCATCGATTCGTTTTCACACCTTCTTTCTCATATTTACCACCTAAATATTTCTCTCAACTAACTAGATATGTTTAGTTCCCTCTTTTAAACTGTTGTTATTAATTTTTGTTGTTGTTTGGGCACAAAATTTAAATTTTGATTGTTCTCGTGTATATACACTAACAAATATTTTTATGTGGACCATATTCCTCAAGTTAAAAATAAACATTATCTTTTTGACAATTAAATGTTGGCATATTTCCTTCCTCCATCCCAAAAGCCACCATTCCTCGTCTCGCCGAGCCTAAATGGTAATTTGCTATCGGGCAGAATTAGATGCGTTCTCGAGTTCATGCGGCAGGCGTGCTTCGGACGAAATATTGCCATTGTACCTTTCCATTGATGGCGTGGACAATGGCCGACACAAGAGTCGCGGGAGAAGCGAAGATCACGCAAACAGCCTTGGGGAGTCGCCCCATCACTCTGGTCGTGAAATGCCTCCAGCATTCGGAAGGGAGGGGGGCATTCATTGAGGCATCGGACGCTCGCGCCAAGTGTCCACTGGGTGCGTGTTTTTGAGGTTGAGCTCGAGAGGTCATCGAGACAACCTCACCCTCCCCACGGTCGCCTCCTCTCCATCCGCCTTCCCTCGAGGATGGGTGAAAAACACACCCTGAGTGTAACCGCAAGGGGCCTCCCCGAATAAGCATGCATATTCCTGTGCGGCAAACAAGCGACCTTTCGTCGAATGCAATCCGCCCTTCCTCGGCTTTCGGCGGCGACTCTGTAGGTCGGACGAGAGGTCATGTTGGCAAACCTTGTGGCCTTCTCTATTGCTTTCTCTACTTGTTGGCTCGATCGTCCGTCATTTGCATAATCTATTTCTTCGTTTATTTGTCTCTGTATTTTAATCACGTTTGGTGCGAACACCTTGCCAATTTCACACAAGAGAAAGGATTCATGGAGTTAAACGTAATATTTTTATTATGACCTGCTGCGCTCGTATGGTAGCATCAAAGTGTTCGTTTGCACTTCAACTAAGCCTTGGTTTTATTCATGAAAAGTGAACACTCTTCGCCATGCTCCTGTTGCAAACTTTATGAGAGAACATCCTTAAAATGACCGACTCTTTTTTTTACCCCTACTTCACCTTTTCATCTACATCTACATTATACCCCAAGCCACCGTAAGGGCGTGTGGCGGGGGGTGTTAAGTCACCACTCGTAAAAGAGAACATAACCACAAACAAAATCAACACATACATGCAAACCTATACCTATTGTGGCGTATACATTAATGCAAAAATACTTTCAACTTACACGCATGCAAACACATATAAACTATCAACTAACAAACAATTGCAGAAAAAAGGTTATCCAATAACGTGCAAGCTAGAATTTGACAAGTGAAATTCCACATCCACATGGACATGCAACATACAACGGTCTCCTCCCACAAGGACAAAGGCAGGGGATGTGACCCAACGCTGCAGGTAGTGGGAGGGTCCCCCAATGAGAGAGAGAGACGAGGGATGGAGGGGACACTTAAAAACCAGACAAATCAGAGCAAACAATACTGTAAAGAGCACTACATTATTAAATGGCATTATAATGCGGTCATGCGGAAAGAAAGGGGTTTGAAAACAAAAAACAAGAGGTGAGTGAAAGTACATGCATTTTAGTAGAACTAATTATTCCCTTGGCGCTGAGGGTGGCTAGTGGAAATTTTGCTATCTATTACTCTGCAGTTGCATTACGCTGTCTATTTAACATAAAGCAGACAGCAGACGCACACGGATAGCAGCGGGAGAATAGGGATAGGTAGCCATTTGCAATGGAGTAATTGGCAGGTTTACTCGGTTTCGTAGGTGTTCGAAAACATAAATGCCCAGCATATGCTAACGGTAGTATGAAAATTACTTCATTTTGGAATAAAACAGGCGGGAAGATGATTAAATCTGTTAGGTTTGTAGATTGTCCAGCTTAGGGAGTCAGAAAGCCAAGGTTGGTGCTATTATTGAATAATTTTCAAGAAAAATGCG
Organism: Hetaerina americana; assembly: GCF_022747635.1. NCBI lineage: Eukaryota > Metazoa > Arthropoda > Insecta > Odonata > Calopterygidae > Hetaerina > Hetaerina americana. The sequence continues at coordinate 7,140,489 of NW_027286775.1, read as the reverse complement.
AGAGGTTTGGGATGAGGCGTAACCATAAGAGTAATGAGGTTCTCGAGAAATAGAAACGCTAAGTTGAAAGTAGGAAGGAATAAGCTGGGGGAGGTGGAGTATTTAATGCATTTGGGGAGTTTATTTAAAGGAAAAGGGCCATAATTATGAGGTCATTGGGGGAAGATTTGAAAACGGGAGAGAGGCTTTGCCAAAAAGAATGGAAACTGTGACAGGTACACTGAGTAAAGATGAGAAGAAAATATTACTGAACAACAATTGCAATAAAAAATGCGATAAATGACTAGGCCAACATAGGTAGATTGATGAATAATCCTATCAGGCATGTTTAATTTGTAATTTTCAATCGTTTGTAAAATTTTCCATTTCCTCGACTCCATGGCTGGCAGACAATAGGTTTCCAGTTTTGTCATTCACTGTTTTTCGAGCAATTTTGAACCTTATGACGTTTAGGTTTTGCTCAAAGTTTGAATATTTACAAAAGCCCTAAATGGTATTCAAAGGAGGAATCACATCGAAACATCAATACCGCCACTACTACCTTGTTCATCCCAAATCCTCCGGACTACACTAATCCTTTTGCCCTAAGTACCCAAGTCTCACATTCAGAAAGAACTACGCTCCATGTTACAACCTTCAGTCCCTCTTTCTCCCATCCGAATCATAATGGAATAAGTACGAGTAGTAGTAGTTCCACTCTGCAGTCTACATCAAGTGACAGCTGCGCAGGTATCCGCCACTTCATTTACTTCGTAAGTGACCATTTAAAGGCGGCGACTCTCATTCGATGCCGCTATCTAGCAGTCAGCTATATTATGGAACGTTCGCCTGCCTTCCCAAAGCCCTCCATATCTATCTTCCGAGCGTCCACACTTTAAGGTTTCTGCCCTTCCTATAGCTAGGTCATCTCTACTTACTAGCCTCGTTATGGCCGAAGGGATCTCTTCATACTTGCTTCGTTATGGTCCCTTGCGGCTAGACTCGTTGCAGTCTCCAACCAAGTGGCCGTTACGGTTGCAGCGAAAACGCTTCAATCCTTCAAAGGCCTCTACCTGGTCTCCTTTGCTTGCTCCACGTGAGCTCCTTTGAAGTAGTATCGCAAAGCTAGGGGATCACTTTTCCCGCAATTGCCACAATTTGGGGCAGTTGGCGACTTGACTTTCCTCTCTCCCTTGAGCCGATAAGAGGGACATTTTCTCTTTCAAAGCCACTTCTGCGGCCTCAAAAAGTAAAATGCTACGGACTGAACACGATGGTCGGAATCCTTCAGTTTTCCAATTCCTGAATGAAGAATTCTTTGTCTAAAAGTTTGCACGATGCCTAACACTGTCAAATAAACAGAACCTTTCAATTAGTAATTTTCACGTAATTTTCTCCGTAAATGGGAGAAAGTTCTTTCAAAATTTCCACCCTTAACCACCATCTTTAATTTCCCTCCCAGCATTCCCTCCGCACCTGCCCTCCCCGCCCATACCCCTTTCCCCTCTCTAGCATATTTTCAGTCTCACTTGAAGAAGCCCTCTGAGAGGGCTGAAAGCTCGAACAATTTACCGTGAGAGTGTTCTTTTAAATGTTGCTATTCTTTTCTATTTGTGTTATATTGCGTCAGCCCATTATATATATATATATTATATATATATATATATATATATTATATATTTATATATATATATATATATATATATATATATCCCGGTCTAGGAAATAATTTTACTCTCGTGACCTGCTTGATTCCGCCTTCCACACCTCTCCTGTGTTCGTCCTTCATGTGTGTTCCTATCCCTTTTCCTTATATCTATTTCTATATAAATAAATAAATAAATATATATATATATATATGTTTATCTGAAGATCAGATTCTGAAGACGACAGCCGTGCTGTCGAAACGTCAAATAACAAATTGTGAGTGTCCTTTCTTTGTCTCTCTATATTCTAAAAATCTACATCTTTGTTTTTATATATTTGTGCGTCGCCGAATAGCGTTCCATTATATATATATATATATATATATATATATATATATATATATATATATATATAAACATATATGTAGAGGATTCATTTCCGCGGATGTTCAACATTCTCTTTCGCGTCTTTCTCCCGGAAATGAATCCATATTTGCTGTTACCGACGTTGGAAGACCACCCCGGGGGGGGGGGGGAAGTGTCGTTATCGAGAGGCTGTGAAAGAGATGGCAAAGGCGCCACCGTAGAGAGTTCAGCGTGATCGATGGAACGGCATCCACGCGCTGTGCTTCTCGAAGCTCTGTTCTTTTTATTAGCGGAAATAATAGTGTGCGAAAATTTTCGGTATCATTCGCTGGTAATGGTTTCCAATGAATGTAGGTTAAACGGGCGTAGAGAAATATAGGAATATGAATTCATCCTAGCAGTAAAAACATTATTATTTTTAAACTAATTTTAAAGAGAAGAAATTGATGCACTACATCTGGTGATAACCTAGGCAAAAATTGTAGATGTAAACTCGTTAAACGTGATGACTTGACTAGCGTTGAGTATTTTTTTATTAATGTCAATAAATATTTTGATTAAATTTTGAAATATGTTAACTAAAATTATTTTTACCCATAAAATAAAATAAATTATTTCGCTGGCACGTAAATATTTACAAATTGACGAGAAATATTTATTCAAAGAATACATAATTAATCCTCGGTGGGTTTTCAATTGCGCCTTTTTTCGATATATATATATATATATATATATATATATATATATAAATATTTTATATTTTCATACTTTCAAAGTTACTTTTAATTTAATCCATAAATCTTCATGTTGAACAATCCGAAGGTTTGGATGTCTTCGAGGGAGCCGAAGGGTATTTCGGGGGGTTGGGAGGGGAGGGTCGCGGTGAAGACGGTGTGTTCCCATCAGTCGCCGGGAAGGGTGCTTCCGTCGATAGAGGCGTATACTATTACGAGCTTCACTTGTTTTTATACGTCCTTCCTCCTGTTCTGCTTGTTCTAAAAGTATTCCTCCTCGATGAATGTCGGCGACGCTGTCGTTGGGTGGTGGCTTGAAAAGAAGGCCAAGAATAAATTACGCCACGGGAATATATCTTTGTATATTTATGAATCAAAAAGAATCACATTTGATATTTGTATATTTCGGAATCAATGCACTACTGAAATGTCACTGGAACGCCCGTTTTTCTGTGCGGACAAAAAATTTACTGGCCGTTCCAAAATGAGAAGGCATTCTTCCAAAAGCCACCTTGCTCAACGTTATGGATTAAGTGTCCAGAAGGCTACCGAACAATTCGTTCCTTTAAATTTGAGAACAATTATGGTTCGATTTAAACATTAATTTTCGTGGAAGAAGTGAAATTCTCCATTTGTATTAATAGAAAGACTGTCCGGGAAAATTTTTCATCCTTACTTTTAACCGTATTTCATCTACTTCTACACGCAAGCCGCCTCAAGGGCGCGTGGATGGGGGTGTTAGGTCACCACCCTTAAACGTTTGTGTAACGATATTTCTGACTCCGTAACAAAAGAAATTTGTGAAAGTCTTACTTGGCTCATGATATTTTTATATTTTTTAACTGCGGGTATTAAATATTACAATGTTTTTCGTATAAAAAAAGTCTAATATTTTGTTAAGAAAGCGAAAGGAATCATTAGATATGGCTGGCTTAATGAATATATCAGTATCTTTGAGGAAAACTATTATAGAGTCATTTGAGGAGTGGAACGAAGTTGTATGAGCGAGTTCTTGGTGTGCTTTCTTATATTTTAGGGTAAACATAAACTGGTACAGTATAATTTATGATATTATCTCTCAATGGCCTCAATGAAGAAGCAATTTAAAACAATACGACAAAAGATTGTGGCCTACATGTAAGAATGACATGGCAATATGACTCTTTTACTATGATTTTCAAATTCGTGAACAAGGCAATGTGGACCTTCGGACGTTATAATTTGCTGCCATTTCGCAATATTGGTGGTTAGGTTCAAAATATACGTCCCAGATTTTTTTCTAATTTTAGTACCTTGCAAGCCACCGCTAGGGTGTGTGGAAGGGAGTGATAACACAACAGACTAATTTTGACTCTGATATTTTTTGCCCCTGCCGCGGTCGGACAATATTATTTTGATCCCTTACCGTTCGTGGAAAAAATGGAATCTTAAATTTATCTTTTCTGCACTTAATTTCGCTAATTTTATTGACATGTTCTCTCGTACCGTAGTAAAATGGGAATAATAATACATTTTCAATACCACTGCTAAAGAGACGTCCTTTATTCAAGAGATTTAATCTGTATTTTAACCTTCGCTCCATTGAGCGATTACCAAGCTAGCTCCTCTAATATTTTGGATACGCATCTAAGTTTATCGTAATAACATTTTACAAATCTAGCTACTCTCCGCTACCCGCGATTCTCATTGCAAGAGGTTTGCTTCCCTATTTGGCTTTATTACGTCACCCTTGACCCTCCCGCCGAACCCATGTGAGCGATCGTTCCTTCTGGAGTCACCCATTTCGACCCTTAAGCTAGCCACCCTAATGAACCGCGCCACTCACCATCCTGACGCCCTCTATACGCCCTCTCACTCCACGCCGCCCCTCCGGCCCCCTCCCCGACAGCGGATCGCGCGACGGTGGCTCTAATGCCCCCGGTCGTCGCATTGTTTGCTCTCCCATAACCTCCCCCCCCCCCAAACTCTTCCTCCGCCCGCCGCTGGGTTCTCACTTTATGGATCCCATTGATTTTTTGTGCCCTTTTCATATGTTTACCTTTCAGCGTAGGTACGCCTATTATGGCTGAATGTTTTGTTGACAAAAGGATGAATTTTATCAATAATGGCCACGTAAGTAGGATTCACACAAAAGATATGTAATACTATTTATTATCGGTGAGTGTATCCCTTTTTATCTTTTCCAATCCCTGGAGTAAGCAGAATAACCTCAACCTCGCGTATAGCGTAGAGGAGTTAGATTTGGAAAACGTTGTTGTGATAAACTTGGTAGCGTATCCATAATATTAGAGCAGCTAGGCTGGGAATCACTCCAAGGAGCGAAGGCTAAATTTCAGATTGAAGCTCTTGCATTAATTGGGAGGGCATCTCTTTAGCAGTGATGATGAAAATGTATTTTTACCCCCATCGTACTACTGTAGAAGAGATCACGTCAATAAAATTGAATATGCTTATTGTAGAACAGAAAGATTTCAGATGTCATTTTTTCCACGAACGTTAAAGGATCGGAATAATATTGTCCGACCGCGAGAAGGTCATGTTAGGGTAAAATTAATCTGGTGTGTATTCACCCCTTCCACACAACCTGGCGGTATCTTGCAGGGTGTATATAAAATAAATTAAAAAATAATGAAACCCTCTCAGAATTCAGACGTGTCAGTTTGAAAGAAAAGAAAAAAGAAGGCGTTCAGTATTTAGGAATCCCTGATTAGGCAGGGTCAAGCGCATTGGTCGGGAAAACACAAATTTCATAGTTCGATGGCCGATATTTTGTGTTTTCTTAAGAGTCCGTATATTTTAGTAGTCATAATAATTTTGATTTTAATAGTGATAACATTTTATGAGAATGTAAGTAGACAAGATATAATGTTAAGTAACAAGGTTTAATTTCTTTAAATGCCCTGCCATAATTATGTATGCCTCATCGCCGCTAGTTGAATTGCGGCCCTACTTTTAAATACTGATAGAATAGAAATTAAAGAGATAATATCATTATCAAATAATTATTCCCATTATAAATAATTATTGAAAAACATTGACTCTGAAATTTTCTCTTACACAATAGTGGTTCCTTCATAGTCTGTCCCAAAATTAAGTAGAATCATTTTTTTCCCGCCGATAAAGGCGGCGGGATTTATAGCTGTTAAGGTGGGGCGACGTCTCGTGAAAGTTAAACGACTAGCGTAAGTCGTCTGTGGGCTGCTACAGGGTGCGGATTGCTACTAGACTGGACCCATATTCGGGGGTCGAGTCGCAAATTCACGCAGCCACGTTCCATGGAGCAATAAAACGTGATGCAATTTTGCGTTGAATTCAAGAAATAGGGATTGGGAGCAAAGTCCAGAGGAATGGTTTTTCACTAGAACGAGATGGTTTCGGAGGGTAGAGAGGAGATGGATGAAGAGAAACGCCTTGGACGTCTGTCAGTGACACAGTGCGACGAAAAGGTGCACAAAAAGAGAGACATGCTCAATACCGATCGACACTTGAACGTGGGAATGTTAACAGAAGAGTTCAGTATTCCGAAAACCACAGTGAATCACAATCATACATTAGATTAAGCAATGAGAAAGGTGTGCTTCAAGGTGGTCCTCGAGATACTGTCGGAAGAACAGAAGGTTGCTAATGTGACATTCTCGCGTGGCAACTTGGATCGCTTCGAAAAAGACCAACAGCTCCAATGTCGCACTGCTGAACTCTTTAGGTTCCCAAAAATGAAAATAAGCCCTAAATGCAACCATTTTGGATCCCAGGATAACGTCAAAGGTCCCGAGACGTGGTGCCCTATCACGAGGTCCTCGTCGACTCCTTACGGGAAGCGTACCGCGACTGGCAGACTGGCGACTGGAATCGGTGTGTGTGTCGATCCAAGAGGGCGTTATTTTGGAGAATATTAGTAAATTTTACTTATATCTGCAATAAATATGTCTTTCTAGATTTATTCTCCTTTTTTGGGCCAGACTCTGTAGTTTTAAATATTACATCTACATACATACATGACTGCACGCAAGGAAGAATAGAATTAATGTCTATAAATCTTGTCTACCAATTGATAGAAGACACATTCTACTATTAAACTGAAAAATCAAGAGTTTACAATAAATAATTGGAAATTTACACATTCGATCTCGCTTTATGTTATCTTAATAGTATTTCACGTTAAGTGAAATTTTTAGAAAATATTCTTAATTCTTAATTGAAAAATTAGGTTCCATCCTTCTTGATAATAGCTAATAGAAGCTTGATAAATTTACCCTCAGGAAAGAATGACCCATTGATGTCATTTTACGTAGTAAATACTGTTGCTATTGTGTTAGGATATTTTATAATATATTATTCAATTAAAAGCCAACCTACTCCACCTCGTCACTCATCCACGAAATTCAACCTAGGACGTTAATGTAGATTCGGTGGCGGCGAACGTAACTAAACGGAACGGAGTTGCACGGAAATGCGGCAAGGGTGGTAAGCGGCGGTCGGTGGTCGGATATTACCGTCTGCGAGGCGCGGAGGGTGTAGAGGCTTCCCCCATCCCCGGTGCTCGACCGCGCCCGCCGAACGGACCAACTTAGATGATAAACTTAGTAGCGTATCCAAAATATTAGAGCAGCTAAGCTGGGAATCACTCACGGAGAAAAGGTTAAATTACGGATTGAGGCTCTTGCATAAATTGGGGGAGGTCTCTTTGGCAGTGATTTTGAAAATGTATTATTACTCCAATCGCACTACGGCATGAGGGAACTTGTCCATAAAAATAGAGAGATCATATTCAACAGGTTCAGGCAAGATATAGTGGTGATAAGTTCGTCATTATGAGAAAAAACAAATTTGACTTTTCCACAGATTTAT